>NC_068567.1:61997080-62336518 GCF_025698545.1 Gossypium raimondii | reverse complement strand
AATTTGGGTTGGACGAGTTCCGATAATTAACTTTTTATGAGCAAATTGAGTTGGATTGAGTTAGGGCTTGGATTAATTGAGTCGAATTTCAAATTCAAATAAGAAGTAACATATTTTCATTTTAGTATATATATATATTTAAAAATTATATTTCAAATAAAATATTTTTATTATTTAAATAATAATTGGAAGCCGGATTTGAACGGAATTATCAAGGATTTATTTCAAGCTCAGTCCTAATTTGGACCGAGTTTGTTAAACTGACGGACCAAAATGTGAACAAAACTATGTATGAATCCAAAACATAATTACAACATGTAATTTCCTACTGATACAATAATCAATTGAATATACAAGTAACCAATTAACTTAATCGGGGTGAACGGTCTTTGCATAAGGACTTTGAACAAGGACTTGTTGAACAACGACGATGACCCTTGAAAATTGACCACCTAGATCCACAAGGATTAATTCGTTATATAAGATGACACTTAAAAGAAAAAAAGAAAAGATTTTCAATGGTCTAAAATTTACGTTAATGTGAATACAATGACCATTTGCATGCTTAAATTTGAATGGACAAAATATTTTTATGTTTCAAACTTTGGGTTTTAAATTTGAAAGGACAAGTTGATTGAATCTTAGCTCAATTGGTATTAGTATTATTGTTAATGCAGGAGGACGTAAGCTCGAGTGCATTGAAGCCATATTATCTTCTTATTTAAAGGTTGGAGAGAAGCTATGAATAGTTCTAGACATTATATCAAAAAGAACCTATAATGAGATTAATGTTCAATAAAAAAAATTTTGAATGGGCAAAGTTTAAATATTTAAAAGAAAACCTCTAAATTATTGTTATTATTTTTGGGTTATATTTGTGTCCTTTTAATTTGTAGTCTTATACTCAATGGAGATTGTATGTTAAATGAGAGATTGAGTTTATCTTTTAAGAGTTAATTAAACCAGATATCCTCAAACTTTAAACCATTTTAATCACATCTTTAAACCGTCAATGTTATATAAATAAGTTTATTTTGTTACTAAAATCGTTAATTTAGCCGTTAAATTAGATGTTATATTTCATCGATGAATTTAAAATGAAAATAAGAAAAATGAATATTGTGAAAATGGATGTTGTAAAAATCTTGGTTTGAGGTTTTGAAAGCCTTGACAGAAGCTTTATCATCTACTCTCTCTTTTCTTGGTTTTATTTTATTTTTGGTTTTTACTTTTAAAAGTTCATCAATGTTTTACTTTTCTTTAAAATTTTTATTTTAAATTGTGCCACATAAGATCTGTTGTTTCATTTAATATTTAAACTAATGATTTTAATAATAAAAAGACTTAAGTGATAAAACATCAATAGTTTGGGGACGTAATTAGAATATTTTGAAGTTTAGAGACCAATTTATAATGAGTGTCATAATTTGGGGATGTCTAGTGCGATTAACTCTTTATTTAAAAGTTATATGTCAATGAGATTTTGGTTTAATAGTGAGGTTGAGGTCTTGAGAATTTTGTGACCCAAGACTCAAGTCTCACATTGGGTAAATCATGAGTAGATCATGTCTAGAATTATTTTAATGTAGGTCCAAATATATTTTAATTATCAGTTTGATTGGGTTTTCTAATTAATGGAAGCTGAGGAAATTTTCTTTGGACAAAAATCTAGGATGACATTTTTTTTTCTAGATAAGGAAGCTAACCCTAGGTTTCAATTCAGCCATGGTAGTTTCAATGCCAAAGAATTCTAATGTAAGTAGCGCTAAAGAAGATTGACCCATATCTTTTGTTCATTCATTTACAAGTGCATCACTAGAGTGCTAGTAAAGAGGCTTGGCCAAACATCTACCTAACATCATGGCAAGGAATTAGATACTATTGGCTCAAGATTTGGTAAAGGGATACAATAGAACACCTCCCTCAGCTAGGGCAGCTTTGAAAATTGAAGAGTACTACTCGTTTGGTTATTCACGGAAAAATCTTATTTATTACGTGTGTGTATATATATATATATATATTATATCATGATAGTCTGGCATAAAATAAAGACTAGTTAATGTACTTTTAAACTTGAAATAGCGAAAAAGTTTCCTCCTCTTTTTTCAAAACAAGTCATGTGAGTGACTAAAAATTATTGATTGAAATTAGTTTATTGCTAACTCACATACTAAAAGATGATGAAAAATAATACTTTTGGCAAACGTAGCATTAGCGATAACTTGGATGGCAATTCCTAACAAATGACAAGAAGTTGGCTAGACCGGAGTATGCAAATTGATAGTACTCTTCATATTTATAAAATAAAGTTTCATTTTTTTTAAATTGCAAATATTTATAAAATATATAGCTCTTTTGTTGATTGGGTCTTAGCTTGATTGATATCGATATTGTTGTCAGTATAAGAGAACGTGGGTTTGAGTGCGCTGAAGCACATTATCCTCCTATTTAAGGGTTAGGGAGGGACTACGGGTAGTTCTAAGCATTGTATCAAAAGAGCAGATATGATAAGAACCTTTAACAAGATTAATATTCAAAAAATATATATAGCCCTTTTATCTAGTATAACTATAAATCCATATATTAAAAAAATGCCATATGTACTTAACTTTAATTCCTTGATCCATTCCTCTTCAAATGCCATTTTCCTATTGCTTTGCTTTGATTCCACTCTCATGCTTTCTGCATAACATAAAACGTGTAAATATTTCCTTTTATTTGGTAAAATTTCAAGTTTTAAATCAATAAAACACTCCCTTATAACTTTGTTTTTCCACAGTACAAGAAATCTTTTATTGGGAAACATCTTTTTCTCTTCTTCCTCCAAGAATATAATAAAGAACATTTTCAGTGTTATGGTGAAAATTCTTTTCTTGGGCTATGGGACTTTGCCTTACAATATTCATGAATCATGCCCACATTTTACACGTTCTTTGCCCTTTGTATGTTTCAATATAAAGGATCAATGCATGGTTTTCTTTCCTTATATAATTCCCCTCTTTCAACTGTCTTCAATTCCATGAAATTATTTTCCAAGAAAGCTTCCTAAAAGAATGTATGTTTCTCCAAATTTACAGTCAAGATATGGGGTGGATGGTATTGGATTAGATATTTGTTGAAGTTTACTGGAAAATAGCAGTTGAGCGATGCTATTTGCAAGTAAGCATATATTGCTGTGATGATTAGTAGTAAAATTTGTTCATTTTAATTTCTCACTTAGCATTCATTAAGTTATTAACATCCTCAATGTATGTATTTTATTTTCTTTGCTGTCTACAAAGGGTATTTTATGATCCAGCTGCTTGTTTTAAACCAGATGTTTATAATATTGGTTGTGTTACGCATCGTAGGTTTTTCATTCAAACTCGAAAGTTTGTTTCTATAGAATCAACTAATATGACTTACTTCGATAATTGGAGAAAGGAATTTGTTTAACTATTAAATTGAATATCTTTTCAATGAACTTTTTTTTTCCTTATTTTATCTAAGCTAATTGAGATTTTCAATTTTCAGTTGCCATCTCTCTACTTTATGTAGAGATTAAGGACTCAGTCTTGAAGAGGTTGTTCTCTGAAATTGTCAAAAAATTTTGGAGTAAATGGGAGCTTCGTTCTATGGTTATGTTGAGTCTTATTCTTCAATTTCTTCTTGTTTATTTCGGGAGGAAACGAAAGAAATATACTGGAAACTGGGTGCCATTGATAGCAGTAATTGCTTGGCTAATATATCTCTCAGCAGATTGGATGGCGACCCTTGTGCTTAGTACCCTTCTTCGAGGCAGCTCCGAATTAAAAGAAGGACTCATTGTCTTTTGGACCCCTTTTCTTCTATGGCATCTCGGCAGCCCTTACAATATCACTGCTTACTCTTTGGAGGACAATGAGCTTTGGTTGCGCCACTTTCTTGGAATGTTCTTCCAAATCGGCGAGGCGATTTATATTTATGTGCGGTTTCGATCGAATACCATGCTAAATGCTATGGCTATTCTGTTGTTCATTGGGGGAGTTTTAAAGTATCTGGAAAGGATATGGGCTCTTAGATGTGCAAATCCCAAGCAGCTCATGAAGTACTTTTACTCTGCCCCGAAAACGGAAAATCCAAGCACTAGCGACAGTGCTGCTAGAAGTGAAATGAGAGAAATGATCCGAACCGGCCTTTTTGATCCTTCGGAAAAGAGAGGTTTTATAGGAGATCCAAGGATTACTTCGGAAGTAAGGTTTCTTCGGGAGGTAGACTCAGCGTTTGAAGTTTTCAAGCCTCTGTTTACTGATCTCCCGTTTCAGATCTCGAAAGCATTTCACGATGAAATGGTCTACCTCAATCCTAGTACAAGGACAGCAGCCGAGGCCTTCAATTTTGTCAAGATCGAACTCGAATTCCTTTACGATTTGCTCTACACCAAGAACCCCCTACAACACAGACACCATATTGTGAGCTTAGCTCTTCGTTGCATCTGTTTTTTCTCTCTTCTTTCAGTGCTGATAGCTTTTTCAGTTCTCTATCGCAAGATCGAAGATTCGACCGTTGATGTTGTCGTCACCTACACGCTGCTGTTAGGAGCGGTTTGGCTCGAGAGCTATTCATTTTACATGCACATTCGTTCCAAGTGGACGATTCTCAGGTACGCTGTTAGAGGACACAAAAGGCTTAAGCTATACTATCGGCTTGTTCAAAACAGGTTACATTTGATCAAGTCGCAGGAGGGAATACAAAAAATGGCACAACATGATTTTTTAGAGTATTGCGTGAAGGCCAAGGCAAACCAATTTGCTCAGATCTTAAAGTTTATTGACCCCGGTGACCTTTTGCAGAAGTTTTGGTACACGAAGTGGAAGGAAGTTGATATCGAGTTAAAGAAGTTCATCTATAATCACCTGAATGAGAAGCGTTCCAAGTTCGAAAAAGGTCGGTTTAAGCTTGAGTGCCTGGAGAAGATTTTGGCGGAGAGAGGTGACAATGTTCTCCAAGAGAAAGGCTTTGATCCAGATGAGAAGGATGAGTATTGGAAATTGAAAACCACAGATTTCCCCCGTCAAATCTTCGTGTGGCACATCGCTACCTCCCTCGTTTATTACAACGATCTCTCGAAGCATCGGAGGAGCACGTTGTTCAATCCGGTTTGTGAAAGCAGCAAATCTTTGTCCGATTACATGATGTATCTGGTATTGGTTCGACCTACAATGCTGCCGAAAGGGTTCAGTGACATAGTGAACAAAGAAACTTACCAACAAACCCAGAGAATATCTCCGAAGAAAAAGATGAAAGTTTCCATGGAGGAATTCAATGAAGCATTACTGTCCTTTGGGTGTAATAAACTTTCTGAAAATGGGGCATTATGGGATGGAATCAAATTTGCGAAGCAATTACAAAGCTTGGTTCGTGAAGAGAGGTGGGATCACGAGGAGAAGTGGAAAATGATAAGCGAAGTGTGGATGGAGATGATGGTCTATGGTGCAAGTCGATGCACATGGGAGGAACATGCACAACAATTGAGGCATGGTGGTGAGCTACTCACTCATGTTGCTCTTATTATGGCTCATCTTGGTTTAACTACTCAAGTCCAAAGGCTTGAAAAATCAGCTGATCATCCTATTGCTTCTGCATTTCCCACCCCTTTTTAAACTTTTTCTTTTATGATTTTAAGTGTATCGATTTGATTTTCATTACTGCTAATTAAAATTTATTTTAATTTAAATTCTACCCTACGTGGATATTATCTAAATTTATTTTAATCTAAATCCAATTATATTTTAATTATTAGCCAATTTTTTATTTAATAATTTGATCTTAATTGTAGTTATATAAATGTATTGATTGTAATTATGATTTCGTTTGAGTATTATATTAATTAAGTCTAATTGTAATTATACAAATTATTTGTAATTACGAAATATACTTCACCTAAAAAATGCAATTGATTCAAGGTTATAATACTATGTTTGATGCTTTTTATTTTCAAGGTCGACTTGGGTAATAAATTCACTATTCAAGTTTTATCTTCAAGTCCAATAGTTAACACCATTAAATTAATTTTTTTATTAATTTCACTGATGTATCATTTTGAAATAAATAAATACTCATTTGATGGAAAAGAAAATAATGATGTAATGGACTTAAATTTGCTGGATAATTTTAATAGTGTTAACAATTGGATTTATATTTTTAAATTTGAAAAGTAGAGGGACTAAATTCTTTGAAAAGAAAGTAGGGGATTAAATTCCATATGTATGAAGAGTAGAAAGATTTGGAGCATTTTTTAAAGAAAATACTTCCATTAGTAGGAACTGTGAACAATAAGAATACAAAGATACGACACATAGTACAAATGATAAATAAAAACACTACAAACTGATACCCAAATGCTATGTTTGCAAAATAATTACCAAAGTGGAGAAAGACAAACCAACAATAACCACAACACTAGAAGAAATCAGAAATGAACGGGAGATGTTTCACCTTGATAAAATTGCTAAATTTGCATCTTAGCCTTGTCGTAACTAGGCCTACCTGACGATGAATTTTGGTCAATTAAGAATCACTATTAAGAACCTCAAGAGATCCACCGCATCATTGATGCAAAAAAGGTCCAGTCTCAGATGGCTCATGCATCCTCCTTCTCATCTCGGATTTCAATTTTACAAGCAACATCATTGTGCTCTATCATGATAAGGTCCTCCGAGGACTGTTCTCAAGAGACCTAGGGGCACCAGCTTTACCTTGAAAAATAGCATATTTATGCAAAAAAAAACCACCCTTGTTTTCAGAAAAAAAATAAAGTGACCAAAACAAACAAAAACAAAATTAAACATTAATGTTTAAATTAAAAATAATTAAATTTAGGTGACCTAAACAGGAACATGGACAGAATTAGGTGGCGCAAGAAATAAAATTAAAAAAACAATCAAAATACAACAAATTCAAACGTTGAAACACATAATGCTAATATATAAAAGCCTAAGTGCCAATCTTTTTGATAATAAATTCTTAAATAATGCTACCATTAAATAAAAAAAGGGTTTCATTGGAAAATGACATATGCTCAATTTTTATGCCTTGATCCATTGCTTTACGAATAATTGATGTAGTTATTTACTCTTCTTCAAAAGCTAAGTCCCTACTGCTTTGCTTGATGCCCCACTCATGCATTTTACCCAACAGCAAAAAAGAAAAACAATAACACACTTTGTCTTCTACAGCACAAAGAATTTTAAGGAAATTTTCAGTATTTAAGATTGCCTGTGAAAATTCTTTTCTTTTTCTGTCGGAATTTAATATTCATGTCAACATTATACACTTCTTTGCCCTTTGTATGGTTCAATATAAAGGAGCAAAGCATGCCTTTTCCCTTTCATCTATCTTCAATTGCATGAAATTATTTTCCTAGAAAGTCTCCTAAAATGTAAAGTAAAGATTTGGGGTTGATCATTTGTGATTTACGTATTTCATAAGTTCACTGAAAAGCAGCTGTGGTCGATGCTAGTCACTAGTAAGTATTAGTAGTAAAACTTTTTATTTTTAATTGGGTAAACTATAATAGAGGTCACCTATGTACCATAATTTTGTTTTCCTTATTATAAAAAATTACAAAATGATCACTTAATTATCAATAAATTTCTTCTATGAAAAGTTGCAAAAAGTGATCACCCAACTATTTAATTTAATTTTTTTTATTTTTATCACCAGTCGGCTAATGTAAATATAAAAATACAAAAAAATCTAAAATAGTTGGACCACCAAAATAGTTGAGTGACAATTTTATTTACTGTGTCATCTCAAAGCATTGAAGAGCCGCAATGGATCAATACCGCGGATAGGCAAATCTTTGTCCGATTACATGATGTACCTCGTTTTGGTCCGTCCAACCATGCGGCCAAAGGGGTTCGGTGGTAAGTAAACGATGAGACCGACAGCCAAACCAAGAGAATAGTTATTCAAGCAAAAACAAAACAGACCGCGATGAAGGTATTCGCTGAAACACTAGGGTCATTGTCTTCTCACAGCTCCGTGGTTCCTACTAGTTTTTCTGAATTTGGGGCGTTTTGGGATGGGATCAAGTTTTTTTTTTTTGGGGGGCAAATACAAATGTTGGTAAGCGACGAGAGATGGGATAATGAGGATAAATGGAAAATGATAAGCGAAAGGTGGATGCAGATGACGGTTCATGCTGCAAGTCGATGCATATGGGAGGAGCATGCACAGCAATTGAGGCATGGTATCAACACACTTTGCCTAATCATGTAAATTAAAGCTCTAATCATTATTTAAAAATAATAAAATAATAAAAAAGATTTTTTAATTAATATTTTATAGGTTTTTATAATTAAATTTAAATTTAAAATGTTTTTTATTATTTAAATTGAATTCGGGCTAACTCAAGGTACAAAAATACTTGTCCAAGCTTGTTCCGAGGTGCAAGACGATCTAACGGTCAGTGTCAGAAATAAAATAAAATAAAATAATTTAAATTTTGATTTATACATTCTTAACATTTAAAGTTGTTTCGTAAAAAAAATTAAACAATAAAAAAGAGATTTCTGGCATAGATATGAAAACACCATCCCACAGTTTAAACATCAACCATTCAAATACTTGAACTCAATTTTGCAACTGTTAAAGAAAGTCTGATGAATGCTTAACTTGCGAGTTTTCTCTTCCTTAATGTTATCTTTTTTCCAACATTGCCTTGAGATTTCTAGCATAGATCTGGAAATAATAACCGGTTAGTTAATCATAGTTATTGTTGGGGATCGACTCGTATAAGCAATGAATTAGAAAGAGTAGAGAAGATCAAACACACAAATATTTACGTAGAAAAACTCCTCAAATCAAGAGAATAAAAAATCACGAGTAAAAGAAGACTTCATTAATGAGAAAGCAATTTGAAAAGTACAAGATGAAGATAATAAAAAACAAAATTTGAATCCTGAATACAAAACCCTCCACTAAAACACAAAATTCTCTTAAAGTTCTGTTAAAGCTATTTCTTAATTGTGTTATGTTGTGTCTTTTATTCTAGGGTTGCTAAGACCTTTTATAGGCCAAATTCATAGGTCAAATATGACTAAAATATCCTAGATTAATCATAGTTTGACTAAGAAAAATAATCAAAGTTTAATTAAAAGAAAAAACATTAGATTTATGTGAGAACATGTCGTGATGTCGTATGCCGCCTTGTCGGGACATCAAGTGTCGTGTCATCGGGACGTCGACTCTTCCCGTAACGGCATTAACTCTGTTTCATCAGAAAGTACGAGGTATAATCCACAATCACACATATGGATCAATCTAAAATGGTAAATTGTGGACACTCCTTTACTCACAAGTTGGCTGAGCTTTTTGTTTTTCCCAATATGTTGCATGTTTTAATAAAATATTTATGTAATAATTGCATTTTTTGTGTGTTAATGCTCTAAATAACCAAACTTAGCATTAATACCAATCTCTGGATAATAAATTCATTTTTTATTTATTTTGGAAATTGCAAAGATTCATATAATATAAAGTAATTCATAGCTATAAAAAAGGGTTTCATTGGAAAATGACATATGCTTAATTTTTATTCCTTGATCCATTGCTTCACTGGTAATTCATGTACTGCTTTGCTTGACCCCCCCCCAATGCATTTTACCTTGCATAAAAAAAGAAAAAAAAGGCTTCATTTGGTGAAAAATTCAAGTTCTAAAACAATAAGACATACAGAGCAAAGAATTTTAATTGGAAACATCTTTTTCTATTGTTTCTTCCATAATTTCAAGGAAATTTTCACTTTTAAAGGTTGTCTTCGAAATTTATTTTCTTTGTCTGTAGGAATCTAATATTCATGTCAACAGTATACACGTTCTTTGTCCTTTGTAGGTTTCAATATAAAGGAGCAAACTGCAAAGCATGATTTTTCCCTGTACAATTCCATGAAATTATTTTCCTAAAATGTGTATGTTTCTCTAATTTTAAAGTCAATATTTGGGTGGATCTTATTGGATTACGTATATCTCTAAATTATGTATGTGGTTAAAGTTTCTCCCACCAAACATTTCTGGAGCTTCCAGAGTTGTTCATCGTCGACATGCCCCTTGATCAGTTTATCTTGATTTTTCCCTTTACTATCCCTAACTCCTATCATACTCAAATCGCCCCTACTTCTGTTAGATGTTTCTCCTAACTCCAATCCGATATCCATCGCTTTCTTTCCACTTGCCTCCCCTTCTTTATGGTTTACGACATTCTGCCTTGATTTCCCTATAAATGGAACTGATCTCCCAATTTGACTCCTTCCCTTGAATCTTGTCATGTATACCGATATCTTGTACCCTAAAATCACAAAACCGTTTAACCTGTTGATATCCTTTCGTGCGTCCCCCATTTTGTCAAACCTCACGAAACCAAACCTTCTTCCACTCTTATTCTTCTTTGCCGGAATGAACGCATCTATGACTTCTCCATATTATAAATGTATACGGTAATCAGATCCTTCTCCATATTATTCTTATGAAAGTACAAAATGCATCTCTACGTGTATTTTTATTATATCTAGCTTAAAATTTCAAAATTTTATAGAAAAATGTATTATTTATTTGAGTTGAATTAATTTTAAAATTTTGAAAAATATTCAATTTTTGGATATTTTTACTTTTAGTTATATTAAAATATTATGTCGAAAGTAAAACATCTTAATTATATCTTTTGAAAATTTAATTGAAATATATCAATTATAGATAAAATATGTTATGGTATAAGGAAAAATAATTCATTATTAAATAAATGCATTAGGATGAGCCCTCAGAGATTTATTGAACCTAACCTCTGAAACTTTGATATGAAAGACATCCATCATCTTGTCATTACCAGCATCAAAGTTGTATAATAGGGTAATGCACTTTAGCACTCTCGAACTCACATCCTCCTGCATTAATAATAATGCGTATACCAATTGAGCTAAGACTCAATCGGCAGCATCTTGAAATCGTATTTCAATGAAAATTGAAAAATATAAAAACTAAGCTACCATCACTAGACATGCGCTTGTTCTTAAGAAATTTTCGAAAATATATTCACTCACAACGCATCTATGTGAAAAGTGAAAAGTGCAAAAAACTATTTTAAAGTCATCCTAGCAATGTCAAATCTTTCTTTGTTACTAGTAAGTGTCCATCGAGCATCACAAACTTGTCCCACTTACCACCCAACCCTTTTGAAAACATTTTCAAGCCAAGCATTTAAAGGGACATCTTCTAGAACAACTTCTATGGGGCATTGTTTCCAAGCCCCCATCCAAATACAAAAGTTAAAAATTAAGCTTTGTAGATTATTTTTATTAAAAAATAAAAGAAGAAATAACGATATCTCAAGAAAATATTCATCAACGAGAGAGAAAGTAAGAAAGTGAATAATTCAAGTGGCGCATTTTAAATTAAGGATGTAAGTTCTTTATATAAACTTGAAACCTGATAAGTGTCAAAAATAATATATTTTAGCCTCATTTTTAGTGCATATTTTGGGTGATTATGTGGTGTTAATTGTGAATTATATACTCCTAATTCTTTATATTCATATTTTGATGCTTAATAAAACACTTGAGAGCAATATGAGTGAAAAATGAGTAGAAATTAGAACATTAAAACAATTCAGAAATTAAATACATACAACAGAATTTCACATGGACAGACCACATGACCAAAACCTCATTGTAATTTGGGATAATGTGAGATTTCTTTTAAAATACCCCTTATTTCCAACCCAATTACCTTCTTCGAGTCTTTCTCAATTCTAAATCAAACGAAAACAAAAGTAGCCTTAACAAGTCCTTCATTGATTCAAATAAGCCACGTACACATTGTAAGCTCTCCACAAAGCTTCATTTGTGGACGTGTTTACACACATTTTTAATGAAAGCAATGAAGAAACTCTAATGATCAGACTTACATTCCATTCTCTTTTTCTCCACGTAAACCTTTAAGATTTTTCTGGATATGTTAGCTTAATGTTATCATGTGCATGATGCCTATATGATCAACAAAAAAATGTATATATAAAAAAATTATATACTTCTTGTTAGAGTTGTGTGACCCGAATCCTGTTTGATCCGGTCTGAAAAGTTTGACGTGCAACTCACTCGTTAAATAAATAAAATAGAGAGACAAAATTGGGGATTTGTGGGAGCGAAGGACCGAGGGTTGAACAAGCTGAATCCGTATAGGACTATACTTCTTTTATTAGATGGACTGTTTAACCCTTAAAAACTGTGTATGCAAACCTCTTGTATTGTTGTTTTCAACATTAGTAAATTTCTCCTTTTGTGCGGCGTATTCTTATTTTTCTTTCTTATTGTTTTGTGATCATTACTGTTGTCATTATCGACGTATATTATAACACTTCTGACCCAACCAATCATGCATCTTAATGCATAATCACTCGCTTGATGATAAATTGAAAATGGCAAACATTCATATAATTTATATATTAATGTACCTCTTTATCTAGTAACCAATAGCTATAAATCCATTGAAAAAAGCCATATGCTCAACTTTTATGCTTTGATCCTTTGCTTTACTAATAATTCATGTACTTATTACTCTTCTTCAAATGCCAATTCCCCACTGCTTTGCTTGATTCCCCTCTCATGCATTTTACCCGACAGGAACAAGAATTTTAATTGGAAACATCTTTTTGTCTTTGTTTCTCCAAGAATATATGAATAATTTTTTTTCACTACTGTTAGGGTTTTCAGTGAAAGTTCTTTTCTTGGCCTACAATATTCATGTCAACGTATTACACGTTCTTTGCCTCCTTTGTATGTTTCAATATAAAGGAGCAAAGCATGATTTTTCCTTGTACAGTTTCCCTTTCAATCTATCTTCAATTCCATGAAATTTTTTTCCAATAATATTTACAGTCAAGATCTGGAAAACAGCAGTGATCCATGCTATTTGCAAGTAAGTATATACTATTGTTATGATTAGTAGTGAAATTTTGTTCATTTTAATTTCTCTCTTAGCATTGATTAATATATTAATCTCCTCTCCTCAATATGTATTTAGTGATGAAAGGTGTATTTAGATTGATGATAGGGTCTCGAGCCATGTAGTTAAAATATGCTTCAAATTCTCGTACTCTTTGTGTATTTAGAATTTAGTCTCTATATTAACTGTTAAAATTCTTCATTAGATTCATTGATATAACATTTTCAAATAAAAATACTAAGCTTGGTAGCCATTTAACAAAAAAATAAAATTATAATGAATCTCAGTTAAATAGAAGAATTACTACGGTGTTGATAATTGGACTTACAATTTTAAAATTTAAAAGTAGAATGGTTAAATTCTCAAATATACAAAGAGTACAAAATTTGAATTCAAATATCTGAAAAGTAGGACTTATAGCATATTGTAACCAATAAACAAATTTGATACTAACTCAACATATTTGGTCATCTTTTGGTTCATCAATTAACCATTGGTGATAAAAAGATAAACCCAATAAATTGAGTGATTATTTTGTAAGACAAAAAAAAAAAACTTACTACTTATTATCTATATTTAAAATCTTACTAAAGCTATGTATATACAAATAGTAGAAGATATATAATTCCTAAATATTAAACAAAAATGATTATATTTGAATAACTATCCATAGTATTAACACAATGCATGCTCTGAATTTGACCCATGATCACCTCTAGGTATAAGTATTGGGCATAACTTTCTCAATTAAGATATTGATTATCTTCTCGATGACTATCCGTAAAGTTTGTTAAGATATTTCTTTTGGCATAATGGTATATTTAATTTTCAACGTTTATATCTTTTGTCAATTTGATATTTATTATTATTTTAATTAAATTTGGACATTAAACTTTAAAATTAATCAAATAGTTTTTAAATTATTTGGTGGCTATTCACACTTCACATATACTTCGTACTAGTACGACTCTATTTATCTTATATATCAGGTCAACAAATAATTCGAGTTATAAAACACTCGAAATTAAATATATAAAGTATATGTGGATTGTCATACGAGCTGTAATGTCTAATACCTTAACATTTTAGTTTGTATTCCCATTAGAAATGACAATTCAATTCTTTTCGAAATGTTTTGTAATTATTCAAGCTCATATAGATTCAAACCCTGTTATGCGAACCTTTTGTAACAATGAAAAAGAAATAATAATGGATGGTTTTGAATTTTCAGTTGCCGTCTCTCTACTTTATGTAGAGATAAAGGGCACAGTATTGAGGAGGGTATTCTCACAAATAGTGAATAACTTTTGGAACGAATGGGAGCTTCGATTGATGGTTCTCCTCAGTCTTGGTCTCCAGTTTTTACTCATTCATTTCGGGAAGAGGCGAAAGAAATATACCGGAGCTCGGGTTCCGTTGATTGCAATCTGTGCCTGGATAATATATCTTTCTGCAGATTGGATGGCAACCCTTGTGCTTAGTACCCTTCTTCGAGGCAGTGTTGGACTGGAAAAAGGACTCGTTGTCTTCTGGACCCCTTTTCTTCTATGGCATCTCGGCGGTCCTTACAATATCACCGCTTACTCTCTGGAAGATAATGAGCTTTGGTTGCGCCACTTTCTTGGGATGTTCTTCCAGATCGGAGAGGCGATTTATATCTCCGTCCGGTTTCAATCGGACACCGAACTAAACGCTATGGCTGTCCCTTTGTTTATTGCTGGAGTTCTCAAGTATTTCGAAAGAATATGGGCTCTTAGATGTGCGAGTCCGAAACAGCTCATGAAGTCCTTTTATGAACCCCTGAGTTCGAAAAATCCGAGTGATAGCAGCAGTGATGGGAACGAAAAGAAAACAATGATCCGAACAGGACTTTACGATCTTTCGAGAAGGAAAAAGTTTATAGAAGATCCGACCATTACCGAAGAAGTAAAGTTTCTTCGGCAAGTGCATTCATCTTTCGAAATTCTCAAGCCTCTCTTCACCGATCTACCGTTCCAGATTTCGAAGGAGTTTTACGATGAATTGGTGTACCTCAACCGTTGTACCAATGCAGCAGAGGCCTTCAATTTCGTTAAGATCGAACTCGAATTCCTTTACGATTTGCTCTTCACCAAGAACCCCCTACATCATCAACACTATATTTGCAACCTAGTGCTTCGCTTCATATGCTTTTACTCTGCTTTTTCTGTGCTGATAGCTTTCTCGGCTCTTTATTACAAGTTCCAGGATCACACGGTCGACTTCGTCGTCACCTACGTGCTGCTGTTCAGCGCAGTTTTCCTTGAGAGCTCTTCGTTCCATATGTACATTCGGTCCAAGTGGACGCTGATGTGGCATGCAAATCATAAAAACAAACTCAAGAGGCTGTACCTTTGGTTCGCGGAGAAAAAGTTACGTTCGATTAAATCGAAGAAGGGAATACGGAGAATGGCACAACATGATCTTTTGGGGTATTACTTGAAGGCCAGGACAAGCCAAATTACTCGGGCGTTGAAGTCCATCGACTTCATTAACCTTTTTCAGAGGTTTTGGTATTCAGAGTGGAAGGACGTGGATATCGAGTTGAAAGAATTCATCTATGAACACCTCAAAAACATGCGTACCGAGCTTGAAAGCGAACAGTTTAATCCAAAGCATCTCGAGAAGATGTTGGGGGATAAAGGTGATGCCATCCTCGAGAAGAAAGGTTTGGATCCGATTGTGAATGAGGACTGGAAAATGGAATCCACGGATTTCACCCGTCGGATCTTTATTTGGCACATCGCTACCTCGATCGTTTACTACGACGATCTCTCCAAGCATCGAAAGTACAGCTGCGGTTCGATATGCAAGATCGGCAAATCCTTGTCGGATTACATGATGTACCTTATTTTGGTCCGTCCTACAATGCTGCCGAAGGGGTTCAGTGACAGGGTAAACGATGACACTTACAACCAATCGCAAAGGATCCTTCTTCAACCGAAATCGAAACAGACCGCAATGATGGAATTCATCGAAACACTAAGGTTACCGTCCTCTGACGTTATGAATACTCAATTACCAGAACTCGAATTCGGAGCGTTATGGGAAGGGGTGCAGTTTGCCAAGAAATTACAAGACTTGATAACAGAGAGGTGGGATCATGAAGAGAAATGGAAAATGATAAGTGATGTATGGATGGAGATGATGGTTTATGGTGCAAGTCGATGCACATGGGAGCAACATGCACAACAATTGAGGCATGGTAGCGAGCTGCTCACTCATGTTGCTCTCATTATGGCTCATCTTGGTTTAAGTACTCAAGTCCATAAGCAAGAAAAAGCGACTGATGATACTAACCTTATATAAACTCTTTTTTTTTTTTTGCATTCTAAGGTATTTCTTTTTTTCCCCAAAAAATTTAAATAAGATGTTTGCAAATATATATATATATATATAGATTAGTTTTTTTTTAAATTTTTTTGTAGTAATTTATTTCTATTTGTAGTAATTACCTTTAAAATATTGCATGTGAAATGATTTTGTATAATTTTTTTACTTTTATATTATTTCTAATAAAATTCAGATTATATCACTATATATAATTTGATATATTGATAATTAAAATATCACATGAAAAATGTAATTATTTTTGGATGAATGATGAAATTCATTAATCTAATAATGCAATTAATCTGTTACAAAAAAAATAAAAAATATTGCACAGTAACTTAAAGCTATACAAATAAATTAACCAATAATGCCCAAAAAGCATAAAGTGAAGCATTGACAAGACCAGTTCTATTGATTGGCCTACCTCTTAAACTAGCCTGCATAATCTTTTTAATTTGCACCAAGATAGCATCTTCAGTCAAGAAAGATGCACCAAAATACTTCTTGTTCCTTTATCTCCATATCACATACAAATATGCACTCCAAGCAAGTTTGAGTATAGCAAAAAGTAAGGACTTTCTTTAAGTTTCAATGTCGCCCAAATAAAGGCACAAAATTAACTGCCACACATTCCTTGAAAAACTACATTCAGAAAAACTGTGATCACGTCTCTCTGCAGCATCCATACAGAGAAAACAATAAGTATCAATTGAAATTTTAAAAACAAACAAACGATCCCGGATATATAATAAAAAATGCAATTTTATATAATCAAAAATTATGAGTTAAAAGTAAATTCTTCAGTTTATGATATATGATGTAACACTAATAGAAAATATATTTTTCTTTAATAGAATTATTTAATAAGTAATAAAACTTGAAGATTAATTCATGTGGTTAATAAATTATTATACTTGCATGTATAACTATTATATATATATCGGGTAATTATTTGAATATATAAAATATTTTAATCCTTGAATTTATAACATTTTTATTTTTTCTAAATAAAGATAAAATCACTTTAATTTGAAGTGATTCAAAAATTATAAATTATAATAAGTTATTTTTTATTAAATATTTTCAATTTTTTTGCTAAGAAATATTTTCAAATTTAAATATATATTTAATATTTTTATTTTATTGTTGATTATTTAAAAATATTATATCCTTATATTTTATATATAAAATGTACTGGATGATGCACATATGATATGTATATTCCTTTTATCAAATGCTCAACTTTTATGCCTTGATCCATTGCTTGACTAAATAATTTATGTAGTTATTGCTTTTCTTCAAATGCCAGTTCCATGGTGCTTTGCTTGATTCCCATCTCATGCATTTTTACAGCACAGAGAATTTCTGAAACCCCTTTTCCAGGCCAAAATAAGACCATATTTCTGCTTGAAGAGCTGAACATATACCACTGTTTCTGTAGTAACCTTATATCCAATTGCTATGCCTATCACGGATGACTCCACCAGCAAAGGCCCTTTGTTCAACTCCTTTGACAGCACCCATCGAATGCCCATCATGGCTCTTCTTACGAATCAGTCTTGTCCAAATAACTCAAGCAAAGCGACAGTTTCTAATAATATGGATGATAGTCTCATTGTAGTGTCCACAAAGTAAGCAAGTAGGATTGAAGTCCGAACCTCTTCGACACCTCTCACTATTAGTGAGAAGTCTATCTATCAAAACCAGCCACAAGAAGTGTTTGATTCTTTGCGGGCATTTAAGCTTCCAAATTTCTGCCATAAATCATTAGATGGTGACCAACTATCTTTTACAATTGCTTTATAAGCTTCAGTCATAGAGAATTTGTCCATACAAATATCCCTCCCTGCAACCTTATTAGGAGGTCTAATAGCCGTAACTTTTAAGATGGTAGAATAGTCTAATTGATCTGCAAATAATTCCCATATCCAACAACCATCCTCACTGGCCATATCTCTTACTTGAGTATCTTTCGAAATCTCGCGCAAAGGGCCAACATCTGGGACCCAAACATCTCCCAAAAACGAGTGTCTTTACCATCACCAATAGACCAGCAAACATTTTGTAAAAGGAAGCTCCAAACATGAGTTAGAGATTTCCAAACATAAGAAGTCGAGCTCCTCTTGATAGTGTCGAGACAAACATTTGTAATTTTACATTTAGTACGCAAGACCTGTACGCATAGAGCATCAAAGTTAGTCGATAAATTAAAACCAATTTTAAGAAGGAAGGACTTATTATGTTTTTTCAAGTTTACGTATCCCAATGCCTCCATTAGCAAGCGGTTGGCAGCAAGAAGATCAATTGACAAGCGTCGTTTTTCTCTTATTAATGCTAGAACCCCAAATAAATCCCCTAACGTTCTTCTCAATTTCATTGCAAACCTCCGAGGGAATTCTGACAGTTTGCATAAAATAATTAGGGATCGCTAAGAGGATCGATTTAGCAAGAGTCACTTTTCCTACCATCGAAAGTAAGCTCGTATTTCAACCGCAAACTAAAAAGTGCTTGGTAGTAATCTTTTGTGGAATAAAAAATATATATTATACATCTTCATAGAAACTAAATGATAAAAAACACATTATACATTCTTTTACTAAATCTTATAAAATATTATTCAAACTATATTTAAGACCTTGAAATGTTAATTTTATTTCTTTGTTTATTTATTTATTTACAGAAACCAGGGATCAGAGTTTAGCCCCAATAAAAATGCTTGTTATTGGTCTTGTTCATCACCAATTCCCATCATCACAAGGAGAGCAACCTTCTTGTGCAATGTCAGTGATTTGAACCCCAGAATCATAAATAACCCCAATTTTCCAATCAGCTGGAAGCACATTTTTGGCCCAAACCCACTTCCCATCGTACCCAGATGTCACCACAAATCTGAATTGTAAGGCACCATTTGGGACCCTACTGGTATCCCAAACTGCCCCATAGTTCCTAGTCATGAAAATCCAGTTTGATGATCCAACTTGAGCTACATCAATGGCTACTATTTCTGTCTGGCCACCTTGGTATAGCAGTTTAATAGCCAAGTAATATGGTTTTTGGCTTGATTCTTCAACTCTAATTGCCAAGTTCTGGTTTTTGTATTCACAAGGCATCCTGTTAATTTCACATCACCAGAATCAATAGCAAGTTCAACATGCATGGAAAAGGAATAGGGTAAACTAATACCGGTAGTCACCCAATTATAAAAAGTTACAAAATAGTTATTACACTATTCAATATTATGTTGGATTTTTTGTGTTTCTATTTTTTGTATACTTTCAATCAAATTTTTTTTTTTTAGTTTTTTTTAGTTGAAAGGTTCACAAATAAAAGCAAAACTGCAATAAAGACTAAATTACACAATGTGTATGGGTTAGATTTTTTAAAATTAAAACTAAATTGACACAATGTATAAATGTTAAAAATTAAAGTTGCTATAATGCCTATTTTAAAAGCTGCCATAATTAACCAATGAGTGATCAAAAAAGACAAAATTGAATAATTGAGTTATCATTTCGTAACATTTCATAGTTGGTGACCAAACAATAAATTTACTAATAATTAAGTGACCCAAAAAAATATTAATAGTTAGGTGCTACTAGTGTAGTTTACCCAAAGGAATATAAAGAAGATATTGAACCGTTAGCCATTAGTGTGCCCCATTATATATGTTAAGTTGGTTCAAGCAGGGCCTGACCTTTTTCATTATTTTATGTTTGAATCAAGCTTACCTTTTATATTCCACGTCCACAATCCCAAGTTTCAAAACGTCTTGACCCTTGCCCTTGTTAGCCATGGCCATGAAAGCTCTGCTAGTAAGAACAAAGTCTGTTTGGTTATTGTGATTAAGATCAGTTAGTGTCACCTTTGTTCCTTTACTGCTACACAGTTTTGAATCCTTACACCTTATCTGCCAATGTTAAAGACTCAAACCTCAATTTTCCATTATAAGAATTAAAAAGAAAACAATAATAAATGTATACAAAACCTGAAAGCAAGCACCACAACCAGCTCCTTGTTTGTGAAGCGAAGAAACACCAGCTGCAAGGTGGCCACCGCTAATGGTTAATGCTAAGGAACCATATCCACAAGCTCCAGCTACAAATATCAAAGCCATAAAACAAATGTTACCCACAGTTTTTTTCACAAAAATATGATCTGGGTCTTTGTCAAAATCCATTTTCATGTAAGAAAACAAGTCTGGGTATTAATCAAGAAGAAGGAACTTGGCAGCAAGTTACATGATGCAGCGGCGTCGGAGAAATAAGAAGCTTTGGATTGGTGCACGCATCGATCACAAGCAGTAGCTGAAGACAAGACAAGGAACAATAACATGCAAAGAAAGTGAGGCTGAGCCATATTTTTTGTTGAATTGAGAAATGTAAGTGACAAGTAAAGAAAGATAGGGTTGATGAGTTTTATTTATAGTGTGGTGGACTACAGGTAAGCATTTCGGGAAAACCATGGATTGATTTTCTATACTTTAAAGAAAATCCTTTTTTCGGATTTGAATACAAGGAAAAGGACTTGTATTTGCTCAAACGCGGAAACTAAAAAAAGATGAAAACAATAATGAATTTTGTCACCGACTCTTTGTCTATGTCTAAACAGCTGTGCCTTGTAGCTGTAAGAAGTATGAACTTGAAGATTTGTGTAGTTTTAAATAGGACATAACTTTGTTGAGTTTTCAGACAGTGGGATTGATTGATATATAAGTGAAAGTTTTGGCAAATTGCATTTTTTTAAAATTAATTTATGTAAATTAAATTAAAGAATAAATTATTTTTTTTTTCATTTACATTGTATTTTTCAGTTGATGTAAAGGAATCAATGTTTATCAATAAAAATAAAATAGATGAATATTTTAACTGAATAATTCATTTGTTCTTTAATTTAATATATATGTATTAATTTATTTATTTTTTTAAATAAATTAGAGAAAACACAATTCGAAACTTGTACCAAATTTTGACATTTTTTTACTTTGATGAGATCAAATCAATCAATCAATTTTCCTCAGCTTAGTGCCCCAAAATTCTCCCTTCCCTGTTTTTCAAAGCTATAAAATTCAAGGATCATTGTTCCACTATAGAAATAATGAAGTGTATTCACTGCCTGCTGACTTTTAATCATCCAATACGTAAACAAAACGTATGCCTGTGGCATCATAACGTGGATCAATGGATTCTGACGTGGACTTACCATCATGCTTTATCCAGCTGCCTGAAACTTGATGCTTTTATCCGTTTGTACCATTCAATGTTTCACTTAAATTATGTAACAATGAATATGGGATTTGACCACAGCAACCGGTAGTTTATTTCTACATGCGTCATAAAATAAAAACCATTGTGTGTAGTTAAGTTGGCTGGTGTTTTGGGGTCCCTTTTGGTGGAACCCAGCTGACCAAACAAGATAATATGGCTACTTAATCATAAGATCATTGAAAACCATCAATGGCTATTGTCTTCTCTTTCTTTCATTTTTCTTCATTTTGCTTTGTTTTTTTTTTTTGATGACATGATTATTACCATCCAAAACATGGTGAAAGTATCATAAAAACCCCTATATTAAGAGTTAGATTACATTTTTCATCTTTACGAAAAATGAGTAAATTAATCCATGTATGTTAGATTAAAGCGCAAACTGATCTTTCTATTAAAAATTCATCTATTTTTACTATTTAAAATTGATCCATATAAGTCAAAATGAAGTACACGTGGCCATATCAGTTTTAAACAGCAAAATTAGATTTAAACTTTAACAAAAATGACCGGTTTGTTTTTTGAAGTAATTTATAGGGGTTAATTTATCTTTTTTTAAGTAGATGGAACAAAATACAATTTGACTCTAATACAGAAACCTCCATAATACTTTTACCTCCAAAACATGTAGATACCAATATCAATACAAAACAAATTTAAAGTACACATTGCAAGACATAGTGCTTGATGATGGTGCAAAGACAGCTACACGTAGAAAGCTAGACAGTATTCAATTGTAACTTCGCTTGAAAAATTTGTATTAGGCAGAGCCTACTTTAACCAGAAAAAGAATGCAGAATTAAGGCATGAAAGTGGAATGCCAAAGATAGTATAAAAACAAAAATAGGGCTGACAGCCTATGAACATCAATGATGGTGCAACTTATCACTTACCCTAGCATTAGCTAAACTATTCAAGTAATTTAATAAAGGGAACCAATATTCTCCTATGAACCACTTAATTTTGGCTATGGTATTCATCTTTAAAAAGAATGTAAAATTACCTGTACAGTCTTTTCCTTCCAGTCCATTGATCATATACAAGGGCATTCTCATTGGCCTCTGAAATATCTAAGCACTTATCGACACAGAATCCTAGCATTTGATCTTTTTGAAGGTAATTTGACCATGTAAAAAGTTAGTATTTCAGCTTGTTTTTTGGGACAGAATTGAGATGATATCTTCCCGTGCCTTTTCAAGGGCACTCGGCAGATTCTCTGGTTTCCTCCCACCTGCTTGAGCAAAATTTGGTCTGCCACCACCTCCTCCACCACACAGTTTAGCTATGGGGCCTATAAACTTCCCCGCCTGTATCCCAAGATCAACCACGGCTGGTGTGAAGGCAGCAACTAAACTAACTTTCCCTTCATCTGGACAGGAGCCTAAGATTACAGCTGCAGGATCTTGCAGTGTATCGATTAAATTCTCGGCAGCAGCTTTTAGTGAATCAGCATCCACATCATCCAATGACTCAACTAGCACCCTGGAGTTAAATGTTCAGAAGCCAAAGAACAAAAGTCAGAAATGAGTTCCATTAAATAGCAAAATTTGAAATCTTTGAAACAGTATTACACATTACCTTATCTTTTGTGAAGTTCCTACTTCAAATGCTTTGTTTGCAATCATTAGTGCTTTATATTCGGCTGCTTTTGTACGCAAATTAGCAACTTCAGTTCTTGACATTCTTAACTCCTCTAAGAGTTTTTCTACCCTGGTAGTCACTTCTTCAGCTTTCACCTGCAAAGATGAAGTTAAATAACATCAAAATCAGAGGTTCAGCCGAGTCAGGCATTTTCCAAAACAGAGAAGCTCTACATGATAAGAGAGAAGATCAGAATAGCCAAGCTATACCCAAAAGCCATACCCAAGCTTCTTGTTGTCGTTTCAAGATCAGATCAGTTTTTTGCATGGGCTTTAATCTTTTACGATGAAGTACATTGGGAGAAGGTTTCAAGTTAAAAGCATAAAAAGAGAACTCACCTTGAGCATGGAGCATAGATTCTTCATTTGTGATTCCCTGACATTGATATATTCAATAAATGCTTCACCAGCAACAGCTTCTATACGCCTGACTCCAGATGCAATCCCTTGCTCGGAGATTATTTTGAAGACCCGTATTTCAGAAGTATTGCTGACATGGGTCCCACCACAAAGTTCCATGGATACACCAGGAACTTCCACAACTCTTACCTGCAATGCATTATAAAATTAGGAAGAACTATTTATATGAGCAAGAACAGACACGGAGCACGTAAACATTCAAGTTTCTAGCTCAGACATCATAGTGAGAAAGAGAATGCTAGGATATAGTGGCAAGCAATTGTCTAAAGAATGAACCGAAAATGATTCAAAGTTTAATTTGTTTTGCTAGTTTAACAAAAAGTACAATGAACCCAAACACAAGACAAGCTAAACAAAGCATGGATAATGTCAGTTGGTATAATGAAGAATAAATACATACCTGCTCGCCATATTTTTCCCCAAACATTGCGATCGCACCAGCTTCTTTCGCATCATTAAGGGGCATTACTTTTGTTTTAAGAGATGTTGAAGCCTCAATCCAACCATTGATCAGTTGCTCAATCTCTTCAATTTGAGTGTCAGTAAGGGCATGACCATAGTTGAAATCAAACCTGAGGCGATCAAAAGCCACTAAGGAACCAGCTTGTGATATTTCCTGGCTAATTAATTTCTTAAGTGCGGCTTGTAACAAATGAGTAGCCGTATGATGTACCTGAAAGAAGAAGAACAAAAAACATCTTAAGATAGTTTATGTTAGATGAAACGACCAAATCAATTAACACAAAAATAAAGCCACAATTAAGCATTAAGCTAGTACCTTTGCTTGCTGTCTCAGTTTTGCATCCACGGCAGCTTCTACTTCTCTGCCAACTTCCAGAAACCCCTCTTTGATAGTCCCTTTATGAATAAATAAGTCACCTAAGGATTTTTGAACATCCTTGATCTCGACAACAGCTGTTTGTTGCTTTTCACCTCCGGTAACGTAAAGAAAACCATGATCTCCAATTTGACCACCGGATTCAGCATAAAATGGTGTTTTGTTCAACAAAACCTCTATATCATTTCCTTCAGAAACCTGTATCACAGGACTCCCATTCACCATGAGGCTTTCTACTACTGCTTGAGTAGAAAGGGTATCATATCCAACAAATTCAGTTTTGTTTATATTATTCGTAAGATTAGTACCATCTTCAACTGCAAGTTTAACAACATTGTGTGCAGCTCGAGACAGGCGCCTTTGGTTTTCCATCTCTATATCAAAACCATTCATATCTACAGTAATGCCTTGTTCTTCAGCAATTTCTGTGGTTAACTCCACTGGAAATCCAAAAGTATCATACAAAAGAAATGCATCTTTTCCAGACAAGCAAGGCACAGTCCCACTTTTCTCGGCATTTGATGATGCATCCGCTAACATTTTTTCAAGTAAAGTTTCTCCTCTCTCTAGAGTTTGCACAAAATTAAGCTCTTCCTTCTTCAGTTCCTCAAGAATACGGGGCGCTTTAATCTTGACATCCGGATCAATATGGGTGCTTAATTCTATTACTTTTTCTGCAATTATAGGTAAAACTGCTCCTTCAAGATTATCTCTTCTTTCTCCCTTTATACCGAGGGACCTGCCAGCTCGAACAACCCTTCTAATAAGCCGTCGAACCACATAACCTCTACCAATATTTGACGGCAAAACACCATCCGATATGAGATACACTATTGCCCTTAGATGATCTCCTACAACCTAAAAGCAATAGAAAATTTTAAACACTGAGACCATGAAACAAATTAAGAAACTTTATTTGCCAAAATATCTTAAATCTAACAAAAATTATAGCAAGCAAACTGAAACTTTTACCTTTAATTTCAATTTTGTTTGCTCATCTGCCAAAGGATATGAGATATTAGCCAGTGCTGATGCCTTTTCTATAATGGGGTAAATCAAGTCAGTCTCATAGTTGTTTGGAACCTGCAAAAAAGGGGAAAAAATATCATCTTTAATTTCAAAGCATATAACCTTGCAAATGAGGCATACCTTCAGTAAAATATAATTTTAGTTTGACATGAAAAAAAAATCATAAATACCTTTTGAAGAATACGGGCCATACGCTCCAAGCCAAGACCAGTATCTATGTTCTTTTGCTTTAAGGGCTCGAGTGTTCCATCATCTTTTTTATTGTATTCCATGAATACAAGATTGTAGAACTCTATAAATCTTGTGTCATCCCCAAGATCCTGCATATTACTCATCCAGGTTAAGGGAAAAAGAAAACTGGAATGAGAAACCTATGAGTAACCTGACCAATGCCTGGACAGAACCTGAATAACCCCCTACCCAACTGAAAGAAATAAAAGAATTGTTTGAAGCGAGTAAGTACCAACCACATCAGCAGTTCCCCTCTCTGGATGAAAATCATAATAAATCTCAGAACATGGACCGCAGGGACCAGTAGCACCACTCATCCAAAAGTTGTCGTCTGCACCCATTCTTTTTATATGGTCAACAGGAACACCCACCTGATGAGAGCTTGTATCATCAAAATCATTTAACATAACATGAAAAATATTATGTCTAAATCATTCAAAAATAAAAATGTAGCTTCTCGAACACTAGGCACGATGGAAAAGACACATTGACCAATCAAGGGAACTTATATAGAGAGAAGGCACATCTAAAAGCAGAACATTCATGAAAGCAAAACTCTAACAAGTGCTAAAGTGCATCTTGGATTACCTCCTTGTGCCATATTTCAAAAGCTTCGTCATCATCCTCATACACACTTATCCATAATCTTTCAGGTGGCAACTGAAATCTGTAAGCACAAACAACTTTCATTTTCAAATGGAAGAAAACGAATGTGTGATAAGGAACCACCATGCTAGAGAAAAACAATACTAAAATTTGGCATTCAGAAAACAAAACTAAATTCATGCTTACTCCTTGGTGGAAAGCTCCCATGACCATTGAATTGCTTCCTTCTTAAAGTAATCACCAAAGGAGAAATTGCCTAGCATTTCAAAAAATGTATGATGCCTTGCTGTTCTGCCAACATTCTCCACATCGTTTGTGCGTATACACCTTTGTGCAGTAGTAGCACGAGGTACTTGTCTAGGAATCTAAATATAAAGAGCTAGTTACATCACATCAAAGCCTAACAATCAAAATAATGTCAACTTACTTTTAACACACTAATTTAAGTGCTATCTTTACCATTTAGCAAACTTATAATTGACAACGATGTCATGATGCTTTTCTAAAGATGATCAATTAGCTACAAACATATAATTAAAGCTTTTCACAATAAGTGAAGAACCATTTAAAAAAAATTTTAAATAATAGTTCCATATACCATGTAACTAATAATACATAAAAGCAGCGTAATCTTAACAATTACTAGGAAAAGGCAAAGCTTGAGTAAAGGTGCAATCAGTAGATTCATTAAGAATCTCATATATAACCTTCCCAAGGAATATTGGCTTGAAAGGAAGCATTCCTGCAATTGTTAGTAGGACTGTTGGGTCATCTGGCACAAGAGAAGCACTAGGAAGAATCTTGTGATCACGAGAAGCATAAAAATCAAGAAATCGCTGGCGAATAGAATCCCCACTGAAAAGAGAATACTTTGATTGATCCTCCATCAATTCCTCAGCTACGCGCTGTACCGATGCTGAAAATTCACATGGTAACTACTATATCCACTGATAAAGAAAACTAAAGCATGACTGAAAGAATAGATGATTAAGTATAGTAACCTGATCTAATTCTCGACTGATTGCCCCGAACTCCTCTCAAAGAACTACTTTTACACGCCACTATGCCAGGAGAGAAAAGGGCCAACGTTCTTGTAAGAAAGCCTGCATTTACTTGAACACAATTACACAAATATCTAGGAATTAATGCCTAATCCTAAAAGATATATAATGCATCACTTAGCAAAGAGAAAATCAATGGAAGAATAAAATTACATATGCAAAAGTAGATTCCAAGAAACCAAACACATAAAGTTGAAAGAGCTCAAAATACTAAAATTCTAGAAGAAAAAAGAGAAAATTCTCAGTAATGCATATACAATGAACCATTCTTTTCCCATTTTGAAAAAGTCCATCTCCCTGCTTAAACTGAAATCCCCATCCGAATAAGAAAATGTAAAGTTAAGTTAAACTAAATATCAGAAAATTTCACCATTCAAATAAGTAATCTCGGTATATAAAAACCCAACTACATCTAAATTTCACTAATTTGCATTAAAAAAATGAGTAAATTTGGCATTATTTTTTTCCCAATTATGAACTGAATGGAAAAGATAAATTACAAGTCAAGGAGAGAAGGCAAGAAATTAACTATTTTGCTCACTTGGGTTCTGTCTAATGAAGTAAAATATAGTTCAAAGTGTGTACTTTATCAATAAAATTGCTTGTATAACGAAGAACAGTGAAAAGAAGAAGAAAAAAGAAGGAAACTTTTACCAGATGAAGTGGCAAAACTGTAATTGGAAAGGGGCGAAGAAGGCGGTATTGGAAACAACATGGTGGATGCAGGAAAAGGAACGAGAGATTGGCGTCCTTGAATTAGGCGTGGAGAGTGAGGCAGTTTCAGGGCAGCCATAGCCCCTCCCTCTGTTTTTGAGATAATATCCCCCGTGTCGGTTTTGTTTTCTGGAAGTGGGCGTTTAAATACGTTGCACTAAACATGTTAGTTGGAAAGATAAGCTTTTTTCAGACAGCCACATATTATTTATTTCGTAACATAAGGTCAGGTCAAGTTTTACCGGAACCGGAATGGAAAATCTGGTGGATCTGAAATTAATTAGTATATTTATAATAATTCGGTTTTCAGTGATGTTAAGAAATAAGTTTTGAAATCTCGTTTCTATAAACATAATTCGTAAATATTTGATAGGGATATTCACAAAATTATTATATAGATATATTAAAATTTAGTTAAATAATTTAGTCGAAAATGTGGATAATTAATGTTCAGAGATTAAATTATAAAAGTTTAATTATTATAGAGTTTTAATTAAAAATTGCTTGGGGGACTTAAATAACAATTATCTAAGAAATTAAAATGGTTAATAAATCAATTTTAAATAGGTAATAGTGGATAATGATGATGCATGACATTATATTTAGTTAATTGATGATTAAGATTTAATTGATTAAGTTTAATTATAATTAAACTATACTATATAAACCAAAACTAAGTGGAAAGAAGTGGTCATCGTCTCCACGTTAACTGTCTACCAATGTAGCCAAAGAGAAGAAAGCTTTGAAACCTAGTTTTTCATTTGGTCACTTATTTCAAGTAAGTCTTTAGTCATTTTTTTTTATTTTTATGAAAATTAAATCATGGGAGCTTGATTTAGTTAGCCCATGTAATAATTTGTTCAATTGGTGAAATTTTGATAAGTTGTCATTGTTGAGAATTGGATGAATTAGGTGTGAAATTGATAAAAATTAAACTTAAATTATAAAAAAGACTAAACTGTAAAGTTTAACAAGCTTGATTGCTAGTTTTGTTACATTATGGATCAAATTGAATAAAATACAAACATGTTATGAAATTGTGGTAGGAATAGAAAGTATAAGGTCCCTAATGAATAAATGTGAAATCGAATTTTAGTCTGAAGCTCTATACCGAAAGTTATAATTGCCTCGAGTTTAGGGACTAAATTGAATAAATTACAAAATATGCTTGATCTAGTATTTGATTGTGAATTACATGAAAATTGATAGTGTTTTATGTTTTGTGACTGCACGTAACTAACGTCGACGCGGAACCTTAGAGAGAAAAGCGAAAGTTATTGATGAGTGACGCGAAATCTTGATTTGTACTCTTATAATTTGAGATAGAAATACTTGTTTGCATATGCATGTTTATTGAATGAATGATCATTGAGGTGAGCATATGGTGATAGTATAAATTGCTTTAAATAAGATTGATATGGGATATTTATATGAAGGACTAAAATGAATAAAATGGAAAATGGCATGAATTACTTGAATTATGATATGTGAATTGGAAATTTGGATAGAAATATGTTGTTTAATATGAAATACATATATATAAACAACGAATTAGATTGTGTTTATGAATATGATTGAGAAATGGTTTATGTACCGAATTGTAAATTGGGATTGAACATTAGTACCCTACTAACTAGTTAGGCTGAGTCGGATATAGTTGGCATATCATAGGATTGAATTGTGTATGAGCCTATGTGCTTATGCGTCAGGATGCACCTCGTGTGCCAGGATGCACTTTGTGTGCCAAAATGCGCATCATGCATCAGTATAAGCTTCGTGTGCCAATATGCACTTTATGTGTTAGTTTTTCCTACTCTGGTTTATCCGATGACGCACTTCGGTGCCAGCTGTTGTGTTGGTTGGACAATCTGTGTATCCATCCGAGTCCAAGTTAGAGTCAGGTTAATAGGGGTTATAAATTGTAAATTGATATGTGATACCAAAAATGAAATTGGTAATACTATGGAATTGATTTCATTCATGTATATAGACTATGAATTAAGAAAAACATACACAACCTATTATGCATAATAGTTGAAAACAGGCCTTGGGGGTCGAAATGTATGCGAATGAGTCAATAGACACCAAAAAAGGTTTCAAATGGTATGTTAAATGGTCTATTGATGAAACATGAATATGGGAATGAATGTCAAAATGTTAAGGTTATAAATGTTTGAATTATGGATTGGTATTGATAGCTAAAAGGCTTTAAGATAGGTTTTGGTATATGTAATTGGGTTGATCACTCTATTGCATTGAAAGTTGAATTGGTTTGACACTTGATACATTTATCCTTTCATGTGGAAATGGTCATGTAATTGTGTTGCAATTGGGAATATGTATTGGTAGACATTTGGATTATATGCATTATGTTAAATTGCTATTATTAACTTATTGATAAGTGATGAAAGTAAGATGTTTTAATTCAGTTCTTAATGCGTTTTTGGATGATTATTTATGCAAATTGGTGAACTTTATGCTCCTAATCCTTTGAATTCACGTTTCTATACTTAGGTGAGTATTTGAGAGCAAAAGAAGTGAAAAACGAGCAAAAATCAGACAAAAAGAGCATATTTCAAGAGTCACACGGGCTGGGCACATGGCCATGTGACTTATGCTATGTTATCTTTAATAATGAAAGTACCACTGAGCTTTATCGCTTAGTGTACAAGTTATTTGTTTCGTGCGTAGGTATAGGTAATATTTGAGGCCCCGGGAAGTAAAGTCAGCATTCGAACTATCATTTTCGACTCAACTAAATTTATATAACTCCTTCCATTTTTATTAAGTGGCATGTAACTAGAAATACCTTGTTTAATGTTACAAATGGTCAAGTTTTCTAAATGGATTGTGAATATATGAAAATGGTTTTAACTGTGCATAGAAATGAATGGTTTGGCAGTTGTATATTGATCATGTTTATTGATGTTGAATGGGTGATTGGAGCCTTCAGGCCAAACATTGTTGTTCCATGCTAGGTTGATATCAATGGAAAATAGAGACTTAGTGGTTTGCCTATGAAGTCGCGACTTCACACCGTGAATATCGCGACATCAGGTTATCACGTCGCAACATCGACTTTATTTTATTTTGAAAACTTTAAAAATTGGTACTCGGGTTGGAAGCTTGACTATTGTCTCCAAATTCGCAACACCAAGCCCTGGAAGTCGACATCCACCTGAGAAGTTTTGAAAATTTTGTAGTTTAGCCCTCATTCGACCTCGGGATGGTATTGAGCTTTCATAAACTCGTACTTGACCTAGAAATGACTATTTCTTGTTTGATGCATGTAACACTTGTATATGAATGTTTAATAATAGAATTGGAATATAGTTGATTGTAGTTGTTTCAACAACGAATGTGACATCCTGTAGCTTGGACCCGGCGGTCGGGTCGTGTAACACCCCTAACCTGTATCCGTCATCGGAACAGAGTTATGGAGCATCACTGAAATCTATAGATCAAGTAAACGGATATTTCACATCATATAGTATTCAAATCAAGCTAAAACTAAGTTTTATACATATATGATCATCACAAATACTCTAGTATTCAAAACTATCAAATTGACCAAATTCACATGTATGCATACTTGTACTAAGTATTAACATACCTATAAGATTATCATAATTCAAGTATACCAAACACTCACATCTAACATGATATAGCCTTTCATATGCACATCAAAACATGTTCATCACAAGCCATCCCTGTGACTAGATATAACAAAACATTAATAAGCCAACATTGGCCAAATTAACTTATACATGTCATTATAACCAGAATCAAATCATCCAAAATTACCGATAGAACCAATTGATAGTGTGATATAACTCCAACAAGCTTCCAACCCATTCGAGCTTCCGATAATCTACAGAGTAAATAAAAACAAATATGTAAGCAATGAATGCTTAGTAAGCTCGTGTAATCTTTAATCATATTAATTCATTTCAAATATGAAATCTATACATATCAAGAATAATCCAATATTGATACCACAATACTCATGAAGCTATATTCATGAACTCACAAGGTGAATAAATCCACAGCATCACTTATACATATTATTCCAAGCTTAGTAGGATTTTATATAACTTTAACTTTTCAAAATTTCTTTATTTTCATTTGTAGTTCTTTACTTTCCACACTTATTCTATATCCATGACACACAAGTCATAAACATATCATTCAACCATGGTCATAAGCTAGTGCATTTAACCAAAGCCTTTTTCAAATTGATCACATGATAAGTCATTTCATAAGAAATTGCATAATTTAAACCTTACCACTCTTTCATGAGCACTAGCATATTTTCACTTAAATACTTACCAATTCAATACATCATATAAATAAACATATAACCATTCAACCAATAGCTTGGCACTTGCGTAAGCATCAAGCAACAACACTAGTTAGCGTACTTGCACATATTACATATAAATTCAACATTGATAAACTTATTTTCTCAACATGTCACACTTGAGTTTATTACTAGTCTCAACATACCTAATTTCCTTGTATCAACATATCAAAGATAGTCACATATGTACATGTCATGATACATATCATTCTCTTGCCGTTTCTTCATAAACATATATCATTCATTTCATTATATCAATATTTCATGTACCATCATTTTCATGAATTTCTTGTATATTTATTCTAATAACAGTTCATAATCATGAATATACATAATTATCAGGCAAGCTTCATGTACATGTATTTTCCATGTCATGTTTCAATATATGAAATAAATATCATTTCCATGTATTTCAGGTATATACCGTAATAGTTCATTTCGAACTCATGTTATCTCATATCAAAACTTTGCCCGTTAAACCATTTAAAATGTCGATAGATACATAGGTAGTACAAATATAGTGTACAAAACTGTAATCCGTCAATTCATATTCGGGAATGCTTATACGAGCACTTAACGGAAAGCTGTTTCGAGCCATATAATGAGAAGCTCATGTGAGCCATGTAACGGAAAGCTTCGAAGAACCATTAACGAGAAGCTCATACGAGCCAATTTCAGAAAGGTTCAAGCGAGCCAATATCGGGAAGCTTCGAAGAGCTAATTAATCGGGAAGCTCATGAAAGAGCCTTTAATCGGGAAGCTCTGAAAAGCCCTTATCGGGACGCTCATAATAGTTTCGGTGTGTCCGCAACACATGTAGGATCACAAACAATCGGGATGCTCCAAAGAGCTATTAACAAGAAGCTTGCAAGAACTATATAACGGGATGCTAATGAGAGCTAATATCAGAACGCTCTTTTGAGTTGTGGTGTGTCCGCAACACATGCAGGAACACAACCATTCGAGATGCTCCGAAGAGCTATTAACGGGAAGCTCGTGAGAGCCATATATTGGGAACCCTGTATCTATCGAATTTCATTTGTTTAAACGATACTTAATACTTGTCATATATTTTTTGGATATGTGATCAATATTCATACATAGCAATTACACAATTTACGTAACAACATTCAATTCAAACATATAAATATACAATTTAGTTACACGAACTTACTTGGCTAAATTGCAGAAATACTAATATTTAGGGGCATTTCGATAATTTTTCATTTTCCTCTATTTTCCTCTCAATCTTGATCTAAATTAACAATTTCATTCAATTTATTAATTTAGATGATAAAAATCTATTTCATGCAATATGTTCATCTTTGACATTTTGACAAAATTACCCTAAAATTTTACTTTTATTCAATTTAGTCCCTAAACTCAAAACACATAAATTAACCATTTTTAATACAAATTCAAGCTAAAAATATTAATGGAATTCAATACAACCCATTTTGCAATAAATTCACAACAAACTCTTGTATTTTTACCATTTCAACAATTTAGTCCCTAATTGGAAAATTCATCAAAAATCACTTAATAAAATACTTTTAATTAAAACTAATATCTCAAATTCATCATTTAACATAAAAAATCATATAGATTCATCAATTGCAACATCCAAGATCTTTAACAAAATAAAAAACAAAGGTAATGTTTAGTTGAACCTAATTGTAACAATCTCAAAAACATAAAAATTATAAGAAAAAAGACTAAATTGAACTTACATACAAGAATATAAAATGACAGAACCTCCAAGTTAAACTCACATGGTTTTCGTCAATGAAAATAAAATGTCCACAGAAGATATCTTTTTCACCTTTTTCTTTTTATATTATTTTAATTTCAACAAATTTACAATTATACCATTGAATCCTTTTATTTTATATTTTTCTTGATATGCCGCCTCATCCATTTAATTTAGGCATAATTTCTTATTAAGTCCTCCTCATTTATTAATTAAACCATTTAGTCACTTAATTATTATAATTAGCAAGTTTTGCATATTTTTAATTAATTAACTATCGAAACGTTAAATTTTTCAACGAAAATTTATTACTACCTTAATGACACATTTACGGCTTGGTTTATAGAGACGAGGCCTTGATACCTCATTTTCTAAAATCACTTGACCTAAATTATTATTATAAAACACAAATTATCAATTTAAAAACCTTTTTAAAACCATATTTGACTCGTAATATTAAATAATAATATTTACGAACTTACTGGATTTGGTGGCCTCAAACCACTATTTCAACACCACTAAATATCAGGTTGTTACGGGTCGAGTATGATGTGTTTAATATTAGTTCAAATAAAGTTGTTGAATCAGTATCTAAGCGAACTATTACAGTAGAAAACGAAAACCAAGACCAAAAAAGATCGATAATTGAATCGACTTTCGTAAAAAATATTTTTTAAACTTTTTATGAATTTTTAATTATTTGTTTAATTATTATCAGACCAATGGTTGAATTGGGAATTAATGGTTTGACTAATCACAGATTTGGTTATTAAACATTGAATTTTACCAAAGGCGAATTCAAAATTTCTTTAAGGGGTGGAACTGAATAATAGAATTTTGAGAGATCAAAACATTATTTTATAATGTATTCATGTATTATTTCATCATTTTTGAAGGGATTAAAGATATTTTTTTTTCATTTTGGGGGGCTAAAGTGAAATTTTATCATAAATTAATTTTTAATTTAATCATCTTATAAGAGACTTAATTAGCAATTTTTCATTTGAAGGGGGCCAGGGCCCCTACCTACCCCTCAAATTTGCCCTTGAATTTTACTATTAGTTTCTGTGCTATTCTTGTCGTGTATAATCGAAGAATCTAGCCTATGCATTTTAATTTGAACATTTTTTTATTTGTATACTTTTTGAATTTTGAAATTTCAATTTGAACTTATATGATAGTCATTGAATCCATAAAGTTAAATTATGATATTTTCATATGCGACAAACTTATTATCACGTGTATTCTCACATCAACTTGCTATTTTCATATAATAGTCATAAAAAAACAGATATTTTAGTTAATGAATTAATAGCTATTAGATTGAAATGTCAACTTTTGAAAAAATTATAGAGGCTAAAATTGATCAAATTGGAGAGCTAAAACTATATTCACAATTTATGTATAGTACGAGACTTATAGCAAAACTTGACATATCAAATTTAGGTGTTACTATTTGGGTAAATACTAAAATTCCAAATTTTGAAAAATTCAGGGATTAAAATTGACCAAATTAGAGTATCTGAACTAAATCTGCTACTTATACATAGTTTAAGGACTAATAGTAGAATTTGACCTATTTATATTCTACAATAATGTGAATCATGATAGTTGGTACCGTACCGATATTGGTCGTATCGGCCGGTACATATCATACCAATCCTAAATTGGTACCAAGTAATGTATGTTCCATTTTGGTCAAAATTCTAGTACATTTCAACCATTTCGGTGTGTGTCGGCCTGTTCCAGTCAGTACTGGCTTGTAACTGTGCATACAAATATATTTGTATGATACAGAATTTTGATATTTTAAACTAATTTTTAAATTCTTTTTATCTTAACCATTTTCATTTTTCTATAATTATATTTAAAATTAAATGTTATTAAATTAAATTATTGAACCTAATTAATAGTTTTATAACTTATATTTATAAATAAATATATTTATATGGATGTAATTGAGATATATTTGCATATATAATACATATAATTTATTTTTTTATAAAAATAATATATAATTGATTAAAAAACTAAAAAAATAGATTATAAATATATATATATGACAAATATTTAAAAGCATCGATAAACCCGAAACGGTACATCAAAACATGTTGGTACCGGTATGTGAATATTATTCAGGTATCTCTTTTTTTAAATGGTAAACTACACTAGTAGCCGCCCATCTATTAATAAATTTCTTTTTTGGTTACCAAATTATTTAAATTTTTCCTTTTTGGTCACCAAGTGTTAAATTTGTAACGGGAAGATAACCTAACAACTTTTAATATTGGTATAATATCAACTTTAACCATCGTCATTTATACATTGTGCCAATTTAGTTTTGATTCCAAAAAAAATTAACTCTTAACAATTACACACTGTGTAATTTGGACTCTCTCTTTTTCTTTTATTTTTTTGCAGTTTTATTTTTATTTTGATGGGCAACAAAGTTTGTTATTTTTGGCTATGAGGGGGGAGCTGATTCAATCAAAATTGCTTTAGATATCTTCTTTGAATTTGGTTGGATATGTAAAGCGAGACTTATGTTGAATCCAATTCAATTTCCACCGTCTCTAGGGTTTTTCATAAAAATCTAAGGCCATGGTTTATGTACTCTATTTTTAAGGTGATCGATAAGTGTCCAGATGAGGCAAATGTGTGGAGAGTTAAAAAAAATATATGGCAAATGCTCTCATGAAAGTTACGATGCATAGTTCTACTACAACAAAATAAGCCTAAGACGACACTTTCTAGGCCGACACTTTCTTAAGTGTCGGGATAGACTTGCCAACATATGCTTTGACCAACTCTTTGATAAGAGTCGAGATATGCATGCCCAAGGTAACCCTTAAATAAAGGTCGTCTTTGTCCAACACTATGTTGACACTTTCCTAAGTGTTGGGATAAACTTGCTGACATACATTTTGGCCAACTTTTTATATAAGGGATCCCTTAGTTTTCAAAGCATGGTGGTGATGAAGCTCAGTTGAATTAATATTTTGTTTTAATTTTATTTTGCGATGGTGAATTTTGGTGGGTTTTCGGTATTATGTTTCTTGTTATACGGTTAGTTTGTTTATCTTTTGTCATTTCTCTTAATTAAACTTGTTTTTCTTGAGAAAAAAAAACATCCAAAACAGATTATACAAAAAAGGTGTAAGGTGAACAAATTTGTTACTTAAACAAAAAGCAATCCCAAATTTTCTTTGTTTAAATTTAATGATAACCATTAATTTTTAAAACACTTTGTCAAAAACTACTACGTTATAACCTATCCACAACAATCTAGGAATGTGTATTCTCTTTCTATGTAAAGAACTTTAATTCTAGAAGGTCTCACTTGCTATAAAACCCATTGCCATGCATAATGAATTTCATCACACAACAAAAACAAATACAAATTGAAAGAAAGGGAAGGGAAGGAAAGTTTCATCCCTTAAAAAAGTTTAAGGGAAGAAAAGTTTCATTCTTTAAAAAAGTTTTCTCCTTCCTTATTTCTTTTGGGAATCATATATTTTGCTATCAGATAGTTCTCTCCATGAGCATCCCGAAGTAGAAATATCATATTCATTAAACCAACAAAGAAAAAAATAACAAATATGTCAAAGCAAGTGATTATTGCTGGGGTTTCGCTTATTATTGTGGTGGGAGTCATTATAGGAATTACTATCACATTTCAACAGACTAGCAATGATGAGGAAAAATTGTCACCAACAATGAAGAAAGTTTCCATCTTTTGTTCATCTACTTATTACCAAAAATCATGCCAAAAAACTCTTATGTCAGTTAATAGCACTGATCCTAAAGAGTTCATTGCCAAAGCTATTTTAGATGCTGAGGAAGCAGTCAAGAAGTTTATCAACTATTCTGACTCCTTGATTGTTCAGGTCAAGAACAATAGCCTTACAAAGATGGCCTTAGATGATTGTAAGGATATGATGAACTATGCCATAGATTCACTTCAAGCATCATACTCTAACGTCACTAGTAATGAACTGCGCAACATTAATGACCGTATAAACGATCTTAGAACCTGGTTGAGTGCTGTTATATCATACCAACAATCATGCTTGGATGGTTTTGAACATGATGACGACATGAAAGGAACTTTACAAAAAGGTATTGTTGATGCTAGTGAACTCACATGCAATGCCTTGACAATTGTAACAAAATTGGTATACATTCTTCCCAAATTTGGCATCCAATTCAATATTACTAATACCCGTAAACTTCTTTTTGCCGAGAAAAATGGTTATCCCCCATGGTTCTCAGCTAAAGACCGTCATCTTTTGGCTAAGATTGATAACAATAACTTGAAACCGAATGTTGTAGTGGCCAAGGATGGTAGTGGCCAATTCAAGACCATTGCTGCAGCTCTAGCTGCCGCTCCCAAGAACTCCAATGTCCGATATGTGATTTATATCAAGGCTGGAATCTATAAGGAGTACATCACTGTAGGCAAACAATACACCAATATACTTATGTATGGTGATGGCCCAAGAAAAACTATTGTCACAGGTAGCAAAGGTGTCAAAAGCGGTGGTGGAATTACGACTTGGCAAACAGCCACTTTCTGTAAGTTTCTAAGACTTTGATCATTCTTTTCTAACTCAATTAAGATAATTATTTGATTGATAGAAAAGAGGTCTTATAGGACAACCAAATAAGTAACATATAATTACAAAGTAACCAAATATAATCTTATAACATTGCAAAAGACATCTTAAGCAAATTAATTAATCATGCTTCTCATTTGTAATAATTATTTTATACTAATATAATTTCAAAATATTAATGGTGCAGCTGCTATTGGAAATGGATTCATAGCCAAATCCATGAGATTCCAAAACACTGCTGGTCCTAAAAAGCACCAGGCAGTGGCTCTTCGTGTTCAATCAGATAAGTCAGCCTTCTTCAATTGCAGGATGGATGCCTACCAAGACACCTTGTATAATCAAGCAAATCGCCAGTTTTTTCGCAATTGCATCATCTCTGGAACCATTGACTTCATCTTCGGTGACTCTCCCACCTTTATCCAAAACTCATTGCTCATTGTGAGGAGGCCAATGGATAATCAATTCAACACAATAACTGCACAAGGCAAGGACTTTATTGATGAGAATACTGGTACAGTGATCCAAAACTGCAGGATTGTCCCTGAGCAAAAACTATTCAATGATAGGTTCAAATTTGCAACATATTTGGGCAGGCCATGGAAGAAATTTTCTACAACTGTTATCATGGAGTCCATATTGGGAGACTTAATTAAGCCTGAAGGATGGATGCAATTTGAAGGACTTGACAAAGTCAATTTTGAAGAAACCCTTTACTATGCTGAGTATAACAACCGTGGCCCTGGAGCTAACCTTAATGCGAGGGTTAATTGGAAGGGTTACCACAAGATTGATAGAGCGGCTGCCATGAATTTCACTATCCAGTCATTCCTTTTGAGTAAAGAGGATTGGTTGCCTTCAACTGGTATTCCTTTCACTACTACGTTAAGATATTAAAGGCAACATAGTCCAATAAATTAAATAAGAGAAATTGTCTATAGAAGAAACTTAGATAAGAAAAGAACTTCTATAGTGTTCTTTGATTATGTATAAATATCAAATGGAGACACATCTTGTGATTTATAAAAGTAACAAGTGCTCATTAATTTCACAGATATCAAGTTTATTAATAACAATTTTTTGTGTGTAAAAATACAACAAACTTTATGAGAACCAGCTTTTATAACATGCATTTGTTTGGTCAAAACCAAAATTTTTCCCTAAATCAATTTTGTTTATAGAAATGAAACATCAATTATCATAGTTCACCAAAAACACAAGAGGACAAAAATATGACACGTGAATTTCTCTTAAATTCTATGGCGTATAAAGATATATAGATAGGTATTAGATAGAACCTTACAAGTTCAACATATGTTGTTGTCTAACAAAGTAAACATCTCCAATAAAGGTAATGTCAAAATTATTTTTGAAGATTAAAAGTAAATTATAAATATTTGGGGGCTAAAATGTAGTTTTATCAATATATTAACTATAAAACAATCTTACAATTTTTTGATGGAGTGAGGCAAAGCCCCTACCTGTCCTTAGCTCTGCAATTGACCCCATTTTATATATATATATATATATATATATATATATATATATATATATACATATAATTTATATTATACATCAACAACTTAGTTGGTCATCACTTTCGTATATCACGTGGATCAACATTTATTTCATATACGATAACTAGACCACTTGGCAACATAGAAAATGATTTTTCCTTTATTCAAACTCAATATGCTAATAGCGAAGTAAAATTACTGGTATAAATAATATAATTTAGAACATAAATAGCATAATTCAAAGCAAAAATTATTACAAATAAATAGAAAATTACGCATTTATTAAATTCCCCCACACTTGAACTATGCCTGTCCTCAAGCATGAAATTAATACAAATAAATATGCAACTTAAAGAAATATTTAACTCAAATCGGCAATTGGAAATATCGTTATACCAATGAAACAAGTAAACAAATAAGTCCATGTGTAGGGGTGATTCTGACTGTAGTTAAAAAATTGATTTCGCAATCACATCTATCTTTCTTGTCCTTGTGTTCAACAAATAAGTCCAACTATAACAAGAATTTAATGAGAAACAGAAATCAAATAACAAATTGAAACGATCTCACCAAATTTCCAAAGTTGCTCCATTGATATATTGTAGAAACTTTTCTTTTGTTACACTTGATTTCGAAGAAATATAGAAAAACGACTAAACTGAACAAAACGACTTTGAGATCAAATATAGGATATAATATCAAATATAAAATTTTAAACTTCTCATTTTTGCTCATTAGTTTCACTTCCATTGGTTCTCAAACTTGTAACCTAAGTTCATATGCACCTAATTAAAGTCATGAAACACTAAATTAATTAATAATACTAAATCATATAAAATTAGGATAAAATGTTAATTTATGCACATGTGACACTAAACATGCAAATAAAATTAAAATATTTTACTTGATGAGAAATGAAAAGTGAAACAATAAGGGTCCAAAATATATGAATAATGAGCATTTATCACACTAATGCACATGAAAATGCAAATGCACATGCATCCTAAAGATGCATTCTATATGCAATGCAATGAATAAATAAATATTATTTAACCACGGAGTTGCCTCTCTGTGAGCATCTTTGTTTAACTTCTTTGACTAAACATTCTTAACTATTGCCACCGAAAGATTCGAATAACGCCTTAACTTAATAAAATCAAACATTAGGCACAAATTAGAAGTCGGTGCAATTTAGAGTTTTAATCCTCTTTTGATTCTTTAACCAACCATTCCCAAATCCAATTATAATTTCAATATACTAAAAGCACATGATTGAGTTGAAGGGATGGTGGTTGTTTGACATAACCTGTAGAAAGTGCAAAATGGTTAAAAATAAATTGAGTATTAAAACTAAAAATTCGTGGAAGAAATTCTACTATTATCGATTTTTCGTGAGGTTCAAAGTTATTTGGAGCAAAGATAAAATCAATGTGTATAGTCTCAACAAAATAACTATCATCTTGTACTATTATTTGATCCTTAACCTCTTCCCTCATATCTTCATCTTTTATTTTTTGTTTGACTTTATCAAAAGTCTCAAGAATTTCCTCCTTATCCTTTTTGGGTTTGGCGAAACTTTCTAGAGGAGGTTTTATCGTGAACGACTTCGATTCTTCGCTATTAGGTTGATCATTAATTCCTTGAGAGCGGCCACCTCTTGGTCAACTTCTTGAGATTCTAATCTGCTACACTAAAACCTTGAGTTGATTGATTTGATTTTCTATGTTCTGGAAGTGGTTCTCCATGTTTGCCTGCAAACATTGAGCTGTATTAGCGAAAGGCTCAACTAAATCTTCAAGAGATTTACCTGTCTTAGAAGAAGATGGTTGTGAGGAAGCATACATAGCCAATATCACGAAAATTCAATAAATTCAACCTGAACATTTATACATTTACACAAATGTGGTAGGATAAATTTGTTAAATTAGGACCCAATTAATAGAATGTAAAAACAATGAGGGCTAAAATTGTTATTATACCAATCAAAGTCATATAGAATCGATGTAAAACATTAACTCCATGATTAATTGTCCTTAATTTCTAACCTTCGAAATTGATAGGAAATAAATTACTTTGATTTTTTTAGAAGGACTGATTTGCTCAATTCGAAATTGAGAGGAATTGAAGAGGTCTTTTTACCATATATTTTTTATGTCTATCCAGTTGTAATAGTTATCAGGTAAAGGCAGCTCAAATAGATTTAAGCCTATATTTGACCCCATAATCTCTTGAAGCAATTAACAGACAAATAAATGCAAAGTAGATTTAGACACAAGACAATTTAAAAGCATAACAGCCTAGAGATAAACAGTCTTTTAGGGGCAAAATCTGTTTCAGAAATTATAAAAACTCATCAATCCTGAACATGTGGATCATTTGACCACTTTCATTACTGGACCTTATTGTTGTTAAACCACTTGGAAGTTACATAAAGATGTATATATGACCTTCTATATATGATCAACTTTGTTGGGGGTTAATCATCCAATAAAAGCAAACATGGTCACCTTGCAGACTACACATATCTGCCTACCACATGTCTTTGTTTCCAATGAATACCGGCAGTGTACTATTCATTAAAGGGACTGTCTCTCACCTTCTGGTTATATATTCTTCAAATTTCCATTGCTTTATATCCAGAAGAGTTTCAAGACCTAAATCTTCCCTCTTTTTCCTTTCATTTCAGAGTTCTTTCCTATTAACCTTGGAGCAAAGTAAGATGGTCAGAGCTAAGAAGCTTATCAATTTAGCAAGAAAATGGCAAAAAATGGCTGCAATCAGGAGAAAGAGGATCACATCACCAAGTGCCACCTCAGATACTGACGCAAACAGTTGCAGCACGTCGACAGCAGTTGAGCAGGGCCATTTTGTTGTATACAGTGTGGATCAGAAACGCTTTGTGCTTCCATTGGAATATCTCAAGAATGAAATAGTCATGGAAGCATTCAACTTGGCCGGAGAAGAGTTTGGTCTATCAGGCAATAAAGCTCTCATCTTGCCTTGTGATGCAACCTTTATGGAATATGTAATAGCTTTGATCAAAAGGAAACCAAGTAAAGACGTGGAGAAAGCATTGATCTTGTCCGTAGCTAGTGGCCGTTGCTCATCGTCATATCTTTATCAGCAAGAAACGAGCCTACAGTTGCCATTATGGAGCATCTGAAGCAAAATTTCTTTTTCTTTTAGCATCTTGTAATTGACCCACACCTTTGTAGATTAACGTATACAATGCAAAACATCAGAAATTTTTTTATCTACAATATCACATCAACAATTTATCTCCAAACAAAACTGTTATACCCAAATATATATTTGAGATTGGAATCTGTAAATATAAGCTAGTTCTTCACTAGCCCTTTCTGTATTTCCTGCTGATGGTTAGTCTTATCCTCAAACCAGCACAATATGAACCCTTGGAATTATATCATCTTATTACCAAAGGAGAGCACACCAAATAATGTTAGAGTTGTGTGACCCGAATCCTGTTTGATCCAACCTGAAAAGTCGAGGTGCAACTCACTAATGTGTAAAGCAGCTGACGGTTTGCTGGCTGAAGTGGATTAATGTGCAAAGTTAATATTAGTTGAGCAGGACGTACTGTACACATAAGCTTTAGATCCTATGATCTGGGCATGGAAGCAAAACGCAAACATATCCAACCTCACAATTGAACATCTTCATCTGTACAGAAAGTACGAAAATCGGTTGCTAGCAATATGTTGGAGCCATTAACAGAAGATAGATGAATGTGAAAGTAGATTATCATATGAGATATTCAAAAGCATAACAGCCTGGAAATAAAGACATTTACACAAAGTAAAATCATTTGGGAGCAACTCTGTTGAAAATTGGCCAACCATGCTGCTGTATATTTTTGGTTAAGTGCATGCAGCTTGTAAACATGCTGCAGCATGTATGCTTGCTGTAACAGCAAGGTTGTTTAGTTACTTTGTTAAGCTACTTAGTTGAAAATGAACTAAGTTGGTATTGTTTTGATGTTTTTAGGTGCTGATTGACATAATCAGCTTGTGTGCAAGTTAAGTTTTACTTGTTTCAAAGTATGATTAGTGGTAGTAGGTAGTATTTGGTGATGTATTTGACTATAAATGTATTGTTTTTTCTAGTTGAATGAATGAGAAAAATGAGCTATCAGCCATAAGCTCCCTTGCTGCACATTTGTGAGCAAGTAAAAATATTTCTTGCATCTTGCGTCATTGTTCTGTGCTCTCTGTTTTCTTCCTTTGCTCCTCCTCATGCCCAACAAACTCCTGTTTCAGACTTGCATAACCCATCAATCCAAGGTTCACTAAACTAGAACCACAAACTTTTTCTCATTATGTATTATTATCCAGGACATGTGGGGTACTGCAATGCCTGGTCTTGCACTTGTAGATGACACAATTTATAACCACATGGTTTTGCTTCGTGAGTCCCTAGATTGAGTTCCTTAATTCAAAGGACTTCCTTTGGGACATTTTTTTGGCTAACCAATTACAGTAGTTATCAAGTAAAAGCAGCTGAAGTAGATTGAAGCCTATTGTCTGGGTTGTGGATTGAAGTAAAATGCTACCATATTTGACCCCACAGTTCAAGACCTTCAGTACTACGAAGTATACATGACGACCAGGACCACTGCTGTTAGAAATCTCTTGAAGCCATCAACAGACAAAACAATGTGAAGTAGATTTCTATATGATATATCTAAAAGCATAACAGCCTGGAGATAAAGACATTTCAACCTAAGTATAGTCCTTTGGGGGGCAAGTCCTATTCCAGAAATCATAAAAACCCATCAATCCAGAGTTAAAGTAAACTAGAACCACATTTTTTTCTTTTCTACTTATGTAATATATCCAGAACATGTAGGTCATTGGAGCACTTCCCTTACCTTCCAGACATGCCCAACTGGCCACTTCCCAAGTGATGGATCATATTTTCCAAACACATGGTTTTGCCTCCTACATCTAGTTGATTCATTCAAAGCACTGCTTTTGGAACTTTTGTGCATCTATATATATGTTTTCATCCATTTTCAATTTTCATCAGCCCAGCACAAGAAAAGCTTTTTCAGTTTCCTAAGATCTTTTAGATTCTCTTCCTTCTCTTGTCCTACTAAACATTCTCCCTTGTTTAAGAAAGCAAACAAAATGATCAGTGCAAGGAAGCTTGTTAAACTGGCAAGGAAATGGCAAAAATTGGCAGCGATTAAGAGAAAAAGGATCACATTCTCGAACACATCATCAATGGTGGAGAAGGGTCACTTTGTGGTGTATAGCGCTGATGAGAAGCGCTTTATGCTTCCTTTGGAATATCTGAAGAACGAAATAGTGATGGAGTTGTTCAACTTGGCAGAAGAAGAGTTTGGAATTCCAAGAAATGGACACCTTAAACTGCCCTTTGATTCAACCTTCATGGAGTATGCAATTGAATTGATCAAAAGGAAAGCAAGTAAAGAAGTGGAGAAAGCATTGATTATGTCTATAGTTACTGGCCATTGCTCATCATCATTGAATCTCTATCGGCAAGAAACATGCCAACAGTTACCAATATGGAGTTTCTAAAGCCAAATTTTGTTTTCAGTTTTGTATACTGTAGCAGTTAATACCATTGTACATTAACATATATACATAATGAGAAAACTCACGGTTTTCGTTTCATATTTAGTTGTCTGCTTCTATGGCAGTTGTTCTTTTACCTGCACTATGAGTATGACATGAACAACAAGAATCCTACATATTCCTATATGACTGCTGCACCGAATCCATTGTTTGGGCCTTTTCTGAGAAAACATAAGACCCAAATCCACCTTGGTGGGTATGGATGAAGCAACTAATGGATTTCTGAAACTGGGTCTCCATTGGATTAGGCCCTGGGAGTACATGTAGAACTTGGTATGTCTTTAAACCCAAAGGAAGACGAGAAGAAAGAGGACCCCACCCCAAAGTCTTGTTTGGTTGCCAAACATATGCAAACATGTTTATCCAAATATTTATATCAATGGAAGTAATCACACGCTGTTGCATAGAGATTAACGGCACAAGAAAAAAGGCTCACAACTTTGTGAGTTTTTTTGCTTCTGTTGTGCTTTATAAATACCCCCATCAGTTCCTTCACTTAAGCACGAAAACAATACCCTTTCTCTCTTCTAATTTATACAACTTCCATCCATTAGTCACTGAGAAAACAAGCATGGTTAGCACAAAGATTCTTATTAGCTTAGTTGCAAAAGATATCATCTCAGTCAGAAGTTGGATACCTTTTTTTATGTGTAAGCACTCGCAATATTTATCCAGTAAAAGCAGCTGAAGTTTTACAGCCTGGAAATAAAGGCATTTACACAAAGTAGAGTTATTTGGGAGCAACTCCTGATTCGACTTGCATAACCCATCAATCCAGGGTTCACTAAACTAGACCCACAATTTTTTTCTCATTAGGTAATATTATCCAGGACATGTAGGGTACTGCAATGCTGGTCTTGCACTTGCAGATGCCACAATTTATAACCACATGGTTTGGCTTCCCTTGAGTCCCTACATTGAGTTCCTTAATTCAAAGGACCTCCTTTGGATCATTTTTGTGTCTAACCAATCACAGTAGTCATCAAGTAAAAGCAGCTGAAGTAGATGGAAGCTTAATGTCTGGACAGTGGATTGAAGTAAAATGCTCCCATATTTGACCCCACAATTCAAAACCTTCAGTACTACAAAGTAAAGACCACTGATGTTAGCAATCTCTTCAAGCCATCAACAGACAAAACAATGTGAAGTAGATTTCTATATGATATATCTAAAAGCATAACAGCCTGGAGATAAAGACATTTCAACCTAAGTATAGTCCTTTGGGGGGCAAATCCTGTTCCAGAAATCATAAAAACCTATCAATCCAGAGTTAAGCAAACTAGAACCACATTTTTTTGCTTTTCTTGTTAAGTAATATATCCAGAACATGTAGGTCATTGGGGCACTTGCATTACCTTCCAGACATGCCCAACTGGCCACTTCCCAAGTGATGGATCATATTTTCCAACCACATGGTTTTGCCTCCTACATCTAGTTGATTCATTCAAAGCACTGCTTTTGGAACTTTTGTGCATCTATATATATGTTTTCATCCATATTCAATTTTCATCAGCCCAGCACAAGAAAAGCTTTTTCAGTTTCCTAAGATCTTTTAGATTCTCTTCCTTCTCTTGTCCTACTAAACATTCTCCCTTGTTTAAGAAAGCAAACAAAATGATCTGTGCAAGGAAGCTTATTAAACTGGCAAGGAAATGGCAAAAATTGGCAGCAATTAAGAGAAAAAGGATCACATTCTCGAACACATCATCAATGGTGGAGGAGGGTCACTTTGTGGTGTATAGCGCTGATGAGAAGCGCTTTATGCTTCCTTTGGAATATCTGAAGAACGAAATAGTGATGGAGTTGTTCAACTTGGCAGAAGAAGAGTTCGGAATTCCAAGCAACGGACACCTTAAATTGCCCTTTGATTCAACCTTCATGGAGTATGCAATTGAATTGATCAAAAGGAAAGCAAGTAAAGAAGTGGAGAAAGCATTGATTATGTCTATAGTTACTGGCCATTGCTCATCATCATTGAATCTCAATCAGCAAGAAACAAACCAACAGTTACCAATTTGGAGTTTCTAAAGCCAATTTTGTTTTCAGTTTTGTATACTATAGCAGTTAACACCATTGTACATTAGCAAATATACATAATGAGAAAACTTACGGTTTTCGTTTCATATTTAGTTGTCTGCTTCCATGGCAGTTGTTCTTTTACCTGCACTTCGACTTGAACAACAGAATCCGACATATTCCTATATGACTGCTGCACCGAATCCATTGTTTGGGCCTTTTCTGAGAAAGCATAAGACCCAACTCCACCTTGGTGGGTATGGAAAAAGAAACTAATGGATTTCTTAAACGGGGTTTCCATTGGATAAGGGCCTGGGATTCTTCCAAATTCTAGGCCTTGCAGGCAAAAATATCTTTTACCTGTTCCACAATGTATTAGATTACATGTAGAATTTGGTGTGTCTTTAAACCAAAAGAGGCCCCCACCCCAAATTCTTGTTTGGTTGCCTAACATATGCAAACATATGTATCCAAATAGTTATATCACTGGAAGTAATCTCATGCTGTTGCATAGAGATTTACGACACAAGAAAAAAAAGGCTTACAACTTAACGAGTTCCTTTTTTCTGTTGTGCTTTATAAATACCCCCATCAGTTCCTTCACTTGAGCACAAAAACAAAAACCTTTCTCTCTTCTAATTCATACAATTTCCATCCATTAGTCACTGAGCAAACAAGCATGGTTAGCACAAAGATTCTTATCAGAATGGCAAGAAAGTGGCAGAAATTGGATGCCATTGGAAGAAGGAGAATTACTTCATCACTTGTTGATAAAGGGCATTTTGTGATTTACACAATTGATCAAAAGCGGTTTGTGATTCCCTTAGCTTATCTAAGAAACACCATTTTCGTGGAGCTCTTGAAGATGTCTGAAGAGGAGTTTGGATTGCCAAGCGATGGACCAATAACATTACCTTGTGATTCAGTTGCCATGAATTACATTCTCTCATTACTACAAAGGAGTTTAGCTAAGTATTTGGAGAAAGCTGTGCTGAACTCTGTTGCAAGCTATCGCTGTTCATCAAATACTAGTTATTGCCATCAAGCCCATACGGACCAACAGTCACTTGTTTATGGATTCTGAGGAAATTATTCTTTGATATTGTAAATGGTTTATGTAATAATATCTTGGAAATGTTGAAATCCACAGTTAATGAAATGCAATAGCCTTTTTTGATGACTAAAAAAGATCATTTAACTATTATTTGTTCTTTTTACTGTTTATAATGGATGTCGCTTCACAGATTCAAGCATCAAATTCAAGAGTCTTTAATTCTTTTCTTCTTTAAGATTTCAAACCTTCAATCTTAGAGTTATAACATCACTTTGCATATGAAGTGCTCTAGGGATAGCAAGGTTTCAAGTCTTATAACTAACATTGTTTCCACACAATATTTTCCTCGTATTCTCAAATTTGATGCTCTCACGGGTCCAAATCTATAGTTAAATGCCGAGCCAATGGTGAAAATTATGTAAATTGTGTGTCTCACTTGATTTGTTGTTTGAGAATATTTCTGGTTGATCTGTATTGATTGAAAGATATATTGTGCTTGTTATAATTACCAACTTGTATTTGTTAGGAGACAGAACCCCATGTCGTGCTTCAGCTTTCTTCGGTAAGTTCGGTTTCGTCCTATCAGTGTCCTTAAGCCACAAGACAGGAAAGGACGGTCTCCGCCAAGACTTTCACAGTTATGTTACTCGGACTCTTTTCATTTTTCCTAAAGAATAACTGTCTTAAACTTGTTTCCAACCTATATTTGGGTATGCATACAAGTATATGGTTCCACAATATAACCAACTCTGATAGCGAAGGGATAAAGTATTGCATTTTCTCAACTATGCTTAGTAGTTAACTGTAATTACAAACCTTTTCCTTGTTTCGATGGTTTCCATGTCCTTTTGTTAGTATCTTCATCTAACTAATTACAATCTAGCATTGTTTATTCCATAGCAACAGAGCACATGGTTTTATCTGCAAGCTTTGGATTGACTAAAAGACATAAGATTCGGTTATGTTTCTTGTTTGTCAAGTTACAGCATCAAGGTATGAATTCCGTACTCGTATAATACTTTATAGGATATCATAAATTTCATTATCTTCCAAATTTTATTGGAATTCCCTAATTGGTCTTAATTAGCATCGAAAGAATCTCAAGTAAAGTTGCCAACTTAGATTCCGATGGAAAAGCTTACAAGCTTTGACATTGAAATACACAGCACAAGTAGCGTCAGAATAGCAAGCATATAAATAGCTGAATGACTTCTTCCTCCAGTATTACTAACCGTCAAATACCAATTAACCTTCTTGGTTATTTTCTTGCTTTAAGATTTCCATCCACAACATGTAAACTAAGCAAACATGATTACAACAAAGAAGCTTATCAGAAAGGAAAGGAAGTGGCAGAAGATAGCATCCATTGGAAGGAAAAGAATTGCCTCAGCAAGGACTAATACAAAGATAGCTGCTGCTGCTGCAAATGATTATAATAGATCATCAGAGGTTGTTAAAGGATGCTTTGTTATCTTCACAATGGATAAGAGACGCTTCCTGATTCCCTTGGCGTTTCTTAGCATCTGCATTTTCCGTGAACTCTTCAAGTTGTCTGAAGAGGAGTTTGGACTGCCAAGTGATGGACCTATAACATTTCCATGTGATACAGTTTTCATGAACTACATTGTCTTCATTGCGAAACAAGGATTATCCAAGGATTTGGAGAGATCAGTGGTCAATTCCATTTCTACATATCATTGCTCGTCGGATACTTATTTCAATCAAGGACATGAAGATCCAAAGTCACTTGTTTGTGAATTCTGAGTGATTTAGCCATGAATCTTGTAAAGAATTCTGTTGTACGAAACCATCTCTTCCTAGGTGTAAAATATTCAGTATCATATCGTATTGCCAAAAGATGTTTCACTGTAAAATCATTCTAATTTTGTAAAAGCAATTGACATTGTTGAGAACTGAAATCAGTTGTTTCTTTGCAACATTTCAAGAAGTCAACTTCCTTTTGCTTTATGATGCACTGAAAATACCTTCTAGAAACGATATCTGAAGATCCAACGGCCTTATAGATTTTATATTTTTTCTAGCATCAGTGATACAAATATTTAGAAGTTCATTTATCCATCTGATCTAATGATAATGTTATGCAAATTCATGACTAAATTTTAATAGTTTTGCACCAGCAACAACAATCTGTAGGTGAACTTGTACATTACCCTAACTAGAAGGCCTACCAAAAACCGGCTGTCAGGACACATAAAGTGGGTGGCCAAGATGCTAAACAGAAAATATGTCGATGTAATCACAAAGCAGTGTTGAGTCCCTGAGGAGTACTAACCAAAAGACGGATTCTGCAGATTGGCATATCTCAGCAAGAAAGCAACAAGGACAAGAAAATTACAAGGCTGTAACTTTGTAATGAGCAAATATTAGTTGGTTGATTATTGTTTATGTTAAGACCATGGGAAGTAAAATTTGGAATATTTTATTGTTGTCCCGCACTCTTGTTCACATAGTTTTGACCAAGATTTTGGCCTCATCAAAGACATAGTTTATCAAACAATGTGATTTGCCTCTTTATTATCACTTGTTTTATATACCCAGAAGAAATCTTTGTAGTAATTATTTAACTCGGATCAAGTACTACCGAACCCAAACTCTTTCAGTTTTAGAAAAAAAAAAAAAAAGGGTGCATAACCTTCCAAATTTTTCTTTATAAATTCTTGATATTCGTCTTGGTTTATATCTGAAGAATCGTAGTTAGTTGAATAGGAGACAACACATTGTGATGCAAAAGGATTGTTCTCTCTTTACATTCAAAGTCCATGTGCTAATAGCAAAGTGAAACTAACAGTACTGATCAATGATTTGGGTACTCTCTCGTACTGACACATGGTTTTGCCTACCTAACATCTGTATTGAGAACTACATGGAAGAGATTGTTTCTCCACATGGAGACATGAAATAGATCTCTTCTAAACAAGACCCTAAATATCTGTTGAAATCTGTGGTGAACTGATCATGAGTCAGTAATGCTAAGCCACTTGGAAGATATATTACAATGTATTTATACACTTATATATATGCTCCACCTTGTTGGGTTAATCATCCAATAAAACCAAACATGCCCACCTTGCAGATTACACCACATATCTGCCTATCACATGTCTTTGTTTCCAATGAATACCTGTATTGTACTATTCATTAAAGGGACTGCCTCTCTTCTTGTGGTTATATAATCATCCCATTTCCATAGCCTCATATTCAGCATAACAACTGCATTCAGAAATTCAGAGTTTCAATACCTAAATCTTCCCTCTTTTTCCTTTCATCTCAGAGTCTCTCCTATTAACCTTAGAGTAAAGCAAGATGGTCAGTGCTAAGAAGCTTATTCAGTTGGCAAGGAAATGGCAAAAAATGGTTGCAATCAGGAGAAAAAGGATCACATTACCAAGTTCCACCTTGGACAGTGACACAAACAGTAGCAGCACATCGACAGTGGTTGAGAAGGGCCACTTTGTTGTATACAGTGCAGATCAGAAGCGCTTTGTGCTTCCTTTGGAGTATCTCAAGAATGAAATAGTCATGGAACTATTCAACTTGGCAGAAGAAGAGTTTGGTCTACCAGGCAATGGACTTCTCATCTTGCCATGTGATGCAACTTTTATGGAATATGTAATAGCTTTGATCAAAAGGAAACCAAGTAAAGATGTGGAGAAAGCCTTGATCTTGTCTGTAGCCAGTAGTCGTTGCTCCTCATCAAATCTTTATCAGCATGAAACGAGCCAACAGTTGCCAATATGGAGCTTCTGAAGCAATTTTTCTTTTCTTTTCACATCTTGTAATTTATCCACACCTTTGTAGATTAAAGTATACAATGCAAAACATCAGAATTTTTGTTTATCTTCAATATTACACCAATAATTTCATTCCAAACTAAACAGTTCTACCCTAAATATATACTCAAAATTGGTACTTGTAAATATAATAAAAATATTAAACTATAACAATCTCTTCATTAGCCCGTTCTATATTTCCTGCTGATAGTCTTATTTCCAAACCAGCATGACATGAACCCTTGAAATAATATATAGGAACTCAAATTATATACCATGTTACAATAGTTTTATTTTACGCACCATAGAAGCTGCTTTTTAATACTTCGTTATACAGTTTGATGAGCTTAGAGAACAGAAACTTAAAAGGCAGGGAAACAAATTATGGTTTGTTACTTTGTTTATGGTTAACCTTGTCCAAGAAGTGGTGAAAATAAGATATCATCTCAGTCAGAAAGTGGATACTTTATTTTTTATCTAAGCACTTGCAATATTTATTATTCGGTCACTTAACAAGAAAAGTACAAGGCCCTAACCTTGTACTCAGCAAAATTAGTTGGTGGATTCTTGTTTTAGTTGTGGACATTGGAATTACTGATATCGTCTTAGTTTATATCTGAATAATCATAGTTAGTTAAATCTTCATCTATAATGAATCACATGTTGGGTCCGGTAGTCATTGTTCTACTGCCAAATACGTACACAACAAGGATGTCCCAATTTGCTTACTTTTGCCAACCATCTTTGTATTAATATTATCATTTTTTTCTTAAATTCTATGGTGTATAAAGATTGTTGGATATTAGATTAGAACGTGACGAGTTCAACAGATGCTTCTTTCTAATAAAGTAAACATCCCCATCTCACAAAAAGTACCCCCCTCGCAACTTCCAATTGCATGGCTTTGTTTCTCTTGTCCCCATAAAGAAGGGACAGGATGGTCATGATATAGATATAATCTGAACAATATCATAAATGCCTGTTGAAATTTGTGATCAACTGATCATGAGTCAATAATACTGGACCTTATTGTATATATAAAGATGTGTGTATACACTTCATTAAATGCTCCACCTTGTTGATCTAATCATCCAATAAAAGCAAACATGTCCACCTTGCAGATTACACCTAATATCTGCCTATCACATGCCATTGTTTCCAATGGATACCAGCATTGTACTAAATTCATTAAAGGCACTGTCTCTCACCCTGTGATTATATATTCATCCCATTTCCATAGCCTCATATTCAGCATAACAACTGCATTCAGAAATTCAGAGTTTCAATACCTAAATCTTCCCTCTTTTTCCTTTCATCTCAGAGTCTCTCCTATTAACCTTAGAGTAAAGCAAGATGGTCAGTGCTAAGAAGCTTATTCAGTTAGCAAGGAAATGGCAAAAAATGGTTGCAATCAGGAGAAAAAGGATCACATTACCAAGTTCCACCTTGGACAGTGACACAAACAGTAGCAGCACATCGACAGTGGTTGAGAAGGGCCACTTTGTTGTATACAGTGCAGATCAGAAGCGCTTTGTTCTTCCTTTGGAGTATCTCAAGAATGAAATAGTCACGGAACTATTCAACTTGGCAGAAGAAAAGTTTGGTCTACCAGGCAATGGACTTCTCATCTTGCCATGTGATGCAACCTTTATGGAATATGTAATAGCTTTGATCAAAAGGAAACCAAGTAAAGATGTGGAGAAAGCCTTGATCTTGTCTGTAGCCAGTAGTCGTTGCTCCTCATCAAATCTTTATCAGCATGAAACGAGCCAACAGTTGCCAATATGGAGCTTCTGAAGCAATTTTTCTTTTCTTTTCACATCTTGTAATTTATCCACACCTTTGTAGATTAAAGTATACAATGCAAAACATCAGAATTTTTGTTTACCTTCAATATTACAACAACAATTTCATTCCAAACTAAACAGTTTTACCCTAAATATATACTCAAAATTGGTATTTGTAAATATAATAAAAATATTACACTATAACAATCTGTTCATTAGCCCGTTCTATATTTCCTGCTGATAGTGTTGTTGAAATATGTGAAACCGGTATATATTTTAAAGTTATTTAGGTAGATAAATCTTATTTAGGTAGATAAATCTTAGAATAAATCATTTGAGATATTCTAGAAATATTTTATTTTATGTTTTAGTAGTTTATTAGAATAAGGGAATTATTTTTCTTATCTTTTAGTAGTTTATTAGAATAAGAGAATTATTTTCACAATTAGGTTATGACTCTTTTCTTTATTTAAATTCAGTTGTTTAGTTAATAAAAGACAGAACAGTTTTATTAAATGTTCTCTTGAAAACTTTTATGGCATCTAAGTTAGGTTATCTCTAGTAGAATTCATGGCATCTAAGTTAGGTTATCTCTAGTAGAAAGTTCCATTGGAGATAAGAGATCCAGCAATCAAACAGACGAAGAAAGTTTTACCGTCGAAACAACTAATGAAAATTATTAGGGCCAAAGTTCTCTAGAAGGGTCTCTATTCACTAAGGAACAATTAGAACATCTACACAAGCTTTTTCAATTACCACAATTTCGGAGGAATTCTTATCTTCCTAACTCATCCAATAATCCTTCTTTGTCCTTTGCCCAACCAGATACTGATTTTTCTGTTTTTTTCAGTGTCGAGCATTGTAAAACAAACACGTGGATTGTTGACTCTGGAGCTAGTGATCACATGACTAGTAGTCATTTTCTTTTTTCAACTTACACACCTTGTGCAGGAAATAAAAAAATCGTTCTCAGCAATAGTCGGGAAAGGCACTGTTAAAATTTCGCCTTCCTTGGTTTTATATGATGTTTTACATTTATCAAATCTAGCTTGTAATCTCATACCGGTCAGTAAATTATCCCAGTCCTCGAATTGTCATGTTATAGTTAGACTCCTCTATGTGTAAATTTTAGGACATGGTCTCGGGGAGGATGATTGGCAATACTAAAGAATCTGGTGGAATTTACTTTCTTGACGACAACCATCTAAGTCAACCAACAACTACTTTATGTTTAAATTCTGCTTCTAGTTTTGATAAGGTTATGATTTAGCATTATAGGCTTGGACATCTTAATTTTTACTATTTAAGATATTTGTTACCTGATTTATTTAAAAATAAAAGTCTTTCTTCATATCACTATGAATTTTGTGAATTGGCTAAACATCACCGATCATTCTTACCACCTCAAAAATATAAAGCTTCCAAACCTTTTTCGTTAATTCATAGTGATGTTTGGGGACCTTCGAGAGTCTCGACTTTTTCAGGAAAGCATTGGTTTGTCACATTTATTGATGACCATACTCTCATTTGTTGGGTTTTTTTCTTAAAAGATAAGTCTGAAGTTAAAAATGTGTTTCAGTCTTTTTATGCTATGGTGAAAACACAATTTAGTGTGAGAATAGAAGTACTTAAGAGTGACAATGGTGGGGAATTTTTTAGTGACCAATTAGATGTTTTCTTAACCAAACATGGTATAGTCCACCAAAGCTCTTGTACAAATACACCACAACAAAATGGGGTTGCAGAAAGAAAAAACTGACATCTTTTGGAAGTAACTAGAGTATTGATGTTCACTAGTCAGGTACCACATTATCTTTGGGGCGAAGCCTTGTTAACAGCTACATATCTTATTAATAGAATGTCTAGTAAAACTCTAAACAATAAAACTCCTTCCAGTCTCTTTAAAGATAACTTTCTAACTCTAAATTGATCACAGATTTATCCCTCCAAGTTTTTGGGTGTAGTGTTTTTGTTCATCTTCACAACCAAGGTAAACTAGATCCTAGAGCAAAAAAATGCGTCTTTGTTGGCTATGCTTCTAATAAAAAGGGTTACAAATGTTACGATCCAATTGATAGGGAGATTATTGTCACCATGGATGTCACATTTGTTGAAACACAATCTTATTTTGATTCTAATCTTCAGGGGGGAATTATAGTAAGGAAGATTCTATAATTGATCAAGAAAACACTAGGTATATACAACATAGGGATTCTAATAATGGGGAAGGTGAATTTATGATTAACACAGAAATTAATGATGTTAATGTTGTTAATGAAAAGGAGTATGAAGGTGTAGAGTTTGATCATGAGTGTTGACACCATTTTTTTGATAAAACGGGGTCGACTTGGATTTTGAAAAATGAAAACGAAAATGGGAGTCGTCACCAACCTTTTTTTGATGAGGTGTGATCGGGTCACCTCGAAAAGTTGTTGTTTTTAATAAACCATTTGATTTTATTAAAACAACGATTTTGGTCCACGAAATTTAGAAAGATGGGTTCGGGAGTCGGTTACGTACGAGGAAGGATTAGCACCCTCGTAATGCCCAAAATTGGTACCTAGTTAATTACTTAATGTCTTGATGTCGAAAAATTGAAAACTCGAAAAGAATTTAAAATGCGATCCCTCTTTTATATCGTGCTATTTTTTTATTAAAATTACCCAAATGAATCAAGATGTGCAAAATGCCTCTTTATCTCGAAGTAACAAAATGACACATCCCGTAAGTTAGGACACGACACCTCATATCTTGAGAATAGGCTTGCCTTTTTGTTTTTGTTTAAACCTCATTTGTTTTAATTTTAAAAGGATATTCGGTCATTTGGGTTCAACGCGAGAAAAATCGAGACCCAAGTTAGGGTACGGCTTTCTCGGATTTCCAATTACGAAATATTGCCTTTATTATTATTTTTTAGAAAAAAATCCTCATCTCGAGAAAACAACGTGTCATATCCAATGCGTTAGGACACAACGTATTGAATTCCCGATAATGAGCTTTTTATTTGTGTTTTTTTTATTAAAGAGCATTTTCGATTGTTTAGATTCAACGAAGAAAATCGGAACCCAATACGTTAGGGCTCAATCCTCTCGAATCTAAACACGAAATTTTACTTATTTGAAAGTCGAAACTTATGCGTATAGATAAATTAATCTAACCCGAAATAGTTAAAATGAAACACAAGGTTAATATGCGTACAAAGCAATATTGAATGGGATTGCATAAAAAAAATAATACAAGCAACGATGATAAGAATGAATAAAAAGGGGCAAATAATGATATGCAAAATAACGGGTATAAGCAAATAAAATTAAAATACTCTTTTAAAGTAATAATAAAACACGAATAAATAAATAAATAAGCGAGATGAACAAAATATAAAGTATGTATATATATGTATATTAAAATTGTGAAATATAAATATATATATATATATATATATATATATACATGAATTGTAGAATATCTGAAAAGCATGTATGCATATACTAATTATAAAATATAAAAACTACATATGTAAAGAAGGATATATTTTAGATATAAAGAATATATATATTAGGAAAGTAACATATGTATGTAGATACATAGATACATGTATAAATTATAAATTATAAATTGTACAGAAATATAAGCGTGCATATGCACATATATATAAAGAAGTTATGAAAAATATGTACGTGTATATATAAATGTATTGTAAAATGTGTATATACATGTATATGTATATATAAAAAAAACCACGAAAACGTTTGCTTTTGATTTGTACTAACTCGTTTCGTTTTGTTTTGGTTATGATTGCATTGCATTTTTATCTTAGAAAATAGGTGTTGATTCAAATTTGATTACTAAATTAGAAAGCTTGTAATGGAAAACGAATTTCTTGATAAAGTGGAAAATAATACGGCTGCCTGAATATATTCCGAGAAACACGAAAGGGGTGATGGAAGAGTTCGTGACTTTGCTTCGTGTCCCGAGGATTCAAGATGATTATCCAAGAACCTACGACATCCTAACTTCTATAAAAAAGCTGATGAGCATTAGGAGGATAGGCAGACAATGGATTGTGACCAAGATCAAGCAAAAGGAGCTAGTAGTGACATCCATTGCAAACTACGAGATTCATCTTAAACATACGGATGAAGGAAAGGATCAATGTTGTCTTTTGGAATATGAGGGCGAGGCTATATATATATATCCGCTTTATGTACAAAAAATTTTCTTCTAGTAAAGTTTTCTAAATGAAATTGAATCAGAATCAACGTCTCTTTAGGCATTCATTTCATGCATTTGCATTACATGACATCATATGCATTAAAGTCCATTGAAAGAATATAATTGAGTAAGTTTATTTCAGCTAATCCAGAAAACCAATCAACTAAACACCCTTACGGTATCCAAGCAAAGACTAGAGAAATGGACCAAAGGTTGGAGAAATTAGAGCGAATGCAAATACAGATGCAGGAGCAATTGATCAAATTTCAACAGAAAATGAGAGATCAAATGCTAGAATTACAGAGAACTATGATGAGCCAGTTCAACCGATTGTTAGTTGGAGAGTTAGAAGAAGTGAAAAACCCAGTGGTCCACTTTCGGAATGATAATGAAGGCCCTGCACATCTTCCAGGCTTTACCCCAACAAACGTCTAAGCACAACCAAATACATATCCACAAAGGGTAACTATTAACATCCGACCACAATACCAGACCAATACCTCGACATCGGTGAATTTCGCGACAAGCTCAGGATCCAACCTTAGGGGCAATCTAACTAATCCTGTTGTCCTTGATGATCTAGCAGAAACAAAACAGGCGAGAGAAGAGTTCTCAAAACAATCTGAATATCGTTACAAACGGAAAGGGCGAGAGTCGAACTCCCAAATCAATACTTTAAAGGCCCCGAGAAAGAGGAAAAATGAGGTGAATAATGTGGGTAGGTATAACGAGGGTTATTCAAAGCCGATTACCGCAAGCCAGCCAAGGACGGTTACTATTGGCCATCAGATCCCTCTAAGGTAAGAATCTGGCACAAAGCAAAACATTGAGAAGTCCCAATTTGCACCAATCCCAATGTCGTACCGGGAGCTGTATCAGAGTTTATTTGACGCACATGTTGTCTCCCCTTTCTACTTGAAGCCTTTACAACCTCCGTACCCCAAATGGTATGACACAAATGCGCAATGTGACTATCATACGGGAATTACGGGGCATTCTATAGAAAACTGCATTGCCTTTAAAAAGCTGGTCGAAAGGTTTGTTAGTATGGGCGTTGTCAAATTTGATGATTCATCCAGTGCAAAAAATCCGCTACCCAATCACATTGATAATGGGGTGAATTCGATGTATGAAGAAATGTTGGGAAACGCAATTGGAAAGGGACCTTATTAGATATTCACCCTTATAAACTTGGGAGTGTTCTGAATAATTAGACTGCAGAAGAGACCCTATAGTATTTAGAGCTTACTCGGAGTAATATTCAGAACACACTTGTTGCTTTTAGCCTAGAGGCAATAAGAACTCTTTTGTGAAATAGGCTCATGTCTGAACGTCGTTATTTTAATGAAATATATCTTTGCGATCATCTTTGGGCCAATATTCTTTCATTCTTTATGAATAATTATTTTTATTCTTTCATTCATTCATAATCATACTGTACATAAATTCATATATTCCTTGTATATATAAAGAAGTTATGAAAAATATGTATGTGTATATATGCATGTATTGTAAAATGTGTATATGTATATATAAATTATAAAGTATATGAAAAATAAGTATTTATATTAAAGATGTATATTTATATATATGATTAAATCTAAAACTAGATGGTATAAATGAATAAATAATAATAATAATAATAATAATAATACAAAACTAATAATATAATATAATAATATTACAATAAATGGGTAAATATAAAAAGAGAATACAAGTATGATAAAAAGCAGATTAATAATATGACAAAAATAACACAGATGGACTAATTAGGGGTAAAAATAAAATTTAAAGGTCAAAACTGTAATAAAATAAATACGGAGGGACCAAAATGGAAAAGTCCAAAAGAACGGAGGGTCGAATGGGTAATAAACCCTATTTCCAGGCCACGTACCCACTTCCCTGCACTAGGGGTTAAATCGTAGCGCGCAAAAATTAAGCAAACCAAATTAATAAATAAATAAATGACTGAATTGAAACAATTAAAACAAAGGAAGGACTATGCATGTAAATAACCCAAATGGCGTAAAGGCGTGGATCCTCCCGGGTCGGACTCGGGTGTGAGGGTAAAGGCCTCATACGATGCCGTTTTAGAGCCACTGAAGCAGGCTCTATACGGCGTCGTTTAATCCCCTTTTAAACTACTTCAGAAAACCCTAAATCCTAATATTTCACTCCCTTTAACCGAAAATCAAATCCCTCTCACCCTCAGCCGCCTCAAATTCGGGGCCCCTCTTCGAATTCGACGAATACCGACAGAAAGGATTTCGATGACGCGCCCAGGTTAGGCTTCTATTCGCCTTTCTTTCCTTTTATTTTATGCCTATATTCTTATATATATATATATATATATATATATATACACATTATTAAAACAAAAAAAAAAGAAAGCATGCATCCGAAAATAGAATGGAAAAGAGAGAAGAAAATGAAAACCTTCTCTTCAGTTTCGTGATTTTTTTATTGATTCTCCTCCCCCTCCTTTACAAATTTGTGCTTGGCTTTTATATAGCCGATTTACAATATATTTTTCTATTATTTTGCACTATTTCGGCTTCATCTCTGTCACTATTTTTCTGCTGCTATTTTAGCCTTTTTGTTGTTTCTTTTTGGTTCTTTTGCAGGTGTTGAGGGGTCAACGGAGCAAGGTTTTGCCATTTTGGTGCAAGGTGGCCAGTCCTCGGACGGTGGGCATGCTGACACCGCACATGGGGCAGCGGCACAAAGGGGGCACTAGGGTTTCTTTTTTGCTGAAATTTGTTTAGGTTTTGGACCGTTTGGGCCATTAGGTTTTTTTAATTTTGGGCTTTGTAATGGACTGTTATTTATATCTCTTTTTTGGGTTTTATTTATTTTGATTTTGGGTGTTGGGTCTTACTAGGCCCCGGGCTAAATTGGCCCACTACAATGAGAATAAAGAACAAACAAAGGAGTTAATTGTTTACTCAAGAAAAAATCAAAATCAAGAAAGTGGAATCCACCAGATTCATCACCAATAATCCGACCCGCAAGATCTTGTCAAAAGTCCAGGTAAAGTTCATAATCCAACCAATGAATTTTCTGATTTAGATATTCCAACTGCTAAAAAAAAGGTGTTAGAAATGTTGTCAAATATCCCATGTCTAACTTTGTGTCTTATAAAGCCTTGTCTTCGACATTCTTAACCTTTGTTTCGTGTCTCAATACTGTGAAAATACTCAAAAATGTGAAAGATGCTCTACAAGTTCCTGAGTGGAAGGAGGCTATTTTAGAGGAGATGAGTGCTCTTGAAAAAATAGGTACATGGAAAACAGTGGAATTACATGTAGGGAAAAAACTATAGGCTGTAAATGGGTGTTCACAACCAAATTCAAACCGAATGGTTCTTTAGATAGATACAAAGCCCGACTGGTGGCTAAAGGGTACAGTCAAACATACGAGATAGATTATCTTGAAGCATTTGCTCCAGTAGCCAAATTAAATTCTGTTAGAGTTCTTTTATCAATTGTTGTTAATCTTGATTGGTCCTTACAGCAGCTAGATGTGAAGAATGCTTTCCTAAATGGGAAACTTGAAGGAGAAGTTTACATGGATCCTCCTCCAGGTTTTGAAGAAAAATTTGGAACTCGAGTATGTAAGCTCAGAAAACCTTTGTATGGTCTAAAGCAGTCTTCTCAAGCTTGGTTTGAATGGTTCACTCAAGTTGTTAAAAAACAAGGTTATTCACAAGGGTAAGTTGATCACACAATGTTCTATCGACACTCACAAAGAGGTAGAATAGCAGTTATTATAGTTTATGTCGATGATATCATTCTTATAGGAGATAATGTAGATGAAATAAGGCATCTCAAGGAGCATCTAGAATTGGAGTTTGAGATCAAAGACTTAGGTCCTTTGAAATACTTTCTTGGAATGGAAGTTGCTCGATCAAATAAGGGTCTTGTGGTCTCTCAGAAAAATATGTGATTGATCTTTTAAAAGAGGTTGGGATGAGTGGTTGCCGCCCTGCTGACACACCAATTGGTCCAAATGTAAATTTCAGAAATAAAGGAGGTCGATTAGTTGATAAAAGGCAGTACCAAAGATTAGTCGGTAAGTTAATTTACTTATCACATACAAGGTCGGACATAGCTTTTGCAGTGAGCTTAGTGAGTCAATTTATGCACTCCTTAATAGAGGAACATAAAGAAGCAGTGTTTCGGATTCTGAGATACTTGAAGAGTTCACCTGGAAAGGGCTTATTCTTTAAGAAATCCGAACAAAGAGGAATTGAAGCTTATACAGATGCAGACTAGGCAGGCTCAATAACAGATAGAAGATCTACATCAGGATACTGTACATTTATATGGGGAAACCTTGTGACTTGGCGAAGCAAAAAACAAAATTTTGTAGCAAGAAGTAGTGCAGAGGCTGAGTTTAGATCAATGACTCAAGGAATTTTTGAAATGATGTGGTTAAAAAGAATTATAGAAGAGCTGAGGAAATCAATAACTTCACCAATAAAGTTGTACTGTGATAGCAAAGCTACCATTAGTATTGCTCACAACCCAGTCTAGCATGACAGAACTAAACATGTTGAGATTGATAGACACTTTATCAAGGAGAAGGTTGAAAAAGGCCAAGTTTGCATGCCGTTTGTTCCTTCAAAACAACAGATTGCTGACATACTCACCAAAGGGCTCTCTAAGATAGGCTTTGATTTTCTTGTAAGCAAGTTGGGCATGATTGATATATATGAACCAACTTGAGGGAAGGTGTTGAAATATATGAAACCCATATAGTTATTTAGGTAGATAAATCTTATTTAGATAGATAAATCTTAGAATAAATCATTTAAGATATTATAGGAATATTTTATTTTATTTTTAGTAGTTTATTAGAATAAGAGAATTATTTTTCTTATGTTTTAGTGGTTTATTAGAATAAAGGAATTATTTTCCCAATTAGATTATAACTCTTTTCTCTATTTAAATTCAGTTGTTTAGTTAATAAAAGATAGAACAGTTTTATTAAATGTTCTCTTGAAAACTTTCAAGTCTTATTTCCAAACCAGTATGACACCAACCCTTGAAATAATATATAGGAACTCAAATTATATGCCATGTTACAATAGTTTTATTTTACTCATCATAGAAGCTGCTTTCTAATACTTTGTTATACATTTTGATGAGCTTAGAAGACAGAAGCTTAAAAGGCTGGGAAACAAATTATGGTTTGTTACTTTGTTTATGATTAACCTTGTCCAAGAAGTGGTGAAAATAAGATATCACCTCAGTCAGAAAGTGGATACTTTATTTTTGGTCTAAGCACTTGCAATATTTATTATTTGATAAAAGGCAGGTCGATTAGTTGATAAAAGGCAGTACCAAAGATTAGTCGGTAAGTTAATTTACTTATCACATACAAGGTCGGACATAGTCGGTAAAGTTATGCTAATTGAGCTGGATGTACCATACACATAGGCTTTGGCGCATTAAAGTAAAATGATACCATACCCATACCCATACCCACAATTCAATATCTTTATCAATACAGAAAATATGACAATCAGCTGTTAGCAACATGTTGGAGCCATTAACAGACAGATGAATGTGAAAGTAGATAACGATATGAGATATCTGAAAGCATAACAGCCTGGAAATAAAGACATTTTGCACTAATTAGTACAGTCATTTGGGGTCTACTCCTGTTTCAGACTTGTACAATCCATCAATCCAGGTTGCAGTAAACTAGCACCACAATTTCTTGTTGTTAGGTAATATATCCAGAACATATTGTGGGGTACTACAATGCCTGCTGTTGCACTTGCAGATGCCACAATTTATAACCACATGGTGTGGCTTTCATTGAGTCCCTTCAATGAGTTGCTTCATTCAAAAGACTTCCTTTGGGATGCCAGTTTGTGTGTGTATATATATATTCATCCAATCCCCGTTTTCATCAGCTCAGCACAACGAAAGCTCTCCGGTTTCCTAAGATCTTTACATTCACTTCCTCCTCTTGTCCAACTAAATATTCTCCCTTGCTTTACAAAAGCAAACAAGATGATCAGTGCTAAGAAACTCATAAAATTAGCAAGGAAATGGCAAAAAATGGCAGCCATTAAGAGAAAAAGAATCACCTTCTCAAGAACTAGTGGTGATGTTGTTGACACAACCAGTTGCAGCACATCATCAGCGGTCAAGAAAGGTCACTTTGTGGTATACAGCGCAGATGAAAAGCGCTTTGTGCTTCCATTGGAATATCTGAAGAACAAAATAGTAATGGAGCTGTTCGACTTGGCAGAAGAGTTTGGTCTATCAAGCAATGGGGCTCTCATCTTGCCTTGTGATGCAACCTTTATGGAATATGTAATTGCTTTGATCAAAAGGAAACCAAGTAAAGCTGTGGAGCAAGCACTGATTCTTTCTATAGCCAGTGATCATTGCATATCTTCGTATCTTTATCAACAAGAAACAAGCCAGCAGTTACCAATATGCAGCTTCTGAAGCAAAACCTTTTTTTTTCTCATATTGTAATTCAACCCATTCCATTGTAGATTAAAGTACATAATGCAAAAGAGTCGGAATTTTTGTTTCACATGTTTAGTTTTCTTGAATCTTGACATAACTTCCTGGCTATAATATTAGCCACACAATTTGATACAACTAAAGACTTATTATCATGTCAAACAGTACCATTGTTGAACAGTTCCACCCCAAAAAGAAAACTATATATAAGATTCAAATTGAAATCCTTCTCTTTTAGTCCTTGATTTGGCCTGCCTTTCCTTTTTCCTAGTAAATTGGTCTTGTTCTCAAACAAGATCCAAATCCTTGAAAAAATCAAACAAATGAAAGCCAAAGTGAAGATAATAAATAATTTATTTGAATGTTTTAAATCTAAGACTACAGTATTACAATGGACATAAGCAATGCTTTCTTCATATCTTTAGTCCCATGCCCTTTGATCAAAAAAATTGCATGTTCCATAAAGGCTGAATCACAAGGGAAAATACCTAAAAGAAAACTTTTGATCGGTGCAATCAAAACTTTTGGTAATTCAGTAATTAAGTTATAACTTTTTTTAGTTCAATGACCAAAACGAAAACCTATTAATAATTCAGTGATTAATAGTGCAATTTACTCTTATATTTTATGATTAAGTCGAATTGGGTTAGATTCAAATTCAGATTTATCAATTGAGCTTTTGGGTTTGGATCAGAATCGACGTGTTTAAAGTAATCTAATACACTGTGGAGCAGATAGAAATAATCTGGGATGAACCCGAGGCCCTTATCGAAATGAAACCCAGTTTTAGAATATCCATTTGTTGCTTCGTCCATACCCACCAAGGTGGATTTGGGTCTTCTGCTTTCTCAGAAAGGACCAAGCAACAGATTCATGCAGTCGTTTTAAGGTTATAGTATTGTGGCGTTTATGTCGTAGTGAAAGTTAAAAGAGCAGTAGCCATGGAAGCAGACAACTAAACATGAAACAAAAAATGGGAGCTTTCTCATTATATATCTAAATGTAGAATGATGTTATCGTTTACAAAATTGGAAAAAGAAAATGCTTTAGAAACTCCATATTGGTAACTGTTGGCGTGTTTCTTGCTGATAGAGATTCAACGATGATGATGATGCGCAACGGGCATTAACTATAGACATAATCAATGCTTTCTCCACTTCTTTACTTGCTTTCCTTTTGATCAATCCAATTGCATATTCCATGAAGGTTGAATCAAAGGGCAACGTGAGGTGTCCATAAATGCTTGAAATTCCAAATTCTTCTTCCGCCAAGTTGAACAACTCCATCACTATTTCGTTCTTCAGATATTCCAAAGGAAGCATAAAGCGCTTCTCATCAGTGCTATACACCACAAAGTGACCCTTCTCCACCATTGATGCTGTGCTCGAGAATGTGATTCTTTTTCTCTTAATGGCTGCATTTTTTTGCCATTTCCTTGCCAACTTGATAAGCTTCTTTGCACTGATCATCTTGTTTGCTTTTGTAAAACAAGGGAGAATATTAAGTAGGACGGGAGGAGGAAGTGAATCTAAAAGATCTTAGGGAACTGAAAAGCGTTTCTTGTGCTGCACTGATGAAAACTGAAGATGGATGAATATATATATAGAACAATGAAAAAAAAGATATCTCGGTAACGAATTATACATACATACATACATACATACATACATACATACATACATACATACATATACCAAAGTTCAAAAGCAGTGCTTTGAATGAATCAACTACATGTAGGGAACAAAACCATGTGGTTAGGAAAGTGGCGAGTTGGGCATGTCTGGAAGGTAATGGAAGTGGTCCAATGGCCCACATGTTATAGATAAATTACGTAAAAAGAAAGAAAAAAAGTGTGGTTCTAATTTACTCAACTCTGGATTGATGGGTTTTTATAATTTCTTAAGCATGAATATTGACCCCCAAAAGAGTCTACTTAGATTGAAACGTCTTTATCTCCAGGCTGTTATGCTTTTAAATATCTCGTATCGATATCTACTTCACATTGATCTGTCTGTTGATGACTTCAAGAGATTGATAACAGCAGTGATGCTGGTCGTCAGGTATACATTTCTGTACTGAAGGCTTTGAATTGTGGGATTAAATATTGTAGCATTTGGATTCAATCCACTTCCCAGACAATAGGCTTCAATTTGTTTTAGCTGTCATTACTTGATAACTATTATGATTGGATAGACATAAAAAATATATCTACCTTCTGAGTGAGATAATATCTTTATGCAACTAAGCTTTTAATCATCTCTGACTTTCACCACTGTTTGGACAAGTTGGTTTATAAACAAAGTTTTAGAATGCAGCTTCTTTGGTGATTGTTGGAACTAAGAAAACAAATGAATGAAGTTTGACAGAAACTTGAGCTTGAAGGCTCGATGTCTTGCTGAGCAAACAAGAAAATCAGATGAGACCTTTGAGCAAATTGCTTGAGTAAAAACCGGAAAAATGAAGAAGAATTCTGAATAATTTCATTAACAATGAATTGAGGCTAAAAGTCATCACAAATACCAGTCAATAAGCTGGTCAAAATAAGCAAAATGTCACCTAAACATTACCTAACCCCACTAATAACATTGTAACTTGATAAACATTGCTTGTACACTTTGAAAAGCTGATTTATCAGCTCAAACTTCACCTAATTACATCAAGTACACTAACAACTTAGTTCTAATCTAACTAAGTTACAAAACATCATTTGAAAGTAACAAAATGAAACAGTAGCTTGAATTTCAGCTGCAACTGCATGGCTCGGGCTGCATGGTCTGCTCCTTGTCTGCATGCAGGCCAACTTCAACAGTGATTAACATGGCAGATAAATATGTGTTCAGGTCCTATATGTTATCTGGTGTGCTCTTCTTCTTTAATTATCTGGTGTGCTCTTCTTCTTTAATATTTTGTATAGTTATACTCAGTCTTAAAACAACTCATTATTTTTAATCCTTTTGTTCCAAATTAACTATATGATCTCAGGAAGGAAAAATGAAATTCCAAACTATCTGTCCAATTCCAAAGATGACTAGATGAGATGAGTCCAAGCCAATTTGGGAGCTGAATCACTTCGGCTTTCATTTGTTTGATTTTTTTTCAAGGGTTTGGGTCTTGCTTGAGAATAAGACTAATTCACGAGGAAAAAGGAAAGGCCTGATCAAGGATAAAAGAGAAGGATTTCAATTTGAATCTTTTATATAGTTTTCTTTTGGGGGTTTGAAAGTGTTTGATTATAGTTTTGTTTGACATGATAAGAGGTTTTGAATGATAGGCCAAAACTGCTTGTTCAAATTCTTTATTTGTATGAAATTGTAACTAATATTAGATTCAAGAAACTAAACATTTGAAACAAAAATTCTGAATCTTTGCATTATATACTGTAATCTACAATGGTGTGGGTGAATTACAAGATGAGAAAACAATGGTTTTGCTTCAGAAGCTGCATATTAGTAACTGTTGGCTTGTTTCTTCTTGATAAAGATGTGAAGATATGCAATGATCACTGGCTATAGAAAGGATCAGTGCTTGCTCCACAGCTTTACTTGGATTCCTTTTGACCAAAGCAATTACATATTCCATAAAGGTTGCATCACAAGGCAAGATGAGAACCCCATTGCCTGATAGACCAAACTCTTCTGCCAAGTTGAACAGCTCCATTACTATTTTGTTCTTCAGATATTCCAATGGAAGCACAAACCGCTTCTCATCTGCACTATATACCACAAAGTGACCTTTCTTGACCTCTGATGATGTGCTGCAACTGGTTGTGTCAACAACATCACCACTAGTTCTTGAGAAGGTGATTCTTTTTCTCTTAATGGCTGCAATTTTTTGCCACTTCCTTGCCAACTTGATGAGTTTCTTTGCACTGATCATCTTGTTTGCTTTTGTAAAATGAGAGAGAATATTAAGTAGGACAAGAGGAGGAAGTGAATGTAAAGATCTTAGGAAACTGAAAAGCTTTTGTTGTGCTGAGCTGATGAAAACGGGGATTGGATGAATATATATACACACAAACAGGCATCCCAAAGGAAGTCCTTTGAATGAAACAACTCAATGTAGGGACTCTATAGAAGCAAAACCATGTGGTTATAATTTGTGGCATTGCAAGTGCAAGAGCAGGCATTGTAGTACCCCACAATATGTTCTGGATATATTACCTAACAACAAGAAATTGTGGTTCTAGTTTACTGAACCCTGGATTGATGGATTGTACAAGTCTGAAACAGGGGTTGACCCCAAATGACTCTACTTAGTGTAAAATGTCTTTATTTCCAGGCTGTTATGCTTTCGGATATCTCATATCATAATCTAATTTCACATTCATTTGTCTGCTAATGGCTCCAACATTTTCTAACAGCATATTGTCATACTTTCTGTATTGATAAAGATTTTGAATTGTGGGTTTGGGTATGGTATCATTTTAGTTCAATGCGCAGACCATATGCTCCAAAGCATATGTGTATGGTATACCCTGCTCAATTAGCATAACTTTACATCTTAATCCTTTCCTGCCTGTAAAACTCCAGCTGCTTTAACCGGATGATAAATATTGCAAGTATTTAGGCTGAAAAGAAAAGAGTATCCACTTTCTGACTGAGATATCTTATTTTCACCACTTCTTGGACAAGGTTACTCATAAACAAAGTAACAACCCATAATTTGTTTCCCTGCCTTTTTCACTTTCTGTCTTCTAAGCTCATCAAAATGTATAAAAATGTATTAGAAAGCAGCTTCTATGGTGAGTAAAATAAAACTATTGTAATATGGCAGATACTTTGAGTTCCTATATATTATTTGGGGCACTCTCCTTTGGTAATACAACCATATAATTTCAAGGATCCGTGGCATGCTGGTTTGAAAATAAAACTAACCATCAGCGGGAAATATAGATACCAATTTTGATTATATATTTGCGGTAAAACTGTTTAGTTTGGAATGAAGTTGTTGATGTAATATTGAAGATAAACAAAAATTCTGATGTTTTGCATTGTATATTTTAATCTAAAAGGGTGTAGATCAATTACAAGATGTGAAAAGAAAAAGAAACTTTGCTTCAGAAGCTCCATATTGGCAACTGCTGGCTCGTTTCATGCTGATAATGATTTGATGACGAGCAACGACTACTGGCTACCGACAGGATCAATGCTTTCTCTATATCTTTACTTGGTTTCCTTTTGATCAAATCGATTACATATTCCAGGAAGGGTGCATCACAAGGCAAGATTAGAAGTCCATTGCCTGGTACACCAAACTCTTCTTCAGCCAAGTTGAATAGTTCCATGACTATTTCATTCTTTAGATATTCCAAAGGAAGCACAAAGCGCTTCTGATCCGCACTGTATACAACAAAATGACCTTTCACAACCGTTGTCGATGTGCTGCAACTGTTTGTGTCAGTATCCAAGGTGGCTCTTGGTAGTGTGATCCTTTTTCTCCGGATTGCAACCATTTTTTGCCATTTTCTTGCTAACTGGACAAGCTTCTTAGCACTGACCATCTTGCTTTACTCTTAAGGTCAGTGGGAGAGATTCTGAGATTGGAAGAAAAAGAGGGAAGATTTAGGTATTGAAACTCTGAATTTCTGAATGCAGTTGTTATGCTGGATATGAGGCAATGGAAATGGGATGTATATATAATCACAAGGTGAGAGACAGTCCCTTTAATCAATTAGTACAATTCTGGTATCTATTGGAAACAAAGACATGTGGTAGGCAGATATGAGGTGTAATCTGCTAGGTGGGCATGTTTGCTTTTATTGGATGATTAGATCAACAAGGTGGAGCACTTAAAGGTACATGCACACATATTTATATATAAATAAGGTCCAGTAGTATTGGCTCATGGTCAGTTGATCACAAATTTCAGCAGGCGCATTTATGATCTTGTTCAGATTATATTTATATCATGACCATCCAGTCACTTCTTTACAGGGACAAGAGAAACAAAGCCATGCAATTGAAAGTTGTGAGATGGAGAGGTACTTTTTGTGAGATGGGGATGTTTACTTTGTTAGACAGCAGCATCTGTTGAACTTATCATGTTCTAATCTAACATCCAACAATCTTTATACACCATAGAAGTTGAGAAAAATTGATAACCAAATAAAAATAAGATGGTTGGCAAAAGTAGGCAGACTGGGTCATCCTTGTTCTGTACATATTTGGTAGTAGAACAATGACTACTGGACCCAACATGTGATTCATTATAGGCAAAGACAGATTTTTGGAAGACAGACTCCTACTTAACTAACTATGATTATTCAGATATAGACTAAGAGGAAAATCAGTAATTTCTATATAGAAATTTGGAAGGTTGTGAGCCCCTTTTCTTTTTTTGTTCTGAAAATGACAGAGTTTGAGTTCGGTAATACTTGTTCAGAGTTAAATATGTACCTAAAATGATGTTCTTGTCGGTATAAGAACAAGTGATAAGACAAGGGCAGACCACATTGTTTGATAGACTATGTTGTTGAGCATGGACTGCAATGCAACAGTCGACCATGATGCTGATCAACTTAGCAGACCAGCATTCGAGCAGGACCAGAAGCGTTTCTTTTGTTTAGTTCATTTTGTAATCTTTTTGTAAATGAAACAAGTTGATATGTAACTTGATTTCATAGTTAGTAGGATTTGAATTTGATAGATGTATAGCTGAATCAATCAGCTTTTGAATTTGTATTATTTTTGTATTGCAAGTTACTAAAACTGATGGGAGCAGTTACATGTGTTAGGTAACTGTCATACTACTTTTGTAACAACATATATTTCAAAGATTTTAATGAAAAAAAAAATCATCATCGGTTACTTGCTGTTTTCTATCTTTTGGTTCTTTGTTTTTATGCTTGCTGTCTTCTAAGCTTATGCTTAATGAAATTTGTTTTGTTTTTTTTTGTTGCTGCTGCCATTTTTATCCAACATATGTCTTTGGTGAGTCCAAAATCTTGGTCAAAACTTTGTAACCAAGAGTGCAGAAAAAGAATAAGATATTCTAAATTTTACTTCCGATGGCCATAAACCAGGATCCACCAACTAATTTTGCTCATTACAAGGTCAGGGAATTGTACTTTTCTCGTCCTTGTTGCTTTGCTGAGATGTGCGAATTTGCAGTATCCATCTTTCAGTTTGTACTCCTCAGTGACGTATCGCTGCTTCGCAATTACTTTGACATATTCTCTCTTGTTGGTTAAATAAAGATTATATATGGAAAATGAGTAATGATGTGCAACAGAAATAGGAGATTTCATAACATTATATACAGAAAACGAGTAAAGATATGGTGAAAATTAGTTCTCAACAATGTCAATTGCAACTTGCAAAATTAGAATGATCTTACAATGAACCATCTTTTGGCAATACAATATGATACTGACTAATTTACACCCAGGAAAAGATGTTTTTGTATATCAGAGTTCTTTACAAGATTCATAGCCAAATCACTCAGAATCCAAAAACAAGTGACTGTGTATCTTCATGTCCTTGATTGAAATAAGTATCTGACGAGAAACAATATGTAGAAATGGAATTGACCACTGCTCTCTCCAAATCCTTGGATAATCCTCGTTTCACAATGGAGATAATGTAGTTCATGAAAACTGAATCACATGGCAATGTTATAGGTCCATCACTTGGCAGTACGAACTCCTCTTCAGACATTTTGAAGAGTTCACGGAAAATGCAGTTGCTAAGAAACGCCAAGGGAATCACGAAGTGCCTCTTATCCGTTGTGGAGATAACAAAGCATCCTTTAACAACCACTGATGATTTTTCATAATGATTTACAGCACCAGAAGCCACCTTTCTATTAGTCCTTGCTGAGGTAATTCTTTTCCTTCCAACGGTTGCTATCTTCTGCCATTTTCCAGCCACTACAATAAGCTTCCTTGTAGTAATCGTGCTTACTTAGTGTATGTGTTGTGGATGGAAATATTAAAGCAAGAAAATGAAAAGAAGGTCAATTCGTATTCGATTTTTCGTAAGAAGTAGTCACTCCTGAAGAACTATAATTCCTTGCGATGCTTTCCTTGTGCTGTGTGTATTTCAATGCCGAAGCTTGTAATCACTTCCTATTGGAATTTGCGTTTGCAACTCTGCATGAGATTCTTTCGATGCTAGTTATGACCAATTAGGGAATTCCAAGAGTGAAATTTTGAAGATAACGAACTTTATAATATCCTATAAAGTATTGTAAAGAGTACGGAATTCATGCCTTGATGCTGTACCTTGATGATGTACCTTGATGCAGTCCAAGCCTGCGGATAAAACCATGTGCTTTGTTGTGGTGGCATATTCAATACTAGCTTGTAATAGTTAGATGAAGATATTGAACAACAAAAGGACATGTGGAACAAGGGGGAAAAAGCATTCGAAGGTTCCTTATCAGAGTTGGTTACATTTTGGAATTAGCACTGTTACTTGCTAAGCATGGTTGATAAAATGCATTACTTTATCCTGTCCCTATCAAAGTTGGTTATATTGTGGAATTATACCCTCATATGAGTCGGACCTAGGGGTAGGTTAATTTTTCTTTAAGAAAAATAAGGAGTCCGAGCAACATAGCTACTACAGCCTTGATGGAAACCCATTCTAGCAGCCATGATGAGAATAGGGAGATACAAATTAAAGAGGAGAGTCATAGAACATTGGCAAGTTAATGGGTTAAAGTATTTAGGAGGTGGCTATATTATAGGGATTGGATCAAATTAGTCCCTTTATTATTAAATGGTTCAAATTTTATTTATAGAATCATAAAAACATTAAATATACTAACATTGTGAAAGAGTAAATGACATTTTTTATACACTACATGTTAATTATATTTTAATTTGGCCTTATTTGATTATTTTTAATAATATAGAGACTAAATGAATTCATTTAATAGTAGGGAGGCTAATTTGATCAAGTCCCTATAATAGAGGAACCTCTCAAGTATATTCAATGAAGTAAATGGCTTTGTCTCTTAGCTTTTTCTGTCTCTACGAGAGTTGGTTATGTTCTACCTATTCATCATTAAGCATAGGTGAAGTTAAACCACTGGCTTATCATGTACTATAGCTTTGAACCCTGGAGAGCATCAAATTTTGCCAACAACATGGGGAAATATAGTGTGGTAACTAGTGAAGATAAACCTTAAAAAATGGCTATTGCATTTTATAAACTGTGGTTTTCATCATTTACAAGATCTTATAGCATAAATAATAAAGCATTTACAATAACAAAGAATAATTTCCTCGGAATCCAGAAACAAGTGACTATGTGCTTGATGGAAGTAACTAGTATTTGATGAACAACGATAGCTTGCAACAGAGTTCAGCACCCTTAGATAAACTCCTTCGTAGTAATGAGACAATGTAATTCATGGCAACTGAATCACAAGGAAATATTATCGGCCCATCGCTTGGCAATCCAAACTCCTCTTCAGACATCTTCAAGAGCTCCATGAAAATGTTGTTTCTTAGATAAGCCAAGGGTATCACAAATCGCTTTTGATCAATTGTGTAAATAACAAAATGCCCATTATCAACAAGTGATGAAGTAATTCTCCTTCTCCCAATGACAGACAATTTCTTCCACTTTCTTTCCATTCTGATAAAAATCTTTGTGCTAACCATACTTGTTTGTTTAGTGGCTAATGGATGGAAATTGTATGAATCAGAAGAGAGTAAGGTTATTTTTTTTGTGCTGAAGTGAAGGAATTGATGGGGTATTTATAAAGCACAACAGAAACAAAGAACTCGTTAAGTTGTAAGCCTTTTTTTTTCTTGTGTCGTGAATCTCTATGCAACAGCATGTGATTACTTCCCTTGAAATAAATGTATAACCAGGCACTTACTGTTTATTAATAAAGAAAACCATAAATAATGGTCAAAGTTTTGGATTCGAAGGAACTGCAGTTAGCCACCCAAAATAGTTTAAAGTATTAAGAAGCATAGGCTTTTGACCAAAAGGGCTAAAATTCATGCTAGGTTCCACGGGAAAGTTGACGGATTAAATTAATCTGATTCACTGTGAAGCATGGAAAGGATATTTTTGCAGGCATGGTTTAGAATCTGGATGAATTCCAGGCCCATATCTATACCCACCAGGGTGGATTGGGTCTTCTGTGTTCGCAGTAAAGGCCCAAACAATCCAAATACTCATTAGTCGTCTTGATAGTGTTGTTCATGTCGTAGTGAAGTTAAAAAGAACAATTGCCATGGAAGTAGACAACTAAAAATGAAACAAAAATTGGGAGCTTTCTCATTGTATAGCTTAATGTACAAAATTGGTATTAGAGTTTACAAAACTGAAAAAAAAATGGCTTCAGAAACTCCATATTGGTAACTGTTGGCTTGTTTCTTGCTGATAGAGGTTCGATGATGATGAGCAACGGCCATTAACTATAGACACGATCAATGCTTTCTCCACTTCTTTACTTGCTTTCCTTTTGATCAATCCAATTGCATATTCCATGAAGGTTGAATCAAAGGGCAATATGAGGTGCCCATTGCTTGGAATTCCAAACTCTTCTTCTGCCAAGTTGAACAACTCCATCACCATTTCGTTCTTCAGATATTCCAAAGGAAGCATAAAGCGCTTCTCATCTGCGCTATACACAACAAAGTGACCCTTCTCCACCATTGACGATGTGCTCGAGAATGTGATCCTTTTTCTCCTAATTGCTGCCAATTTTTGCCATTTCCTTGCCAGTTTAATAAGCTTCCTTGCACTGATCATTTTGTTTGCTTTCTTAAAAAAAGGGAGAATATTTAGTAGGACAAGAGAAGGAAGAGAATATAAAAGATGTTAGAGAACTGAAAAGCTTTTACTGTGCTGCACTTATGACATTTGAAAGTGGGTGAATACATATATATATAGATGCACAAAATTTCCAAAAGCAATGGTTTTAATGAATCAATTAGATGTAAGGGGCAAAACCATGTAGTTGGAAATTATGATCCAACACTTGGAAAGTAGCCAGTTGGGCATGTCTGGAAGGTAATGGAAGTGGTCCAGTGACCCATATGTTCTGGATATATTACATGACAAGGAGATTAGGATTGATGGGTTTTTATGATTTCTAGAACAGGATTCCCCCCCCCCCCAAAAGGACTATACTTAGGCTTAGTTTGGATGGGCGGTGTGTTTAGCTCCGGTGAGGTTAAAAACAGCGGTGGCGGTGAGATTAGTTACTGTAGCGGTGAGATTGGATCTTGTAGTGGTGAGATTAGAAACAATGGTGGAGTGTGTGTTTGGATTCAAACGCAAATATGCAGTGAGGTGAAAATAGAAAATGACTTTTAAGGACATTAGATTAAAATGATATATAATAGAAGTTTTTAAATTATTTAACAATTACAAAATTAATAAATGATTAAAAATTATTACAATTATATTTATTTTAATAATAAATAACTAAAATGAATTAAAACTAGAGACAAATTCAAAAATTTATTTTATTTAATATTTCAAAATTAATCATATATTTAATTATAAGGGCTCAATTCATTATTGAAAGATTATTGAAATTATTGAGCCTTTAGAAAAATAAAACATTATTGAAAGATAAAATAATAAAGCAACTTTAGAATAAGGGTCTTAATGCATGTTATTTCAAATGTTTGTCATCAGTAACTCAATGCAAGACATTGCTAGCACCAAATAACTTTAAAACTAAAACCAACCGTTGGCTAGTAACTGAAATAGCCTATGGCCACCATGTAGAACGTGCAATGTTGGACCCTTGAGTGGTCATCAATGCTAAAGGGAAGAGTTAAGAATCACATCTGTTGGGGTTTTGACAGCAGAGGAAGAAAACAGAAGCAAGTAACCCGGATGATGTAAAGATTAACTTCATTACTTGAATAAGCAATATGCAAGAAAACAGAAGTATTTATGTTACAATGAAATATGGCAGTTAACTAATGTATAACTGCTCCCACTAATACATGACTAAAGCCTAGATAGAATTACAAACAAAATGTAGCTGACATACCGGCTATAACATCAAACATAAATCAACAACTACTCCTACTAACTTTAAGTATAAATTACATTGCAACTAAATCAAGTTACAAATGAACAAAATAAACAAATTGTCGTTGCTTATCCGGTTCACTTGGATCTTTGATCGCATCTTTGGTTTTTGTTGGTTTCTGTTGCATTGCATGCCAAAGTTCAACAACGTCCTGTACTTTGCTTACTAACAAAGTAGTGCATATTGCGGCCAAAGTCAATACAACTATGAACTTACAATGAAAAATATAACACCATTTTTCAGAGTAAATTTATGCCAAATGCTAATTGTTTATTGAAAATATTGAACCCTATGAACACAAAACAGATGGCATTAGCATCAGAAATTAATGCACCAATGGTTCTAGCAAAGCAACAAAAAGAAAGCAATGGATCTTTTATAAACTTAAAAGTGATAGAAAGACCATCCACCTGTAAACTAACAAATTAATGAACGTGAAACCAAAAGTGTCCATAGGATACAACACAACGCATTCTGCTCATATCAGACAATGTCTACATGCAAACTGACTACATAAAGCTTGAGGATAAAAATATTGAGATGGATTGGAAATATAACAACCAATAAAGCGAGGTAGTTGGTATTAAAATTGCGAAAGTTGACAACCTCTGCGTGAGAGAAAGCAGAGCATATCGACGAAGTTGCTTTTGTAGTATTAGACTGCGTGCTTCATTGTTCTCTTTGTACCTTTAAGCAAGTATTTGAACCGTTAACCACAACATGAAATGTCAACATGAATATAACATTTAGATTAATTTGACAATTATTTTGTTCAACAACATGGTCGTAGTTACTCGACAACTTTTGTAATTATATCAAAGAGAAGACCATATTGTTTATTTACATCATAAGGAACATATTTAGGATCTGCTTCACTAGGTGACTTCTATATACCCCAAAAGAAATGTATTTTACATCGAGACTTGGTATCCTATCATAAAAAAAACCTAATAAAAACGTTCACATTTTCGGTAGTTTTGTAGCGGGACAAATCACTTATCAAGATTCCTGTTTACCATTCACCATTCACATTTTCAAAGCATGACTTTCATATATAATTGTAAAGAAAATGTATAATGAACTATTCACTAAGCACCGAGCACAATCAACGACCTTAAATTCTGAGACTAAAACCAACTTAAAAGGAGGACAATCATGGTAAAGATGGAAGTTTAGAAGGATGAATCTCATCCATAGAATGAAGACTAGAGAGCTATATTGATATACTTGAATCGGGATTCGCAGCAAATCCATGCAAGCCTATTAGGTTCAAAAACAAACCATAAAAAATGGATTTTCTAAACAAATAAATGTAATCAAACATTATAGACTTTTAGGCTTCTCATTTGTCTTTGTGCAAGATGTTTCTCTTTCAAAAAAAAAACCCCTTAAAAGAGCAACAAAAGTTGAATTGCACTTACGCTTTGGCGGTCCAATATTTTTGGAAAATTTTAGAGAGAAAGAGACGAGTTGTTCAACTTGTTTCCATAAATTCATCAACGACAATGGCATTTTTCTTTCGAGGTGCTCGCTTTAGATCGAAAGGAACTTCCAATCAAATAAGAGTAAAAAGCTTACAACATGAAAACAGACTGAAATACAACCAAGAGTGGAAGGGCTTAAGATCTAGAGTTGAATTCCACTTGTTCATTCAGTACAAACAATGTTTAAGATGATAAACCATACCCACACTAGATGTTTCATTGTAGTCAACTTTGTCACTCATGAGATAGGTTTGGAATATCAAGAAAATTAATCCATACTCCACCGGAAAACCAGAGAAAACAAAATCCATGAAATTTTGAATGATAATTCATTGTTATTGACTATTGTTCATCTCAACAATTTTGGACAAAGAAAGTACTTTGATATGGAAAACAAATACGAATTTTGCATATTATATATAATCAAATAACATTGAATGGGTTGAAATTTTCAACGAGAATATCTGTTAGAAACTATCAATTAGATATTTAAAAGAAATGTATTAACCAAATCTAGCAAGTATATAAAACAATGTAAAGTAGCAATGATAAACAAGAACATGGGAGAATATCTGCACGGCACACATAGAAAGATTAAAGACCGAACAGTTTTCAAATTCCTATGAAAGAAGCAAAGACGAAGACTTGTGAAATTGGATTCACTTCTTGTCTTTGTTATTAGCGATGAGTCACCAGCAGATATATGGCCAAGACCTGGAGATATCCCACAACCACGCCACGAGTCCTTGCGATCTGACGTTTTTGGAGAAGTAATTCTTGTGTCCTCTCGGCAAAATTCCGGACATGGATCGCTTTATGGTAATCCCCATCTCGATGGACATCTCCCCTGCAAAGAGATCACAATGAGTTACATATCAAGAAACTACCATTATAGAGAAATGCTAGTACAGAAATCATAAGCAACCTCTAACACACAATAATACTCAAAATGAAATATTTTATATCAAATGTATGCCTCCCTAGCTCTAGCTTGCAAGTTTTCCATTCCAAGTTCCAATTTCAAGGACCATAAGCAGCCTCCCCCCCCCCAACTCACACACACACTTGAAAACTTTCAGTTCTATAATCCAGATTGAGTACCAAAAAAATTAAGGGTTCATTGAAAGAAATTACAAACCAAATCAACAAATGAAGCTATTACTACCATTTTTAAGGAACCAGCTTAACTAATCTCAAAGGTTCTATCAAACTCAATTTACAGAAGCTGCAAATAACAAGTATAGCTTAAATTAAATTATCCTATAATTTTCCAATTTGAAAACTGCAAAAACATGTTTTCTGCTAAGAGTAAGCAACAGGCAGTATAGAAAATAAATAAAAGAGTTGGTTGTAAAGTAATCCTTTATGTTGAAAGATCAAAAACAGATAATCCAGAAATGGACAAGAATGAAGGGACGTGCCTGGGCTTGGAAACGCCGATTTTTTTACCGATTTTAGTGAGAACGTCGAGATACTCTACTTGTTCAACGTAAGGCTCTGCCATTGTTTCTTTCGGTGAATCGGACTTTGTCTTCGTTGATGAATTTGGTAAATTGCGTGCTTCTTTATTTATAGCTGAAGACAGATTATGCTGAGAAGAGAAGATGAAGAACGGAAGAAGAAAAAGGAATGAAGAATGAAGGAGAAGAAGCCTTACCTGGATGAAAGAGGAACCGAAAGAGGTCCTTGACCAAACTGATTTGCAACCCAAAGGGAAGGGGAAATGGGAGAAGAAGGGTAACCAAACATCAGAAAAGCTTGAAGAATGCATCTGAAGAATATATGGGTAAAAGAGGAAAAGAAAAAGCAATTGAAGTTGAGAAATTTGTACTGGAACAAAAGGCTCCAGTCTGAAATTAAGGCTCCGGTGAGGTGAAATGCATTTTCAACGCACTGAAGAATGCTTTCCAAACAGCCTGGCGTTTGCTAACGTTTCAGTTGTAATTTTTTTTAACCTAAAAAAGAAAACGTACTGAGATCCAGTTGCATCCAAAGGGGCCCTTAGATTGAAATGTCTTTATCTCCAGGCTGTTATGTTTTTAGATATATCATATAGAAATCTACTTCACATTGTTTTGTCTGTTGATGGCTTGAAAAGATTGCAAACAGCAGTGGTCCTGACCTTCAGGTTTACTTTGCAATAATGAAGGTTTTGAATTGTGGGGTCAAATATGGTGGCATTTAACTTCAATCCGCTGTCCAGACAATAGGGCTTCAATCTACTTCAGCTGCTCTTACTTAATAAAATACTGTAATCGGTTAGACACAAAAATGACCCAAAGGAAGTGCTTTGTATTAAGGAACTTAATGTAGGGACTCAAGGGAAGCAAAACCCATGTGGTTATAAATTGTGGCATCTGCAAGACCAAGCATTGCAGTACCCTACTTGTCCTGGATAATATTACCTTTGTGGTTCTAGTTTAGTGAACCCTGGCTTGATGGGTTATGCAAGTATGAAACTGGAGTTGCCCTCAAATGACTCTACTTAGAGTAAAATGTCTTTATTTCCAGGCTGTTATGCTTTCAAATATCTCATATCATAATCTACTTTTACATTCACATGTCACCAAGAAAAGCATTAGAAGCAGGTTCTATGGTGAGTAAAATGGGAGTTCAATTATCACCGGTTTAGAAAACAAGTAATACTATCATACATGGCAGATCATTTGAGTTCCTGTACATTTTTGGTTTGCACCCCTTCTGTAACACAATGGTATATATAATTACAAGTGTTTGTGTAGTGCTGGTTTGTTTGAAAATAAGACTTACCATCAACAGGAAATATAGAAAGGGCTAATGAAGAACTCGTTAGAGTGTTATCTTTTTATTATATTTACAGAGACCAATTTGAATATATATTTGGGTATAACTGTTTAGTTTGGAATGAAATTGTTGATGTAATGTTGTAGAGAAACAAAAATTCTGATGTTTTCCATTGTATGCTTTAATCTACAAAGGTGTGGATCAATTATAAGATGCGAAAAGAAAAAGAAATTTTTCTTCAGAAGCTCCATATTGGCAACTGTTGGCTCGTTTCATGCTGAGAAAGATTTGATGACGAGCAACGACTACTCGCTACCGACAGGATCAATGCTTTCTCCACATCTTTACTTGGTTTCTTTTTTATCAAAGCTATTACATATTCCATAAAGGTTGCATCACAAGGCAAGATGAGAAGTCCATTGCCTGGTACACCAAACTCTTCTTCTGCCAAGTTGAATAGTTCCATGACTATTTCATTCTTGAGATATTCCAAAGGAAGCACAAAGCGCTTCTGATCCACACTGTATACAACAAAGTGGCCCTTCTCAGCCACTGTGGATGTGCTGCTACAGTTTGTGTCAGTATCCAAGGTGGCTGTAGGTAATGTGATCCTTTTTCTCTTGATTGCAGCCATTCTTTGCCATTTTCTTGCTAACTGGATAAGCTTCTTAGCACTGACCATCTTGTTTACTCTAAGGTTAATAGGAGAGACTCTGGGATGATAGGAAAAAGAGGGAAGATTTAGGTATTGAAACACTGAATTTCTGAATGCTGTTGTTATGCTGAATATGAGGCAATGGAAATGGGATGTATATATAATCACAAGGTGAGAGACAGTCCCTTAAATGAATTAGTACAATGCTGGTATCCATTGGAAACAAAGACATGTGATAGGCAGATATGAGGCGTAATCTGCAAGGTGAGCATGTTTGCTTTTATTGGATGATTAAGCCAACAAGGTGGGGCATATATAAGTGCATAAATACATTGTAATATATCATCCAAGTAGCTTAGCAACAATAAGGTCCAGCATTATTGACTCATGATCAGATCACCACAGATATTTAGGGTCTTGTTTAGATGAGATTTATTTCATGTCTCCCTGTGGAGAAACAATCTCTTTCTTGTAGTTCTCAACATAGATTTTAGGGAGGAAAAACCATGTGACAGTGAAAGAGAGTGCCCAAATTGTTGATCTGTACTGTTAGTTTCACTTTGCTATTAGCACATGGAGTTTGAATGTCAAGAGGGAACAATCCTTCTGCGTCACAATGTGTGGCTGTTTCCTACTTAACTAACTATGATTCTTCAGATGAAAGCTAAGACGAATATCAATACTTACTAAAGGGAAATTTGGAAGGTTATGCTCTTCCTTTTTTAATTCTAAAAATGACAGTTTGAGTTCAGCAGTACTTGTTTAGAGTTAAATAATTACTACAAATATTTCTCATGGGTATAAAACAAGTGATAAGAAAGAGGCATATCACTTTGTTTGATAAACTATATCCTAGGTGAGGCCAAAGTCATGGTCAAAACTATGTAACCAGGTGTGCAGGACAGCAATAAAATAATTCAAAATTTTACTTCCAATGGCATAACATAAACAATAATCAACCAACTAATATTTGCTAATTATAAAGTTGCAGCCTTGTAATTTTCTCGCCCTTGTTGCTTTCTTTCTGGGATATGCCAATCGGCAGCGCCCATGCTTCGGTTCGTACTCCTCGGTGACGTAACACTGCTTTGGGATGGAAAGTAATTGATGGGGTTATTTATAAAGCACAAGAGAAGCAAAAAACTAAGTTGTAAGCATTTTTTATTGTGTCGTTAATCTCTATGCAACAGCATGTGACTTACGTCCATTGAAATATAAATGAGTGGTAACGAAACAAGACTTTGGGGTGGTGGCATTTTGCCTGTCGGCCTAGAATCTGGAAGAATCCTAGGCTCTTATCCAATTGAAACCCAGTTTTAAAATATCATTAGTTGCTTCATCCATATCCACCAAGGTGAATTTGGGTCTTATGTTTTCTCAGAAAAGGATTCGGTGCAGCAGTCACGTAGGAATATGTAGGATTGTGTTGTTCATGTAGTAGTGCAGGTAAAAGAGCAACTGCCATGGAAGCAGACAACTAAATATGAAATAAAAATCGTGAGTTTTCTCATTATATATGTTAATGTACAATGGTGTTAACTGTTATCGTTTACAAAACTGAAAACAAAATTTGGCTTTAGAAACTCCTTATTGGTAGCTGTTCCCTTGTTTCTTGCTGATAGAGATTCAATGATGATGATGAGCAACGGTCATTAACTATAGACATAATCAATGCTTTCTCCACTTCTTTACTTGCTTTCCTTTTGATCAATCCAATAGTATATTCCATGAAGGTTGAATCAAAGGGCAAAATCAGGTGTCCATTGCTTGGAATTCCAAACTCTTCTTCTGCCAAGGTGAACAACTCCATCACCATTTCGTTCTTCAGATATTCCAATGGAAGCATAAAGCGCTTCTCATCAGCGCTATATACCACAAAGTGACCCTTCTCCACCATTGATGCTGTGGTAGAGAATGTGATTCTTTTTCTCTTAATTGCTGCCATTTTCTGCCATTTCCTTGCCAGTTTAATAAGCTTCCTTGCACTGATCATCTTGTTTGTTTTCCTAAAACAAGGGAGAATGTTTGGTAGGACAAAAGAAGGAAGAGAATCTAAAGTATCTTAGGAAACTGAATAGCTTTTTTTGTGCTGCAATGATGAAAATGGGGATTAGATGAGTATATATACAAACACAAACGTCCCAAGGGAAGTCCTTCCAATGAAGAAACTTAAGGAAGCAAAACCATGTGGTTATAAATCGTGATTGATTATTTAAGAGCTTTCCAGTTGGGCATGTATGCAAAGTGGAGTGCCTGTAGTACCCCACATGTTCTAAATATATAACCTAATAAGAAAAAAATGTGGTTCTAATTTACTGAACCCTGGATTGATGGGTTATATACAATTCTTAAACAGGAGTTTGAGATGTCTTTATTTCCAGTCTGTTATGCTTTCAGATATCTATTATCATAATCAGTTAATGGCTCCAAGTGATTACTAACAGCAGATTGTCATACTTTCTGTACTGACGAAGATGTTGAATAGTACAATGCAGGTATCCACTGGAAACAAAGGCATGTGATAGGCAGATATGTGGTGTAATCAGCAAGGTGGGCATGTTTGCTTTTATTGGATGGTTAACCCAACAAGGTGGAGCATATATATAAGTGCATAAATACATTGTAATATATCATCCAAGTAGCTTAGCAACAATAAGGTCCAGTATTATTGACTCATGATCAGTTCACCACAGATTTCAACAGATATTTAGGATCTTGTTTAGATGAGATTTATTTCATGTCTTCATGTGGAGAAACAATCTCTTCCATGTAGTTCTCAATACAGATTTTAGGTAGCCAAAGCCATGTGACAATACGAGAGAGTACCCTAATTGTTAATCAGTACTGTTAGTTTCTCTTGGACTTTGGATGTAATTGTGGTTTTAGTCCCTCTATTCTACTGAAATTTAGAATTTAATCTTTTTACTTTAATTTGGCATAATTTGGTATTTCTACTTCTATGATATTATTAGTAGGTTCAAATTGATAACATGCAAATTGTTGTTAAAGTGATGACGTGAATTGTTGTTATTGTTATTATATCATATAGTCAAGGTTATGTGGAAATCTAATATCATGTTTAACCAATAATAATTTTACAAATCAGTGCCATCACTTTAATGATAGCAACTAACCGTATTATCAATTAACTGGACCTAATAATAATATTATAAAAATAAAGAGAACAAACTCTACCAAATTAAAATAGAGGATTAAATTTAAAATCCAACATAGTAGATGGACTAAAACCATAATTAAACCTTTATAATATAATATGCTTTGTTATTTATGATATTGAGGAATTAGGTTCAAACCCTTTTTTTTCTCTATGACTTGGATTATCACCAACCAAATTCCCATGACTTTCTAGTAATTCTTTCACATGTGATTAAAATAGATCTGCAATTAGCATTTTCAAAGAAATTATATATAAATATAAACAATATAATAATGTTCAAAGTCAAACTAATGCATAAACATGAAACTCCACTTAGTGTGAAACTCATGATGATAGAAGCAAATTTCTTGACTATGGGAACATAAGTTGCTCTAAGATATTAGGTTCTTTTTTACCTTGCTCTGTTGACTTCTTTATTTGCAAGAGTTTGACTCTTTGTATTTGATTCTTGGGTATACTCATTATACCCAATATGCTGCGTTTAATACATCATTTTCATATGGTATTGCCTTGCATGTATGTATGTATGTATGTAATATTGGTTGGTGAGAGTAGCCGAGCAACAGAACAAAGCTAGTTATTCTTTCATTAACCACAAAATTCCAAGTCAAATCCCAAAAAAGAAACACAAAGGATAAAAAGATCAATCGATTACAAGAACAAGTTGTTCTGGTTAGCTGCCACTGTCTTTTTTAATGCTTGCTTTAAATACAATTTCAAGTCATTTTTAATACCCTATTTCTAACATCAACTTGTCCCCGTTACCAAATATTAAATTATGTTTTATTCAAAGCTTTAAGACCAAACCACGAGGCACAATCCATGCATTTCACCCAAAGGTCTCTCTCTATATATATATAGGCAAAATGTTTTTAAGTGCATACATAGTATACAAAAATGGGTGGTGTTAATGAAATAGGTTCCAACAAGGCGGTTTCTGTGGCAACGACACCGCCTATATCGGCCCCCCCTTCACAGTTTCACTCTCCTTCTCTTTCTCGATCACCACTTCTTGCCTCGGATGATCATATACAGCCTGCAAATAAAACACCTAGAATAAGTACTCCAAGGTTTGTTACCCCTTTGGGGAGTCCAATTAGGAGGGCTCTACAGCTTACTAGGCTCGATCCTCACGATGCTTGGCTTCCGATCACCGAGTCAAGAAATGGGAATGCATATTACGCTGCATTTCATACTCTTTGTTCTGGGATCGGTATTCAAGCCCTCGTGCTCCCTGTTGCTTTCACGATTCTTGGGTGGTAAGTAATCACTTTTCACTAATCAATGACACTTCTGTTTCGATTTTTCGCATTTCTTGGGCGGTAAGTAGTCACAATTCTTTTACAGGACTTGGGGAATCATAATCTTGACTTTAGCCTTCATATGGCAGCTTTACACCCTATACTTACTGGTGCAACTCCACGAATCTACCGAAACTGGGATGCGTTACAGTCGATACATGCAGCTTTGCAGTGCAACGTTCGGTAATGAAACCATATGAAACAAGATCGAGTTAAATGACATGAATTAAGTATTTGGATTCGAGCTAATGCGAGTTGTAATCCATGAATGTCTTAGGTGAGAAGTTAGCAAAATGGTTGGCTCTATTTCCCATCATGTACCTATCGGGAGGAACATGCGTGGCCTTGATCATCATCGGGGGCCAAACTTGTAAGATGTTCTTCGATGTCATATGTGGCGGAACGTGCACCGCTCAGCCACCAACCATCGTGGAATGGTTCTTGATATTCACTTCAGCTGCGGTCCTTCTATCTCAGCTGCCTAACTTGAACTCGATAGCCGGGGTGTCACTAATCGGAGCCATCACAGCTTTCGGGTACTGTACCCTGATTTGGGTTGTCTCAGTTATTGAGGGAAGAACTGAAGGTGTATCGTACAATCCAGTACGAGGAAGCACCGAAGTCACTCGCATTTTCGATGTTTTCAACACATTTGGGATCGTTTCTTTTGCTTTCAGAGGCCACAATCTCATACTTGAGATCCAAGTAACTTCACATATGAAAAATATGATTAAATTAGCAATTAAAATTGGCCAAATTTTTTAAGCAGATGTTGTTTCTTTTGCAGGCAACAATGCCGTCCGACGAGAAACATCCCTCGTCAGTCCCGATGTGGAAGGGAGTCAAGATTGCGTACACACTCGTTGCAATGTGCTTATTCCCTCTTGCAATCGGAGGCTATTGGGCTTATGGTCAAAGGGTACTATATATCTTCGAATTTAATTTCGGATTTCTTCATGCAATCAATTTTAAAACGTTTATTCATCATTGAACAGATTCCGGAAAACGGGGGCATTCTAACAGCCTTGTTTGTATTCCATGGCAAAGACACCTCCCAATTCATCCTAGGACTAACAAGTTTATTCGTCATAATCAACGCGCTAAGCTCATTCCAAATCTACGGCATGCCAACTTTCGACGACATGGAATCCGTATATGTTAAGAAGAAGAAGAAGGCATTGCCATGGTGGTTCCGAGCAATTCTTCGAGCAATGTTCGGGTACGGATGCTTCTTCGTGGCGGTGGCAATCCCATTCTTAGCAAGCTTGGCTGGTCTAGTTGGTGGCATAGCATTACCAGTCACCTTAGCTTATCCATGTTTCATGTGGCTTAAGGTTAAAAAACCAAAGGCTTTTACACCAATTTGGTGCCTAAATTGGGTGTTGGGTCTCTTAGGGATGGCTCTAAGTGGGGTTTTAGTGGCAGCTGGGATTTATGTTATTATTGATACAGGTGTTGAAGTTAGCTTCTTCGATCCTCGGTAATTATTAACTAATAAAGCAGTTGAATGTTTTGTCCATAATATATAGAAAAAATCAGAAGTAGTCAAGAGCCGATCAGATCATTAATTGAAAAAAAAAAGGAAAAACAGAGAAAAATCGAAAAAAAAAGTCTTAAATTTTCAGAAAAAATTTTAAATAAACATGAATACATTTAAATAACAATAATATTTTAGTGGATTTAAGGAGGGGTTTTAATCATCTTAGTTTTTTTTTTTTTTTTAAATTAGATTGACTAGTGAATTTAATGTTGCTTTTATTCATGTTGATTAAGTCCAAACTCGATTGGCATGATTATTGTTGTTAGTACAAGAGAATGCAAGTTCGAACATGCTGAAGCTCATTATCTTCCTATTTAAGGTTTCGGGAATATTATATCAAAAAGAATCAGATAAAAAAATGAAATTATTAAAAAAATGTTTTTACTCATTGAGTTTTTTTTTATTCATTTTTTTGAATTTAGGCTGCATCTGGCCCAATTAGTTGGTGGCTTAGAGTTGAGAAACTTTGCCGGTTTGGCCAAGAATTTTGACCCAAAAACATTTTACCGGTTCACAATCTGTTTGCAGGTTTAAGGTTTTTCATTTTCCATTCATTTTTTTGGGAGTTGGGTTGCATTTCGGCCGGTTGGTTAATGGTTTAGGGTTGGGTTTTTTCCAATTTAGGCCAAGAATTTTAGCCCAAAAACATTTTACCAGTTCTCGTTTGGCAGTTCAACCGATCTAATCCCTCTTCCGTACCAGTACCCCAACTAATTTCCAATCCAACATGTCCAGCAACCATGAAAAACCTGAAAATATCAACTTGCAGAAAAAATGGAGCTTACTAAACATATTCCACCACCAAATCTCAAACCATCAATGAACACTAACTCAGATTTCAACCATTGGGAAATGAAGGTTCCAAAAAGTAAACTATGTTAATAAATCAAGATCAGTCATATCAGATACCCTAAAACTATAAAGAAAAGAGGAGAGAATTCACTGATAAATACATGAATCTGTCAAATTAAGGGGCTTCCCAAGCTTATTTCCCTTGAGAGTAACAATGCATCTGATTTTCCCGTAAAACTTGGTCTTCACCAATCTGCCCAAAATGTAACCCCTTGACCTCATTACAAATGTCAGGTTCAGTGGCACTGCTATGCTTTCTTTGTGCTCTCCTGTGTTTGCAAGAACAGGTATCCCACCATATAATGGAACTTGATACCCTTTCACAATTGTCACCACTTTCCTCCCACTTTTCCTTGATTGTGTAAACTTCTTCATCTATTTCATATATTGAATAGCAGAGCTTATATCAGATAAACACAAACCATTATGTTCAACACCATGCATCTTTTTCTTTTGCAATGAAAAAACCAACTTTTCATCTTCGATGACAATCCAATTGGGTAAAAAGAAAGAAAACCGAGCGCTAGTTTAGCATTGTTGTTGCTATTGAAAAGTGCTTTCGGAAAATACAATTGAAAAGCATTGTTGAAAAGTATCTACCAACCAGAAGTGTTGTCAAGGCCTGCACATAGGCATGCTTTTTTGTAAGGCGATAGGCATAAAGAAAGCCCACTTGATTGAATTTCCCTTTAATATTTTTCGTTTTCATTTTATACACCTTGACTAGTAAGAAAGGGATCATATCAGACTCCCAACTCTCAACATTGAGCGTTCAATAACAGACATTGACCATAAGAAATCATGCATATCGACCAATAAAAACATTGAATGTTTTGTAGATAAACTAGACCAAACTTTAGAGTTTAGTAATATCTCTTAAGATTTATATATTACATATACACACAGACTTGCAAAAACTCATACATACCTATTGCGCTTTACCTCAGGCTAGTGCTTTTTTGCACCTTGCACCAGAGGCAATATAAAGGTTCTAGCACCTATAATACGCCTTGCACCCTTGACAACATTGCCGACCAGTTTAATGGAAAAAAAGTTTTTATTAACATCGCTTTTGCTGTCAAAAAATGCTTTAGGACAGCCAAAAACTATGCTAAAGCCAAATACACCCTGAGTATATATAAACACCAATACAGTAGCCATTAACCAAACCAAAAATCTTTTAATCAAGCCTCACAAGTGGCAAGACCCTCAGTTTTTAAAACTTTGTAACATTCTTGCATAGGTATACCAGAGGCTAAGTTTTGAACTATGTTCTGTCCCCAATCCCGGAAAAAAAGACAGCTAAACAGCAAACAACATACTAATGTCTTGTACCAAAAGGCACATTGATAAAGCTTGCAAAGCAAACGGCTATATAATCATAAGGTTTCACTTTCAGGTTTCATTTGTGGGGGACCCCCATTGAACTATGTTAGGTGTAGTATTTTCCCATACTAAAGCTTTCCCACTTCCCTAGGCTGCTAAGTGCTAACAGCTAACACCAAATGCTCCATTTTTAACCCATATTTTTTACTACTAATTGAAACCATGAAACAAAGACTAGAAAACAAAAGGCAAAAAAAAAAGTTATACAGGAACCTGTCCAGAGGCAATTTTGAGCTGGAAATGGTGAAGCTCCCATGGAGTAGAGGCAACATGGACGGTATAGAAAGTAGCTGGATTTCTATATGAAATCAGAACCGTTGAATTCAGTGAAATCATATCAGTTGGCACCCCTGATTGATCATTTCCTGCCTGGTAATAGATGCTCTCGAACACAATGTGCTGCACACATCATAATTTACACAAGTAACAATACTATATTAAAAAAGGGGGTTTGGGGACTCGTGAAATGAGTCACTGAGTTGACTCGCAACTGAGTCGCAAAAGAACCAAATTTGCGGAGAGGAAAAAAACACTGACCTTAATGAAGATTTTAGGCTTGTAACTCTTACTAGCACCCCACAAGATCAAAGAGAAAACCGTAAACAGCAAGGAAAACAACAAAACAAGACAAATATAAAGCCTGAAGTTATTAGCTTTGCATTCATCACGACCGTCCATTTCACCACCATCGTCGTCGTCGTCTTCCACATCATCGCCGCCGTGACCAACCTTGACATGCTTCCAACCCGAAAGACTCCTCGGGTTCTTAAGAGAAGCCGAGAATCTCGACGTGGAAGACTCCCTGGAATGGTGAATAGGGGAGCAATGGTAATACTGGTGAGTTGGTGAACCAGTTGGGCTCGACCCATACGACATTTTCTCAACGTCGTGGTTTGAAGGACTCTGAACATAGTAAACCGGCCTTCGGGGTGGTGACCTTGGTGGCCATGAAGTGTCGATACTCGTCGCTTCTGAATCAGTTTTTGCATGCATTTTTGTGGGTTTAATGCTCTAAGATCAACATTAAGATTGAAGTTTATGGGTTTTGAAATCAGGTTTGGGACTTTTTCTTTTTTTTGCTGAGCAAAAAGGGGAAGAGAAGAGTGAAGGAATTGTTGCCTTGTTTGTGTTTTTGAGGTTTTTCGAGTTTCTAAATTGTTTCTCGAGTCACGAGACATACAGGGATAGTTCCATTTCTGTCTCTGTTTTCTTTTCTATAATATTTTTCTTTAAAAATGGAAATAATGAGAAAAAATGGAAAATATTATTAATTTTTTTAATCAAATAACTGGCATTCTTAAGTCATGGAAAGACAACCAAACAATCAAACAAATAAAGGGTACAAAACCAAAGAAAACCCCAAACACATTAACAATCTTCTTTAATCGGATAGGGTAAGTTGATTGGATTGATGAAATCCAAAATTAATTAGATATTCATCTAAATAGATCAATTAAATTAAATAAAAAATTAATTGAATCAATCTAAGTGATCGAAGATCAAACCAATAAATTACGACTGATTTAACTATCAATCTAATTTAAAAATCATTAACCATGAGTCACCTTTCTTAAAACTCTAGAGACGAAAACAAAAATATCTTCACCATCATAGTGTCCAATAAACCCAATAAAAAAGAATGGTAACTAAGAACTTTAAGACTTATTAACCCATCACCGATTTTTCACAACCGCCAACCTCGCACAATCCAAAACCTCTTCTATTTAGTAAGTCATTTTGTTTCTCCAAAAGCCATCTTGAGTTTAGATATGGACCACGGTACCATAATTACAAGTGTCTTATAAGTTTTAAGTTGATAGTTCGAGTCTTTTTCTTTCGTATGTAGGCTAAATAATTTATATAATTATTATTATGTACAACATTAACATCTATTTTATAGATCTTATAAATTATATCTTCATCAATCGAGATGTTTATAATACTGTGAATCAAGTTTTTTAATACATGATAGCTTTATGAGCGAATTTAGAGGGACAAGCAAGAGCTTTGGCCCCTCAAATGGAAAAATTATTTTTGTCCCTAATAAATGATAAAATTAGAAGTTATTATGTGGTAAAATTACATTTTAAACTCCCTAAAAATAAAAAAAATCTATTTAAATGATGAAATCATAAGTGAATACAAGATAAAATTACACTTTCACCGCACAAAAATTTCTGGTTCCCCTAAAAATTTCTGAATCTTAACTAGCTCTCAACAAAATACGAGGGACAAAATTTCCACTGAAAAACAATACCTAACATTATCGAGGGCCTGACTAGCTGCCCAATAAATGACACTTCAAAAACTTATTCAAAAAAGTCAAACCCTCTCAATAAGTAATGTTTATAAAAACAAATATACATCCAAACAATAATGTAAAATTAAACCAATACAACACAACACATAAAGAATCAAAATAATTGGACAAAATCAAAATTAATTTGAACAAAACTCGTATATAGTACAAGCACATCGCAATTCTACAAAATGAAACCGAAAATCCAAACATAAATCAAATTAAATTTTAAATATAAAGAGAATTTATATTTGACACGTACCGATTATATAAATATTACTTTCTTCTCTTAAACTCGTCAAATATAAACTATCGATACAATAAGAACACAAGATGTAAAGTACATCATGAACAAAAAGGATGTACAAAATAACACTTACTAACAGCCCAGAGTTGAAGATTTAAACTTTAATTTTATCATTCGTGATGCTAGACCAAATTATAATATTTCAAATGTTGTCACCATTTTTTGGTAAGAACTAATGCAATTAATCATTTTAAGCTCAAGTGATCCAAGTTTTTAACTTTTACACTTCCAATCAACACATAATAAACCTCCTCATTGACAAAAACAAAAATTACAAACACAAAAATGCTATATAAACACTATATGATGAGAAATTTTCATGAAACATCACTTGATTCCCCATTGTTCTTCACAACCCCACCATTCCCTTGACTTGCATCATCAAATTCCTTTATCAATTCAGGATCCACATTCTCCTCAGGCTCCCATGTAGGTTGTTCCATATCAATCCATTTAACCAAATACTCATTCTTCCCATCATCCCCCATCCTCTTCCCCACCACCCCTTCCGCCACCGCGTACTCCAACCCCGCCTCGAAATCCGCCACCAAATCCTCCGCCACAAACTTAGCTTTAACCCATTCATTATCACCACCATCTTTCCATTTCACCAAGTACTCCAAGTTCTCACCTTTCCCTCTCTTCTCCATTATTTCTTCAACCTCAGCGTATTCAAATATCGATTCCTCTAATGTTTTTGTCACACTTTCAAGCCCCAATCTTCTAGCGAACTGCATTGGATTTCCTTTGGGTGTTATTTTTAGAATCTCTTTAGCTAAAGCTAAAGGTGTTAAACCTCTGTCGTCTTCGATTTCGGGATCCGCCCCGAAATCCAACAACAGTTTAGCTACACCGGGTTTTATATACCCGGCTGCCATATGAAGAGCTGTTAACCCACCGGCGTTATCACGGTGGTTAATATCAGCTCCGGCGTCAGCTAAGACCTTAACACACGGTTCTGACCCAAGACCGGATACGAACAGAAGAGCTGTTCTACCATCTGGGTCTACAGCATCCACGTCGCGCCAATCATCCTCCACTGCTAAAAGTTCAGCCAACGCCTTGTCGTCGGCTTTTTTGGCCGCTGTCCACCATGGGGTTTCGTATTCCGCCACCACATCTTTAGCTATAAAATCTTGTGGAACCCATGAAGGAGCGTGACCATCTTTCCATTCTATTAAATACTCCATGGCTTTCCCGCCGGGGACTGCTCTGCTGCCGATGATTTTACTGACTTCACCATAGGATTCATCGCTGACGTCCGCTTGGAGTGTGTTCCCTGTTTCTTGGAAGTCCCTTTCGTGGTTTTGGACAGCAAAAAGGGCAAAGCTTTTGTTGGGTTTGAAGTGGAAGATCTGAGGAGCAATACACAGTGGGCGTTTTGGTTTAGGTGAAAGGTCGAGACGGCATAGAGTTTGGTTTAAGAGGAGAGTTTCCATGTTTGAGAGACTGGTGGAAGGGAAGTGAGTTTGGAGAGTTGGAGAAGGAAATGTGAAGTGGCATAAGCATGGTCCACAGTGAGTGTAATCTTGAGGATGGGAGATTTTGGGATAAGAAACGCCATCCATTTTGATTTTTTTTTTTTTGGTGGTTTTTGGGCCTTGTGGGTTAGGAAAATAATATTGGTGTCTTTGATTTTGTCCGCCAAAATTGTTTTATTAGTTTTTTTTTTTTTCTTTTGGCTGAGGAATATAGAACTAGACTAGTTTCAAATGAAGAGGCAATTGCCTCATCCATTTTGACCCAAATATGAAACCCGACATGATGAATATAAATTCAAATCCAATCAAATTTGATTTTATACTAATAAATCATTAAAATTAACTCAAAATTATAGAGGATTTAACTTGAATACCACTTCGATTTAATTAATATTAATCTTAATTTAATTAATATTAAAAAATTAAATAACTAAACTCAAGGCTACCTATCAAAATAAATCCAAACTTATAATAACTAGTACTTGATTTGAATTTGTAATGACACGATTCGAAAAACTAGAACCTGATTAAACTTAAAACTTAAAACAACTCAAATTGGAAACACTCAAAACCCTCAACAACATGAATTGAAAATTGATCCAAACGAAAATGACACAAAAATTTTAAAATTCGAATTGACTTTTATCAAGTTAATCCAACTCAAAACAAACTTACCTGTGGGCTTAAACTATAAGGTCAGATTTAGGGTTTGATCTGCTTAGAATCCCTTTGGGGCTTCCCCTCCTGTACAAGAAATCACAATATGAACAATGAACAATATTCCTTCCAGCAATTATGCTTGACTAGAAGTCACAAGATTAGCTGAAATTTTGAAGACAATGCATGTTTAAAACAATTATTATATCTTACCACCTGACCAGAGCATCAGTCAATTATATCATAAAGAAGGGCGGATTTCTAGTACCATAAAACAAGAGTTATTGCATCATATAAAAATCCATGAGAACATGTCACATCATGAGAACATCAATTTGCTGATGGAAGGAGCCTTGTTGTTCAGTTCATCCCTAGAAGTTAAAAGAGGAACCCGTGCCCACTTTTCCACCAGTCACAAGTAAGAAATTACCCATCAACATGGAATCGTCATTAAAAGAAAGCAGTCACTGCACATTAAGAAATAACGAGGGTCATTCAACCACAATTGGACTTAGCCTACTGAAACAATGGCGTTCGATGAGCACCATATTCTCTAACTGACAGAACCAAATGGTATTTCAAAGTAAAGCATCTTCAAATAAGCCCATGCCAACATGCTTTTATGATGTTCAGCATTTAACCAAAAGACACTCAGAAGATTAAATAGATGAAAGAGGATATAATCCCTACACTTCAAGATGAACACATTTCATCAACTTACTGCATCGAAATTGCAGTAAGCAAGCTTCCTCAGACCCTTTACAGTCATTGAAACAACATTCTCTGCAAAAGCCATTATCTTCATCCCAGGGCTAGTAGACTTTCACGTTAATAAGCAATAACAATCTGTCTAATGGCATTATATTGCCTTCAAAACTTTAAATAGCGTGCAGTAGAGAGTTCAAAAGCAAGCCTAAAGTAATTTTTTTAGTCACACATGCATATCATGTAACAATCTTCCTCAATCCACAAGTAGGGAAATGTAAACCTTCCGAAAGATCTATCTTATCTTTGCGACTTAATCCGTAGTTCTTCCACACCAAGTACTATGAACTATCTCTCTACGTGTACATCAATCTTTTCCAGCCCTTAGCGAAATATAAAGAATGGAGGGCAACGAACCGTAGCTAAGAGCTAAACAAAAGAGGTAGGATCTTGAACAGTAATAAAACTATTTTGATTCAGTTTTAAGCACTAAGAAGACTCTGCACATATAGTAGGGCAGAAATCCAAACAAGTTTATATATACCACAAATGCATCTCTGCCCATAGTAACATATTGTGATCACTCAGCAGCAACCTGAACACACACAACAAAAATTGAGTTATGCATCAAAAACAAGAAGCAATGATTCATTGGTAGAGGAGAAACCTTAACCAAATCAACCCATCAGATCATACGAAATCAGCAAAGGGAAATACACAAAGAAATGGTTCAAACTTGGCTATAAACTTTGCTGATTTAGAGGATTGCCAGGAGATTTCTTCCATAGCTTCCATATCATATCCTTGTATTGAGTGTGAGTAAGACCACGCTTTTCTTCTTTAAGCTTGGGAAGCTCAGCTCCTTCAAATGCTTATGTACATTGATAATACCAACTAATACAACTAATGCTACGCACTAAGCTAAATATTAAGACAATAAACAATGGTAATCACTGAAAAACCAATAAGGCGAGGTGTTTAATGTACCTTGAAAGAGGCCTTAAACCGCCTCTCAGGGTGGCTATCGGCGGGAAGGTTATCGATCACCGACATATGCGCAATTGCCGCCTATGCTCTTCTCGCTTCAATCACCAAATCATCCCTATTCGTGTTCGACACCAACATCATCATTTCATGCTCTTCTTCCGCCGCCGTTTACTCTACCTCTTCTTGACCTCCTCCACTTTCGTCGCCATCTCTGCTTGCTTCTACTCCCTCCTCTTCCTCAGCTCCGCTTCCGTGACCTTCGTCACCGGAACCGCTACTCGGTTCGCCGTCTTGTATCGTTTCTTCATTGCTTTATCCATCTCTTCCTCCTCCATATCGGCCTAGCGACGCACCTCAGCACAGCGCGCCGCGGCTTTGGATTTCGTACCCTTGTCTTCGCGCCAGTACTGCTCCTCTTTTGTTTGGGTGAAAAGTACTGCTCCTCTTTCTTCCGGGGTTCCAGCTCCTTCCGATTGGCTTCAGTGGCGCACTTCCGCGCACGAGCCGCCTCGGCTTTGCTATATACGCTCATCTTCTTCGGCATCTTGTCGTCGATTTCTGAGATTTTTTTTCTTCTTCTTTTTTTAATGTTATTGAAATTTTAATTAATTAATAATTATAATAATAATATAATTCTATTTAAGGTCAGTCAGAAAAAAGAGAGAGAGAAAATCCGATATGATTTCGCGCTTTACTTGTCAAAATAGCGGTTAAAGTTGGCGCTTAAATTTCATCCTCCCATTTTATAAAATTTAAAAAAATTAATCTTTTCCATTTAATCCTATGTTTTATTGAAAGTTTAAAATTAGTCCATTTAAATAATATGTCAAATCAACTCTATATTAAAATGGTTAAAATCTGATATAACTCCTTATACTCTTCACAAATTCAAAATTTACTTCCTACACTTTTATTTCTAAAATTTAGTTCTTTTACTTTTTATATTTCAAAATTCAGATCCAATTATTAACACCATTAATTTTTTGTTAAATTTGTTGGTGACACATTTCAAAATAAAAAGAATACTCAACTGGTAACTATGTAACTAAAAAATGGTGTTGTTATGAACTTGAATTTAACAAAATAAATTAAACAATGTTAATAATTGAACTTGAATTTTAAATCTAAAAGATAGAGAGACTAAATTCATAAAAATAAAAATATAAAAACTAAATTTAAATTTATGAAAAATATAGGGACTTATGAAATATTTTTACCTATTGAAATCAGTAATTCGATAATTATATATATAATAAGTCAAGAAAAATGAATAATTTGGCAACTTACGTTCAAAAAGTCAATAGAAGAATCGAAATTTAAGTTTATGTATTTACCAATGTTTGGATTAATTTTTAGTTTTCAGAAATTATAAACATTAAATTGTAACAAATTTAAATAAATGAACTAAATTTTAGCTTTATAATGTTGAGGACGAAATTTATTAATTAGACCATTTAGTTATTACTCAATTTTCTCAATATTGTTAAATAAAATTATAAGAAAAAACATGTTTGGGCTTATACAACGTTCTTGCATTAATATTTTAGCCGAGTCTTGTCCGAGTTGGACTCAGCTCGCTAACGTGCTTGGGCCTGCATGACTTCATGCTTGTAAAGCTATTAACCTTACGGACTTGGTAAATGTTTTAATTTCCTGATAAACATCAAATTTATACCGAATTTTGAGTCAATGTATAATTATATATATATAAAAATTAAATTAAAGTTTATATATATACATAAATTTTTATTTTAATTTAATTGTACACATTTAAATAAATAAATGCGTGCATTTATTTTCATATAGAATTAATTTAATAGTAAGATTATGTTAATTTTATAATATTATCAATGATTTGTGAAATTTAAATTAAATTAAAATTCCATGTATAAATAGTACAAAATTAAAATTTATGTATACTATTACATATTAAATTTAAATTTATATGTAATTTTAATATTTATCCCTAAAATAATATAAATTTATTTATAAAAATAATTATTCTTAATCTACAACGTAGTACTAAATGCATCCTATTAAATAATATCTAAAATTACAGGGTTTTTTTTTTTTAATGTCATCACCAATACCAATTGCAAACATGTGTGGCTATCATCCCCACGCATATCATCGGGATTTATTAACATAATAAAATATATTGTAATCAGTGGCACCACGTACTCCCCATTCCAATAATCCCAATTAAAATTTTATTAATTACCCCTTAATTAAAAGTGTCGACATGGTAAAGTCAACCATCATCTAACCCATCAAAAACGACCATCATTTATCTACCGATGAAAACTTAGGGCGAGTTCTTCATTGCTTTTGAGAAGTGTTTTTGAGAAATGCTGTGGAAAAGTGCTTTTGAAAATTTTGAATATTTGGCATTGCTGTTAAAAAGTGCTTTTGAAGAATAAAATGTCCATTTTAGATATGATATTATAAAGTAACAAATATGTATTTAAATAATGTTCAAATTAGTTAATATTATGATATTTTAGCAAAAATATAAAAAAAATTTTATTATAACTTATTGTTAATATTTTAATATATAATATTAATTTTAAATATTTCTAAGTAATTAATATTAATTATTTATTAAATTTAATTAGAATATATAAACTATATTTAAGTATTTAAATATAATAATTAAATATTTGTAATTAGATATTGACACAATTATATTATTATAAAATTATTTTTATTTTTAATTAATGCTTTTAACACATTTGTATTATTTTATTTTAAAATGTATTTGAATATATAACTCATATTATATATAAACATAACATAGAAAACATAAAACCTAACAAATTAAAATATTACATATATTTGGATTGAAGTTTTAAAAATGATAATATTTATATATCAAATATAAATACTAAAAATTTTACAATAGCATTTACAATTTAAAGTAAAATAATATATATATATATATATATATATATGAGAAAGTATTTTTCTCAATTATGTGACACAAAATGTCTGCTTTTTGGCTGGAGAAGCAGAAAATTTCTGCTTTTTCATTTGCAGAAAAGTACTTCCCAGAAGCTAGAAATCTGACCCCAAATGAAGTGTGTTATTCATTCCTTTTCACCCAAAACCGACCAGAAGAACTGGCCCTTAATATTATTGACAAATATTAAGTTTTTTCGTCTTTCAACATTTATGTTTGAGTTTTATCATGCACACTGTTATATGTGAGTTTTTAATCTCGTTATATGCAATTATCATGCACAGTTGTAGTATTAACTCCACTCTATTACTTTCTTTTTTCAATTATATTCCGTTTTTTTTTGTTTATTTGTGTTTTATATCACTTAATTCAAAAAATTACCATAGATACCCTTATACTAAGAATTTGACTCAAAAATGAGCAATTTAATCTCTATATGTTAGATCAAATAGCAACCGATCATTTTGTTAAAATTTTCTTTCATTTATACTATTAAAAATAGTATAATATGTTACTCACGCTAAATTTTAACAGCACAATTGAATTAATATAAAATAAACTTTAATATAATGACTACTATAATATTTTTATCACTTAATTTCACGTTATAATTACTTTTCAACATATATTTATATATGTTATACCTATCATTGTAGTTTGGTGGGTATACACATATATTATTTAAACGATTAAAGTCACTATACATTGCTAAAGCATGGTCTATATTTTAATTCAGCACCATTCAAAACGTTTGGTTGAGTTATATTAATTTAATCACTCCATTATTCAATGGATTTGCTTCAACATTAAATGTTAGCTTGACTTTAATATAAGTATATTTAAATTACGTGAATTGATATGTTAAGGGTCTTTCATACCTTAATCAATAGTCGAGGTTTCGATCATCCCCTAAGTATGGAGCAGTTTTAAAATTTGTGGCCAACAATTTTCTCCTTAATGGGCCTACAGGATACGGAAGATTAGTTACCAGGCTTGTTCCAGTAGATACATTAAAAACAAAGTGTGCATGAATTAATATTTTTAGATGTGTTTATATTTGTTGACAGTGGCAAAGCTTAATTTTTTTTTGAGAAAACCGTAATTAAATTGTATATTTTTACGATAATAAAAATGTAATTTTATCATTTTAATAGTTTACATCTTTATAATTTTTAAAAGTTAAATCAAATTTTATCATTTTGAGGGGCCAAAGTGTAATTTTACCATTACTAATTCAAATTTTTATAAATTATAAAAACTTAAATTAAAAATTTACTATTTTGATCATCCCTAACTAAAATTCCAAACTTTCCTAAATTAATTATAATTTAAATCATAAATTCGAACACATCTAATATAATTAACCCTTACAATTATTGATTTTTTTTCAAAATCAATTTAAATTTTGAGTGAATAATAATTTCTTTTTTTTCTATATTGGTTTGCTTTATTCTTATTTAGAGCTAAGTAGTCAAAAAGCTCAAATTCCATTATAGTATATCCGACCAGCCGACCTATGATGTTTTTTCTATGCCCTGTCTCACAAATTCTGATCACGTGCATCAAACTCCACCGTTATAAATATGTGCGTGTTATTATTATTATTATCTATTTTTAATTATAGCTATCAACGTGGTCCCCAATCACTAAGGGACAATATAATTTCACCCTATGTTCTTAATCACGCGGGTCCTACATTGATGATGCTTCTCATCTCAACCGTCAGATCTGTTTCATTTAAAATAAACGCCAAAAGTAACAATATGCTGCTACGAAATCAGACAAGTAATAAAGGGACACGAGTAAGATCAGCTGATTTTAGGTTGGTAGCGGATGCTGATGTGTATAAATTGCATCAATAGTCCTCAAACTATGATTTGGATTTTAAATTGGTCTCAAAATTTTAAAATATTTTATTTGAGTCCATGTAATATTGGTATTATAAACTTTTAAAGAGGTTAAACTAAAATTATATCATATTGAGAATTAGCCAAGGCTTTAAATGTAGATCATATATCACATATGGCATATTTTAAGCACATGGATCAATTTGTAAACATATGTGTATCAAATTATAGCATTGATTTTAAAGTACTCGTTAACCTTAAAACGTATTGATTTAGCTTTTACGATATAAATATAGTACCAATCAAGTCCTTTCATTAGTATAGTCACGAGATTGAACGTTAAATATCATATTGAAACTAATGTGGGATATATATTAAAAGATGTATGTTACACTGTAAATACGTGTATATCTACTACATGACTCTTGAATTGTAATAATATTGCATGATGTTTTTATGTCATTTCTAAGCTATCAATGTGGTCAATACATACGTGTTTTAAGTATGCTCCATATCAAATTAAAAATACTTTTTTCAACCAATGTACATTTCATGTACATATTACAATTCATGGAGACTAATCATTTCAGGGTTTGTAATTACCCTTCAAACAACGTTATTTTCAAGATTCAAATATAAGTTATTCATTTAGAATTACAGTATACCTCACCATTACAATCAAAATTTATTGATCAAATTGCATTAAATATGTAATTTGATAACTATGCTGATATATGACTTGATTGATGCATTTAAATGAACTAATTTAAATTTTAAACTATTCTTATAAAAAAATTAAACATTAATTTAAGAATGCTTCAATGTTTTCATAATTGGATTAGTTAAATCAATGAAGTTAAAGTTAATTGATCCTACATATGCTTAGATTAAATAAATTATTAAAAATTATAAAAATTATTAAAAATAAAAAATTGGATTTAATTAATTTATACCAATTTTTAAATTAACTGATTAATGCATTTTTTCAGACCACAACATTCCGATCTAATTGGTCCAGCTTACACAAGCATGGGTGTTAGGATGCAATTAACCTATTATATGACGTGTCAATATTTGAACACGTAGCAACCATATCCGACATCAATTACTTCACGTCCGCACAAGCCAGGCTTTTAGCCGCTAAAGATTCCTTCCGTTCCTCAAATCCTGATCATTAAATAAAACAAGGGGGTCCCACTATTTTAACGGTTCAGATTGCATTTAATCATCACCCCCTCAAACTCCCAAACCCACATTAATTGCATTTCTGTCAATTATTTTCTTAATCAATCGAACGCCATAGAGATGCGAGCTCATATTATTGAAAGTATAAACGTCCGCTTCGTAACCCTCACACCCCTCCGGCAAAATAACTAACCGCCGTTTGGTCTTTTTCACGCGAAAATAAAATTCGCGCCATGTCATCTACAAACTGGAATGCTAAGGTGGGCAGGTGAGGTCATCTAATTCATCAATATATTGTAAATAATTTAAGGGTAAACTACACTCATGGTCACTTTTGTTTACCTTAGGTTACATTTCAGTCACTTATGTTTGAAATGTTACGTTTTAGTCACTTACGTTATTGTGTTGTAACATTTTAGTCACTGAGCCGTTAATTGTCGTTAATGGTGTAATGGTAAGCTGACGTGGCACGTTAAATTATCATTTCAAACAAAAACTTTAGGTTAAATTATACAATTGGTCCCCAAAATTTTTCGTTTTGAGCAATTTAATTCTTTTATGTTCTTTTAACTTTCTTTCTTTATTTTCTTTATTTTCCATTCTCTTCTGCTTCTCGCTCTGTTTTCCTACCTTTTTTATTTCTTTTAACATACCAGGAAGTCGAATTGGTAGTGAAGAAAGAAGCATGGTATGGGTTTATGGGTTTTGGTTATAGGGTTTTGGTTATAGGCAAATGATGATAGTCGACTTCCTACTTCTTTTTTCACTGCCAATTCGACTTCCTAATATGTTAAAAGAAATGAGAAAGATATGAAAACAGAGGGAGAAACAAAAGAGAATGGAAAAAAGAAAGAAAGTTTAAAGAACATAAAAGAAAAAAAAATTAAATTACTTAAAACTAAAAAAATATGGGGATCAATTTTATAATTTAACCTAAAATTTTGTTTGAAATGATGATTTAACGTGCCACGTCAGCTTACCGTTACACCATTAACGACGATTAACGGCTCAGTGACTAAAATGTTACAACATGATAACGTAAATGACTAAAACGTAACATTTCAAACATAAGTGACTAAAACGTAACCTAAGGTAAACAAAAGTGACCATTGGTGTAGTTTACCCATAATTTAATTTTTATATAAATTTTTTATTATAGTTTTCACTTTTCAAGGTTAAAAATAAATAGAAAACTAATTGTAATGGTTTCCACAAAATGAGGAAAAAATAATGCAATAAATATATCGTTAAAATTATATTAAAATTAAATATAATTTTAATTAAAATAGTAAAATTAAATATTTAAAATTTTGATATCTTAATTTCAAATGTCTTTCTGTAAAATATTATATAATTTATATTAGAATATCTTAAAATAATAATTAATTTCACAACAATATAATTATGTAAAACAAATGGTTTTAAATATATATATTTTAAATTGATTAACTTATATATCACTAACACAATTAAAAGTTCAATAAATAATATAGATAAGAACAAAGAAATAAATAGTTGTTGATAATTATTATAGAATATTATCTTTAAATGTTATTATCAAATATGTTGATAACGAAATTAAAAACTTTAAAAGCAAGTTTTAATACGATTTGTGACATTTAAATATAATAAAAACATTTAAGGAAATTATTAGTAGTGGCGGTGGAGTTTTTAAATTCTATAAATACGATTAGGAGTTGATAAATATCCTATAACAATATAGTAGAATATTTAAAATATATACATTAAAAAGAGATGTGTCAATTTTTTAATGTTGCTTGTGGATTAAAATAATACACTAGCAGTATACTAAATACTCACTCTTTATTTAATACATTATAAGTGGATTTTTTTTTCTAATTTTATGAGGTTAAAAAACTAATACTTGTATTTGATTAATATTTTAAAAAATAAAATATATCTATTGATACAATGAACAATAAGGGGAGGAGATAGGGAAAAGATAAGAGAATACAGTAGTGTTGAGGAGGCCGATTCATCTAGAAAAACAGAGATATATAGAAGGATAGGCTGATTGCTCAAAGTAAGGATCCAATTGAAAGATCGATCCACTCTTCATCGTTAGGAAGATATTTATAGGCAAAGTTCTCTTTTCATGTAGTGCAATGTAGCCGACTATTATGGTGAACATGTTGACAACGTATGTGGGATGCGAATGTAGTGGTCCCAAACATTACAAGATTGTTATTTTTTAGTGTGGCCTACTTGCCTTTAGAGATGTGTTCACAACTGTATAAGTGCTTGACTCGAAAAAGTGAGTGGTTGATGAGGTGGCTTGTTGAGCGAGTGGCTTTGTCACGTGAGCAAGGGTCAAGGGGATCAGAAGACTAGGGGTAAAAAGACTAATTTCAATGGCTCATTGTGCTGATATATATCTTAACTCTAAGCGTATAACAATATCCATGACAAACGTACATAAAAATATTATAGTTCCGCATATCACACAATATAATTTTATACAAGGAAATTGAAACATTTATTGATAGAACTAATCATGCAATGATTTCAGAAAAGTGAAGCTAAATAGGTAGAAGAAATGCTATTTTGGAAAACAAAAATTAAGATTTCCAGAATTTGATAAGTGATCGAATTGATCATATTATTAGTTCCTTTGTTCAATTGATTCTTTCAAGTCAAGTAAATACTTAAAAATGAAAAATAAAAAGCAATTAGTTTAATCAATTTTTTAGTTTGATTAACAGTTTAATACAAATTCAAGTACTAATTGATTTGTGCATATCTCCTAATACTTATGATCTGATCTGATTCGAGGAACGAGGGAAAAAGAGAAAAAAAAGGAGGAGGAAACCGGGTGGAGTGGGGGCCAAAACCCCAAAGAAAAAGGTCACCTGTCGGGGGGTGGGTACTGCTATGGCTGAGCTTAGACGGAAAGATAAAAGCACTGTCAAACTCCGTCACTTTAGCTTTTTGCACACACACACATTCACTGTAAAAACAAATTGTTAAGAGATGGAGAAAACCCAAAGATAAAGTTTCAGTACTTATAGAGAGAGAGAAAAAAAAAAGTGAACCAAAAAAAAAAAAAGAATGAATGAATGATACCTTGTTATATGAGAGAATGTGAAGCATTTCTCATTTCTTTTTCCTTTATTTTTCGTCTTCTTCTTCGTCTTCGTTGATTTTTTCTTTCTAAATTCTAAATTCCCAGCATTTCACTTCACTGCTACAAACAGGAGAGAGAGAGAGAGAGAGAGGGAGACCCAGTTGTGTTTTTTTTTTAGTTCTAGCTGTTTACCTAATGTGCGGCTGAGGTGGCCGTTGGGTTTTGTTTTTTTTTTTTTTGGTTGATCTATAAAAAGATCACATGGCGAGTGTGTATTCTGACGACGATGGCTCCGATCAGCAGAGCGAGCGTTGCGGAAGCTACAGTTTGAGTGCTGACGTCAGCGAGTCAGAGAGTTGCAGTAGCTTCTCGTGTCGGCGTTTCGATGGAGAAGGTTGTTCGAGTTCGATGACGTCATCTCCGAGGTTAATGGCGGCCGGAGGAGGGTTCGGTTTTCAGTTGCCGGTGATCGGAGGGAAGGATGTCGTGATTTGGGATGACGAGAAGACTGAGAAACGCGACGCCGATTTGTCCGGTATTTCGCGGTTTTTTTCATTATATTTAGAATAAAATCTTCCGCAATTTTCGGTAGAAATTTGATAGAGACGAGATTTATGGTTTAGTATATATCTCCGAGCAACGTGTTTTTGCTTGTTTCCATTTTTGTTGCAAAAATATAATGAAAGTGAAAAAGAAATAAAAAAATCCAAGTATGGAAGCAATATCAAGGATTTGTTTCCTAATTTCAGCTAATTAAGTATTAATTTTACTTTTTTTAAAGGAATTTTTGGGTAATTAAGCATTTAACTGAGGAAGATTGGTTTCTTGTTTCAATCTTTTGTTCTCTGCTATAGCATTTTGAAAAAAAAAACTGCAGGCTCTTGCTCTTTAAGTGTTCCATTTTAGTGTTCAGTGAGCTTATATGCTTGGTTTTATTATTATTTACGGTGGTTTATACATCATATGGTGATTTTTTAACTGGTTTTGTATTGTTTTTTATTATTATTTTATGTTATGTAGGAATTGAGATGATGAAGGAGAGATTTGCAAAGCTTCTTTTAGGAGAAGACATGTCTGGAGGTGGAAAAGGAGTGTGTACCGCACTTGCCATTTCGAATGCAATCACAAATCTCTCTGGTTTGTTTGATTTTGCTTATAATTTATTGTACTATGTATATATATGTGTGTGTATGTTATGTAGATTTCTTTTAAGCTAAATGGGTACTCTTCGTTGTAACGGCAGCTACAGTCTTTGGTGAATTGTGGAGATTAGAACCATTAGCACCACAGAAGAAAGAAATGTGGAAGAGGGAAATGGAATGGCTCTTGTGTGTGAGTGATTCGATTGTTGAGCTTGTACCATCCATACAAGAATTCCCTGGAGGAGGCACTTATGAAGTCATGGTGACAAGGCCACGGTTGGATTTGTATATGAACCTTCCGGCCCTTAAGAAGCTTGATGCAATTTTGATTACCATGCTTGATGGTTTTAGTGAGACAGAGTTTTGGTATGTTGATCGGGGTATAGTTGTGGGTGATGGTGGTGATTGTGGTGCTTATTCATCGTCTGTTTCTGGAGGGAGACCCTCAATTAGGCAGGAAGAGAAGTGGTGGTTGCCGTGTCCGAAAGTTCCACCGAATGGTTTGTCTGAAGATGCAAGGAAGAAGCTGCAACAATGTAGGGATAGCACAAACCAAGTACTAAAGGCTGCCATGGCGATCAATAACAGCGTGCTCGCTGAGATGGAGATTCCTACTGCTTACTTGGAGACATTACCAAAGGTCTGTCACTGTTCCTCAAGTAGTGACATTTGTGCTGTCTTGCTGAAAGCCGTATCAACTATCATGTATTTTTTCCTTGCTTATGAATTCGTGATTGTTCGTATTAGGTACTCAAAGTTTATTGTCAATTTGGGTGTTAATAATTTTTAATGAGCATCACTCTCAAGAAACCTGTTAATTAAGCAAGTTGCTTAAATTATGATTGAAAAGTCCTTGCATGATTAGGTTTCTCCCATTGAAAAGTCTAGAAAACAGGTGCGTTTTATGTAGCATTGAATAATAGTTGAAAATGAGCTCGTTGATGGTTATTGCAAACCTATTGTTTATTTAGCATAGCTTTTCTTACATTTACTTGAAGGGTTAACATATTTTCTATGTCATTTCGGGTATTAGTAAATTTCTTAATGAGCATCTCTATCAAGAAACCTGTTTATTAAGCAAGGTGCTTAAAGTATGATTGACAATTTCATGCAGAAGTCTAGAAAAGAGGTGCATTTTGATGTAGCATTGAATGATAGTTGAAAATGGACTAGCCGACTGTTATTGTACCAATTGTTATCTAGCATACTTTTCTTACATCTGCTTTAATGGTTGACACATTTTCCTTGTCATCAGAATGGAAAAGATTGTTTGGGTGATATCATTTACCGCTACATTACAGCCGATCAGTTCTCGCCAGAATGTCTCCTTGATTGCCTTGATCTGTCAACAGAACATCAAACTCTGGAAATAGCTAATAGGATTGAGGCAGCAGTACATGTTTGGAAGCAGAAAGATCAGAGGAAACACACGAATCACACCAAAGGGAAGCGCTCGTCATGGGGAGGAAAGGTCAAGGGCCTTGTGTCCGACAGTGAGAAGAACAATTTTTTATCACAAAGAGCCGAGACCCTTTTACATAGCTTGAGGGCTCGATTCCCCGGCCTTCCACAAACAGCATTGGATATGAACAAAATTCAATACAATAAGGTATTTTGCACCAATTCTCTTTATGGAAATACAAACAAAACAAGAAACACAAGTATGGATTTGGTAGCATGTATCTATCTAACCATGTGGCCTAATAAATGTGATTTGGTAGTTCCTTAGGAAGGATAGAACCAACTTATGTTGCTTCCTTGTATCTTTTTACAAATGTGTACCATCCATGATCTTTGGGACCACAGCTTTTTAATGGGGGTAATAGGACCTATATTGAGTGAATTTACAAATATGGCAATGTTTCTTGAACTGTGGTTCCCATTGTTGTTTGAATCAATCTTACCGTATAATTGCAGGATGTTGGGCAGTCAATTCTTGAAAGCTACTCGAGGGTGATGGAGAGTTTGGCTTTCAACATTATGGCAAGGATAGATGATGTTCTTTATGTTGATGATGCTATCAAGCAACGTGCTGCGGCAGAAACAGTTTCTCTTTTCAGCAGGAGCGGTTTCAGTGGTCGTCCGATCCAAAGGCGATTGTCTCCTAGTCCCTTCTCAATTCAACACACTCCTTATGCCTCTCCTTTCGCAACACCGACCTTTTGTTCGCCAACCCCACTCACCGGAAGTCCACGACGAGCAGCTTCCTCTTTGAAGAGAAATGATATTAAGGAAGAACCTGACCGGAAATTTGAAAAACCATTCGCGAGTGAATTTGAGAAGGTGTGGTCGTATACAGGTAGCCTGAGCGCGAGAAGGGTTTCAGAAAATGCGCCGGAGAGAGACTGAAATCAAAGATTCATGATCCCATGTAAGATAAAGTTCTATAAATAGAAGTAACTCAGTTTAGTTGGGTGTCTGACTGGTTAAGAAATATTGGTATATCTAGTATTTGTATATTTCTTTGCATTAGGAAGAGTAGTCCTATTTTTCGAGTGGAGTCTAAGCTAGTATCGATCGGTTTGACACGTCTTTCTGTCCCGAACCTAAAAATTTGATTCAATCAACTCAAGTTCTAATTCGATCTAATTCAATTTGATCATAAAAAACACGATCAAACTAAGTCATCTAACCCAATTCCCAAATTGGTTTGCATCTCAAGATGTCTTAAAATTTAAATTCAAAATGAGCTCAAATTTGGTTCTAATTAAATTGACAGGATTACTAAATCACTAAGTTGTCTAACCAAGACCCTGTTTAAAAATCAAATTAGTTGTTAAATTAGTCATATCATTAATTTTTGATTTAACTGGTTTGATCATTGGCTCAATAATTAGTAAATAAATTATAAAAATTACTAAATAATTATAAACCGCTTCGTCCATGAGTTTTTTAATCTCAGCTTTTTTTTTTTTTCGAACTTTTCGCTCAGAAGTAGATTCAATTCTTTTATCCAGAGTCTGGATTCCAGACCAATATACCAGTTCCCAAATTTTCCAACTGGTTTGAATCACCTGTAGGGACCATCAACTGTCCTCCTAACTAGCCAATGAATAAGCCACACAAATAAGTTACTATACTGATGAGAAATAACTATCACAAATAAACCACAGCAATGAAACATCATCAACCCAATTTAAAAAAAAAAAATCAGTTCTAAAAATGGCCTTTGAATTTGGAACTACACAAGTTTAAAACAACAAAAATCAGAACAAGCACTATGAACTTGAAAAGCTACTACCAACATCTTCACATATTCCTAAATTTGCAAATTCAGTTCCTGGTGTAGCTTCCATTGAAGAAGAAACCACTGATTCTGAAGAATTTAACCACACAGGCAATGGCCAAAACAAGTTACAATAAACAGGACAATTCTCTAAAGGAATTGAAATACCCTTTTCTAAATCAAACACATACATAACTCTATCTTCAACATTACCATCTATGGAATAGAATACAAGGTTCCCTTGATCACCCCAGTGAAATTCATAAGCTGATACTGAAACCACTTGATGCAAACCCAGAATTAAAATTTGATCCCCCAAGCTTTTAATCTCATCCCACTTCTGATTTTCTTCATCTAACTTGAAAATTCTAAAACCAGCATTGGATTCTGAATTTTCCAGGAAAATCATTTCCACAGTCAATAAATTCCCACTAGATTCAACCAAGAATTTCCTGTTTGTGGGAGAGCCAACAGCATGTTGTATGAAACCAACGCTGAAAAATTGGTCAACGATGATAGTTCCTCCACTTCGTTCAATGGCGTAGAATTTATTATTGGATGTGATAATATCTTGAATACCATGCATATTTTCAAGTACAGTCCATTCATTTTCTCCTGATTTCAACAAAGCCAAGTACTCCACACCGTGGCTAAACAACCCGACCGCCATGAAATCATCGCCGTCGGGACTTAATCGCAAAATTTCTACTTTCTCTATGTAATTTCGATATAGTCCCCGGAAGCGATAATTGATATGAACACTATATCGACCTACATATCCATGACCCAATTCAATGACTTGACAATTTATCAAATCCAATACCTTCGGTAAATTTGCGTTCAACCCAGAATCTGTAAGCGGATTCAACGGTTTCCCATCACTGATTTTGATCAGCCAACAAGAAGGGTCGGTTTGGTTACTTCGATTCTCAGTGGCCGGCGGCAATCTAACGAGGAACAAGGTGGCTATGGTGATTTGATTGAGGGAGAATCGGCATCCAGCTTTGGTTTTTTTTGATGAAGGGAGGCGTTTGGGTAAAGGGTAAAGCTTTGGTGGAAAAGAAGAACGCCATGAACGGCAGATTGATCGGAATCGTAGAACGTCGAACTGGGTTTCGAGACGTTTGGCTATTAGAGTTAGAAGCTCTGGCGGGAGTTCAGACCAATATGCCATTAAAATGGACAAACAGTTGGTCGGCCCTTTTGTGAAAACAACAATTGTCTTTAGCTTTTTAAACTTGTTGTTAGACTATAATAAATTAAAGTTTAAGATATATCACAAGTCTTTACCTTTTACAAATTTAGAAATTAGTCCCTCTATTTTTTAAATTTCAAAAATTCAATTTCAATCAATAACATTACTATTTTTTTTTGTTAAATTTAATGACGTACCATTTTGAAATTAAAAATACTCACTTAATATAGTAATATAGCTAAAAAATATTATAATAAATCTAAATTTAACAAAATAATTTAATATTTAATATTTAATAATTTTATATTTTTATTTATTTACTTATTACAATATTATATATGGGTATCTTGGCTTTTATTATTTACATTATAGCAGTATATATTATCATAAATTTAATTTTATGTGTAATAAATTACATACTATATATTACAAATTAGAAAATGGACTGGGTCGAATTCATGCCTTAAATGTTCAAACCTAAACTTTGCCAATATTTTAAACGAATCTAATTTATTTGTTGAAACCTATTTTTGAACTTAATATTTTACTTAAACAAGTATAGACTTAAACACATAACTCGACTCACGAACAAGTATAGAACTTGTATGCAAGTGTGGAAAATGTGTTTGTATGCATGTGGTTATATGTATATATGTGTGTTAATATTGTATTGAATGCATTAGTATACGTGTATTCTAAGATTATATTAAATGATGTGATATGTCAATATATATATCTATTGGAATATCAATTAAATCTTAGCTCGATTGATACTAATATTATTGTTAATCTAGGTAATTTTAGGTGTTGTATAAAATAAATAAATTCTTTTTATGTAATAAAGATAAGTGATAATAGATTGTTTTTGGAGCTCAGTAAAAGTAAAATTTAGATTAAAATATGCTCCAAGTCTTTCTACTTTTTTAAAATTTGAAATTAGCCATTATACTTCTATTTCTAAAAATTTAGTCGATCTACTTTTTAGATATCAAAATTCAAGCTTAATTGTTAACATTGTTAAATTTTTTGTTAAATTTGTTGTTGTGACATTTTGAAATAATAATAATAAAAACTCACTTGACAATGATATAATTAAAAAATGTTGTGATTAAATTAAATCTAACATAAGCATTTAATAGTGTTAACATTTTGAAAAGAGACTAAATTCTCAAAAATAAAAGTATAAGAACTAAATTCTAAAATTTTGAAGAATATAAGGACTTATGGCATATTTTCACCTAAATTTTATTTCATATAAAACCTTTAAAGATCTTACAATGAAAACACCAAATAAACACCAAGTCCCACCCGAACACACCTCATTCTTATTAACCATTCTGATAATTGATTTTTTATGCCTGGCATTATAGAAACCTGTATGTATGCGTTTTCATGCATAGAATTTACCTATAATGTTGGATGTATAGTCTTAAAGTTACTAGATGTATGTTATTCATTCATGAATTTACATCTATGTTATTTGAACCATGGTAAAAGTATCATGGAAGATCGGAATCGAATCATATTTACACCCTTTATTCAAAGAATAAGTAAATTAATTTTCTACACATTAGATTAAAGAACAAACTGATCATTTTGTTAAAAACTCTATCCACTTACATGAAATACACATGGCACATCTCATGAAATTGTCTGATTATTTCATCAGCTACGCCAGTTTTTTACAGTAAAAATGAGTAAAATTTTTAACAAAAAAAGACGAGTTTGTTCTTTAATCTAATGTACAAGGACTAATTTACTTATTTTTTGAATAAAAAAAACAAAATGCAATCTAACCCAAGGGCCTCCATGTACTTCTACTCGATTTTAACACATGCCATTTTATTTTCATGAAGGTGCTAAAACCAAAACCAGCATCAGCAAAGATCAAAACAAAATCAAAATCAACCAAAACTCTAAAAACAAATAGCAGATGTTATTAATCCAAGCTTTGGATTAACCAATTCCTCACAACTTGTCCTTTGGCTATAAAACAACCAATGTTCTTCCTATCAATTCTCATTGGACTCTTCATTTGAACCATCATTGCTTTAATCAATGTTTTCACAGGTGATTCTCCTCTAACACTACTATGTTTCCCAGTTCCACAAACAACTGTAATTTGTGCAGGAACCACACATTCTTTGACTCTGAACCGCGATTTCATCTCCTTGATCCATTGTAACATTATCAAGTAAGCCGAACCTGAATGCATACCGTGCAAGTCCAATTTCAACTCTAAATCATCCCACTCCATCGCCTCATCCAACACTGAAGATGATTCAACCAATTCCTTTACCAACAATGCTTCATCTTCATCCAAAACATTAACCAATTCCGAAACTGAAACCGGGAAACCACCCGAGCCTCGAACGAATGACATGATCATAGGACATGAGTTCAACACACAATTGTAAGTCCTTATTGAGAAAGGAATCTCCAATGCCTTCATTTTTTGCAACCAAGGAACCATCTTTGGTAGTGCATTATAAGCCCCATATGATGAAAGAATCATATTTGAGCTAATTGTATCCACCCCAAATCCTTCAATCTCCATTTTTTTAACCATTCTTTCCATATCTTCAAAAAACCCCATTTTTCCATATCCATACAAAACAAACCTAAGTTCAAACAATGAAGGCTTAACCCCATTTTTTATCATATCTTCAACTACATTCTCAGCTTCATTAGGTTGACCCATTTCACATAAGCTACTAACCATTGATTTATAACCTTGTTTTTTCACATACATTGATGACGAATTGTTAACAAGCTCAGACAAGTAACCATAAGCATCATTAAACCCTTGTTTTGATTCATGTTTGGAACAAGACTCGATCAAATTGCAATAGAATTGAACAAGATCTCGCTCTTTAAACTTGAGTTTTGAAACAACTTGAGAAATTAAAGCTTGGGATTCATCGTGCTTACCTTGTATATCAAGCAATGGAACTAAATCTGCAACTAGCTTTGGGTTCCAATTGTACCATGATGCTTCACTTATTTTAGTATACAACTGTTAAAAAGAAAAGAAAGATAAAAAAACCCTTTCTAGTATTTCTCAAATTCGAAATTGAGAAAATTAATCCCTCTAAAAAAATTGAAACAATTTGATCTTTGCATTTCAAAAGTGAACAATTAAGGGCTACATTAATATTTTCCATCAATTACACATAAATTTAATTAATATAATATCAAATTTAGCCTTTGATACTTACATATTTTTATCATTTTGACCTTAATTCTAATAAATTCAATAAATTCAGCAAATTCAGCGTCAACATATATGTATACTTTAAAAACTAAATTTGTTACTAAATCAATAAAAATAATGTACAAAGCAAAACATTAATATCTTGGTGATTAATTGTTTCACTTCCCAATTGCTTTAATTTTTTCTGAAATGTATCAATTTGCTCAATTTCTAAATTGAAAGATTAAAAATGTCTTTTTATAAAAAAAAAAAAACGACCCCATGTTAGAATTAAGAAAAAAATGGAATTTGCAGTGGTGGAACTTACGGCGGACTTACAGGGAAGGCAATGGCGGAGAGGTGAGGGTGAGAATTACGGGGAGAGAGAAGATGAGAGAGGGCGTTCAAAGCTATTGACTTTGGAGATGACGCTACGAATTTCTTTATCAACCGGTTAGCGGTGGCGGGGTCGTCGACGGCAGCCGTGGATGTTAATGAAGAGAAGAAGCGGTGAGCTTGCTTTGTTAGTGGCACTCCTCCGCTTTCACATTTGATTAGAGGTGGAGTTGGGCGGAGGCAGTGGCGGCGGCGGTGGTTCCATGACGAGGGAATAGTTAACGTTAAGATTCCTATTACCATCTGATCCTCTCCTAAATCTGTTCACCTTGAAAAAGCTTTCCTTTTTAGTACCAAAATTTTACCATTGAAAAACACCACGTGTCAAACTATTATCAATACACATCATAATTAATATTGAGTAAATTAATCCTATAAAAAATATTTTCTATTAGTTTTAAAATTGGGAAACTAAAATATTTGTGTCAATAGTCCATGTTTTATAGTAAATAATAAATTTATCCCTTAAAATTTATAAATTCTGTCAATTTAATCCAATTTTAACAAAGCCTATGTAAATGTCCGTAGCGTTTATGTAAAGATGAAATTACAATGAAATTTGGTGAGATACTTTTAAATCAATAGTTGAAATAAAATCAAGGAAAATAAATACCTATTCGGTAAAAAAGGAGAAATGTGAGTTTTCTTTTTAACTAATTGAACTAGTTTCAACACTAAAAGAGAAATTGATGTCCAAAGAAAGCAACTTATTTGGTAATCGATTTAACAAAATTCCAAGTCACAACATAATTTTATGACGTGGCTTGATCAAACGGTTATAATCTCTTCATTGTTGTCTTTTAACCACAACCATTAGTTTAAAAAGGATCCCACAAGATCTTACAGTAAGTTTTAAGGCTAAATTTGTTGAATTTTTTAGAATTAAGATCAAATTGATAAAATATGTTATTATCGAGGGCTAAACTTATTATTATATCAATCAAAATTATATATAATTATACCATGATTAATTTTCCTTATTATTCACTTCCAAAATGGACGGATATTAAATTATTCTAAAAGTTTTAAAAGAGACCAATTAATAATTTCACATTTGAGAGGGATTGAGGAGGAAATTTTACCAACAAATTCCAAAGCATTTAACTATCCCTTTTTGTCTCTTTAAAAAAGAAAAACCTATTTAAGCTCCTTTTTGGGTTTCAAATGAGAATTTAGTACTTTTATTTTCCTTTCTTTAATGAGAAAAAAGTATTTCCTCAAAAAATTGCTTTTTTTCCTTTTGCTTTTAATCGATAATGAGCAATAAAAGGGCAAGGATCAGCTTAGACAAGGCGGTGGTTGATGTTTGGCAACGTGAAGTAGGGGAAATCTCGGCTAGGAATTTCGTTAAACGCCTTGCTGCTTCTGAGGTCTAATATGCCCGTTTTTCATATTTCTTGTTCTTTATTTATTTTGTGGTGTCTTTTCAATTGTGTTTTCAGCGAATGAATGATTTGGGGAGATTTTTTTTTTATGTAACTGATAGTGTGTGAATGTAATTTAGGGGAGATTTTAGTTGATCTTATTGATTTATAAACTGTTATTGCTTTGGGGTTGTAAAAGTAAATGATGACTGCCGAATCATGATGATTAGTAATAAAATGGTCTTCTTTTACTTGGATTGTATCAGAAAATTTTTATCCTTTTTCTTTCAAAATTTTCTTGGAAGTGAGCAAATTTTCTTTTAGTAATTGCACTGGCCATTTCAATGCGCATTGTTACTGTCATTTGGTGCATTTGTTGTTTATCACCGTTATCAATGAGCTGGTCTTTTATGTTAAAAATTTTATCTATTTTTAAAACGGGTGTGTTTGACTAAATAATAAGAAAATATAGAATTTTTAATAGAAGGACAAGTTTGCTCTTTGATTTAACAAATAGGTACTAATTTGCCCATGTTTTTAGTAGAAGGGGAAAATGCACTTTGATTCCTACTATAGGGACTTCAATGGTACTTTTACTGCTTGTTACATTGTTTTGGATTTGATAATATGTTCATAGTACTAGTCCAAGTCCGATAGACTGGCACGCAAATGCATAGCAAACTTAGGTATTTATTTGTTAATTGGTTTATGCTCCAGGATCTTGTGCTCCGGCTTGACATTTACAAGAAACTTGACAAGCACCAAGGTTGTGTCAACACTGTGAGCTTTAATGCCGATGGCAATGTTTTAGTCTCAGGCTCCGATGACACGCAGGTTATTTTTATGGGATTGGGAAACAGGGCATACCAAGCTTTCTTTCCGGTCAGGTCATCTCAACGATGTTTTGCAAGCAAAATTCATGCCTTACACGGATGATCGCAGCTTGGTTATCTGTGCTGCAGATGGGGAGGTGAATTTCTTATTTAGGATCAATTTGCTACTTGAATCTTGTCCCGTTATGCGCAAATTTGGGTGCAATGCAGATAACATGCATCGTGTGCTTAATCAAAGGCCTTGATTTAGTGAATTAGTGGAGCTGTTAATTAATTGCAGCTTCGACATGCTCAAATTTTGGAACGTGGAGTCGAAACTAGGGTGCTGGCTCAACATCAGGGACAAGACAAGCTTATAAATTGGCCATCGAACCAGGAAGCCCTCATATATTTTATACTTGCGGCGAAGACGGATTAGTGCAGCATGTGAGTTATTTTTAACTGCAAAATCATTTCCTATGTTTTCTTTACCTATTTTCTTATCCAGGGCTGTTTGGCAGATAAAGCGGTTTCTTCAATGGAAGAACATAATTTCAATGCTGCACTCTCTTGTTATTGTACTCTTTCCTTTTTGTTGTATGATGACATTTTCTCTAATAGCCTGATTTGTTTGTCTGGATTTTAATATGGCTCTATTACGCTATCACTTGCATTTCAGATCGATCTCCGAACTGCAACAGCTACCAAACTTTTCATATGCTGTCCAATTGACGATAGCAGGGTTTACACGCGAATTATCAACCTCAATGCTATCATGATTGATCCAAGGAACCCAAATCTCTTTGCACTTGGAGGATCTGATGAGTATACTCGCCTTTATGATCTACGTAAATATAAGTCGGATGGCTCAACTGATTTTGGTCTACCTTTTGATCGTTTTTGTCCTCGGCTTTTGATTGGTGAGTATCAAGTTGGAATAACAGGCTTGGCCTTTTCAGATCAGAGCGAGCTTCTAGTTCATCTATCTCTTTATGCGAGATATCGGATTGGAGCAAAATCCAGTCCCATCATCATCATGGTCTGCATGTAGTGAAGCAAGTGAAATAGAACTTGCTGCTATGGATGCTGATCTGCAAGTTTATAAGTGACAAAGAAACTGTCAGACGGTGAAAGGTGTGAACTTCTTTGGACTAAAATCCGAGTATGTGGTTAGTGGGTCAGACTGTGGCTGAATATTTATTTGGAAGAAGAAAGGCGGAGAGCTAGTTCGTGTTATGGAAGCAGATAAGCATGTGGTCAACTGTATCGAATCTCATCCTCATACTGACAGTTCTTGCTAGCTGTGGAATCGAGCGTGATATCAAAATATGGACTCCGATGGCCATCGAAAAAGCTGTTCTTCCGACAAACACCAGACAGGTATGCCTCATCCTAATCTCTTATTGAAAGAAGAATAATATAACTGGCATTACTACTTTAGTAATAAATAAGATAGCTTAATTTTCTCACGGATTTGTCGGCAATATCCACAATTCCATTCTAAAGATGTATCAGAAGCAAAGGAGCTGATCTCCCTGCTATTACTTCTTTGCAAAAGGTTCGAAAACGAGCTTCCCGTCGTTTGTTCTCCTTAGATTGGTCGAACGGTGAAGAAGAAGATGATGATGATGATGATGATGACGACGACGACGATGGTCTTTTTAAAGCTATTGATGATGATGGTGATGACGACAATGAGGACAATGATGCGCCAGTTGCAGAGTTGTCAATTCTGCCCCGAAATCGAAAACTCAACTCAAACCTGACTTGGTCCGATGATCTTTCTGCTATTACTTCTTTGCAAAAAGTTTGAAAACGAGCTTCCTGTCATTTGTTCTCTTTAGATTGGTAGAACGGTGAAGAAGAAGATGATGATGATAATGACGACGATGATGATCTTTTTAAAGCTATTGATGGTGATGGTGATGACGACGATGAGGACAATGATGCGCCAGTGGCAGAGTTGTCAATTCTGCCCCGAATCGAAAACTCAACTCGAACCTGACCTGGTCCGATGATGATAATGACGGTGATGATGACAATGATGGCGATGATAGCAATGACGATGCACAAAGTAATCTTTCTAGTTATAATGATGCTAATGATTAATGATGATTGTAATTTTGCATTTTCAGTCTCCAGTTGAAATCGAAATCTAGTGGCCGGGTGAACCGAATAACTTCACTCCAAGACCTGATGTTGCAGTTACTTTCATGGCAATCCGAAAGGCAAGAACTTATGGATCTAATGTTGACTTTCAACATCAACAGTGATGCTTCTTTGGACGATGGAGGCAATGTCTCCGGTCTGGTGGACTTATTTAGTTGAATCATAATGCGGTAGCAACCTGTTTCGTAACTATACTTGTACATAACAAACAGCTTCTACGTTCAACATTAGGGTTTTCGTATTCGAGTTTTTTCCTCGTGTATTTACATATTTATATAAAGCAATAATACATTTTTCTATAACTTTCTCCTGTCTAAACCTCCATGCTATTGCTGCAGTTTTCATCCCTTGAATTCGAAGGAGTCTTCCCTATTGTCAAACTCTGAATGAAGGCAATCATCTGTTGAATGAAAAAAAAAGTTGTTTTAGTTGCATAAGACCAAATTTACAGTGGTAAAAAAATACTTTATTTACTTTTTTACCAAGTAAAAAAAGTTCGTACCAATGTGATGGCAATGCACAAGATACTAAACCCAGGGAAATGAAATGGTGCCTCTTCAGATAGGAACAATGCTGGGATGAACATAAAGGAAATGTTCAATGGTCAATTGAGGTTCAACAGTTAAAAGAAGGGTTAATAAAATTTTTAGTCCTTGAATTTGGCGATTAGGTCTGCTTTGGTACTAAATTTGGTAATTAGGTCTATTCTGGTTCCTTAAGTTGATACCAAAGTGGATCTAATTGTTTAGTTCAGGGACTAAAAGTTATATTAACCCAAAAAAATTATAAATTTTTTGGAAAATACCAATCTTTACAAACCTGTAAGAGGACTAAATATTAATGGAGCAATGATGTTGGCCAAGGAAGTCACACCTGATATGCATCCTTGAGCTTTCCCCTGATTTACAAAAACCAGTTAGAAGTTCATGCATGAAGAAAAAGGATTCAGAAACAGGACAGATCCGATCCAATTACCTGTTCCGTGGTGCCGACTTGTTTCGAAATGATGCTACGTAACTGTATGATTCATAATTAAGATTCAATCAATAGCCATTGTTTTCAAGTAATAGAACAAAAGCTTCACCATGAAATGGCAAAAAGAAACTTACAGATGGTGTTGTAAAGACCATTACAATAGATAATGCAGTAGTTGCATAAGGAACCTGCAGCAAAAATCGAATCATTCGAAGTAAATGAGGTATAAATACGGATGAATGGGAACCACTGTATGATCCGATTAAGTTAAACTCCGGGTTTTGAAATTACCCAAGCTGACCAGGCCAAGCTGTTAAAAATGGACTGCAAGAAAAAAAAACCAGGTAAAATTTCATTAGTTGCTTGTCTTCCAAGAAATGACTATAATGTTATAAAATATTGAAAAAAAAAACAACTCTTACATTTAGACAGCTAACTAAGAGTCCTATTGAAAGCAACCTTCCATCTCCTATAGGAGAAACCAATAAGGGCATGATAAACAACTGCAAAAATACAATTCAAAACATATAAGAATCGAAAATAGTTATGCGAAATGTATTGACAACGTTCGTACCTGTGAAACGGTCGATATAATTCCGGCAATTAACATCAAATCAGCAAACTGATTCTTGTTAAAGTGGAAACGAGCCTTTAAATAGTACTGCAGGATCATGAATTTTCGAACTATATGAGTCTTTATTTACAAGAAATGTTAGCTTAGGTACAAATTACCGAAAACGAAGGGCATATACCATTATCGAACATATCATTCCACCCTCTGCAAGACTCTGGAAGAAAGCAACAATTGCTGCTTGAGAAAATGATGGACTGAAATTACAAACATTGATCGGTCATTTTCTGCTGACATTGATATAATTTAAAGAATATCTCAGGAGTAAACAGATACCTGCTCTTTATCAAGCGAATAATGTCTTTCAAGGACGGAATGGTCTTGAATACAGGCATCTTTCTTGTATCAACATTGCCATCTTTTTGAATCACACCTTCGGTTTCTTTCAAGATCGGTTGTGTCATACTGTCGTTTCGATCTGGTATACTTTCCTCGAGGAATATTCTCATGTAAACTACTGCAAGCATTGATACAAATGTAGCAACCTGAAAAGAAATTTTCAGGTTCAACAATGAGGAAAGGTGAAGTTTAGAGGTTGTAGAGAAAGGGAAAAAACAACCTGAAATGTAGAACCGGCGGACAGGAAACGAGCTGCGAGTGTTGCAAATACAAAGGCACCTGAGCTTATACCTGCAAGAATACCGAATGCAGATGCTCGTTGGGTATCGGATATGTTGTCTGCCTGCAATACATCGTAATCGTGTTAAAGATATTATATATTTGGCTTTTCATCATTAAACAGCTTGTGAACATGTGCATTGGTACCAAAATTACAAAGCAGTTAATGATGATTTAGAGGTTAATTACCAGATAAGCAAGCGCAAGGCAGTTAATGCTGCCTTCGGAGATCATGGCAGTGAGTGTCCTGAGTGTGTAATAGGCATAAAAATAATTGGTTGCTGTACTGCATGCCAATACAGCTGCATGAAAAAATAAGACATATTACATAACGCATCAATCTTTTTGTCTTAAAAATAATAGAACTCTTTGATTTGCTAGATTTTTAAGGATGTGGGTGTCTTGTAGTGACAGTTTACATCGTAAAGGGTGTGAAAAGTTGTTGTGATGGGTGTAGTTCATGGGAGAGAAGTGCGGAAAGCTTATATATAGAGCAAGGTAAGGGGGATATCAGAAGTTTTATTTAAAAAGGGTGGGATAAAATTATAAAATTTTGTATTAAAATACCTAAATTACGTTATTAATTTTTTAAAGGACTAAAAATGTAAAATTTTTATTTATTCAAAAGTTAAAAAAAGGACTTAATTTGAATGCGATTTACATAACATATAAATCTTTTGTCTTAAAAAAAAAAAGGAAAGTAAAAAATTCTTTGATTTGCTTAGATTTTCTAGGATGTGGGTGGCTTGTAATGGTTGTTTACACAGTATGGAGTCACTGTGACAAATGCAGTTCTTGCCACAGAGGTGTGGAAAGTCGTTAATCTTGGTGAGGGGTGGTTTTCCAGAGGTTTTTGCATGTGATTCTTCTCTGTAGTAGGCTTTTATAGATAAACTCGATCGTAGATTCAATTTAATATGTGAGTTGAATTTAACCTTATATCATGAGGAGTGGAATCATTAAATAAGACTATACATGACAATTCTAATGTCACCCGTTAAACCACTTGTGCTAGTGTAATATCTTAAAAATGTATGCAGCATAAGGTTATAGCAAAAGAAATGGCACGAACATGCACAACCTACCTAAGCATGCTTTACGAAACATTAGGTTATCAAGAGTGTTCATTTTTACTTTAAATATTCATATTCAATACATAAATATGATATATATATATATACAAAGTGGTGATGAAATAGCAATTGGTTACTATTGAGACAATGAAAGCAATGAAATGTGTGTTCATGTGTGGCATACATACCGAAAGGGATTATGGACAAAGTCATAGGCAACGTAAGGAGTGATTTTCTTCCGTATTGATCCGACAAATTTCCAATAAGTGGCATCATTAGAGCGGTCCCAACTCCTATCACCTGCATGTGTCCCATCACATTAGAGTCTCATATAAAAATAACAATTAAGTGAAATGGGTCGAGACAAGTTTTTTTCAATTCTATTTCAATTAAACTCAAAATTAAATATCAAGTTATTCACCCAACTTAAAACCACAATTCTTCTTATATTTTATTAAAATAGAATAGTGATTTTTAATTTATTATTATTTTTAATGATGCCATTATAGAGCAAATATTAACATGGATGTGCTCACAAGGACGTTGTGTTGTGAGCTTAATTATTTCATGCTCTCTATGTGACGTGTGATATACTACATTTATCAATTATTATATTTTGAAAAATAAATAAATGAAATTTTAGAAAAAAATATTTTCTATAAAGATAGTGGGCAACAAAATTGTTGATTTCTTTAAGAAATAAGGGAAATAAGGGCGTCACGTATGTCATTTGTATCTATTTTTAATAGTTTTATGTCACATTAATTTTTTATCTTGAATTTCAGTATTTTTATTTTGAAAAAAATCAAATGAAAATGAAAATTTTAAAATTCAAAATGAAATTAATGATGTGACATAAAATTATTGAAAATAGATAATATCTCTGTTTCATACAATCTTTATCGATGAGATTGGATGAAAATATTAAAAATTCTATTAATATTTGTTGTTTTTCTAATAGACCAAACAAGGTAATAGATTCTTTTGATTAAACCACTCTTGTTTTTTTCTAGAGATATACGTGTATGATATCTATTTTTAAAGTAAATTATTTATTTTTCTAAAACATATCTTTTCCACACCTATTTGGTTTTATTGTTGTTTTGATCCTCTACTTTATTCAAAATTAAGATTTGATCTTTATATACTTTAATTGACATAATTTGAGCACTTTGTTTTTCCAATGTCATTATTAACACCATTAAATTTTTTTCTTAAAATTACCATTTCCAATTTTAAAATTTATTGTCAACATTATGCGTTTTAAGAAAAAATCACATATTGACACATTGTATAAACTAATGATAAAATAAAAATAAAAGAGAAATTATGTCAAAAACTTAAAAACAAAGACTAAATTTTAAACTTGAAAAGTAGATAGACTAAATTCAAAGGTTAAAGTTTTTGGTAGGTCCCTGTGTCATAGGAACTGGATAAAATCAAGCCCTCTATCATTAAATGGATCAATTTAGCCCTTATACAATTAAAAAAATCAAATAAATTCAAATTCTAACAAGTTAACATTTAATATATAAAAAAATGTCTTGATAATTATTCTTTTAAATTGTAGTTCAGTTACAAGCAGATGATTTCATTTCCAGTATATGTTAACTCAATTTCAATTTGAACTTATTTGATTCTTTTTAATAGTAAAAGGATTAAATTGATCTATTTAATTATAGAGGACTAATTGGATCAAATCTCTATAATGCAGGGATCTCTCAAGTAGCTTCACCAAATTCCAAATATATAAATAATATGAAGACTCGGATCATATTTTAACTTAAAAACAAAGAGACTAAATTATGTAGAAACTTAGAAAAGCAATCACTAAATTCCAAGTTTGAACAGAGTAAAAGGACCAAAGTCACAATTTGACACATACATTTATACTTGAATGTTGTAATAAACTGTATCTACCGACAAACACACAAATGTGGAGCAGGGTAATCTTATCAAAATCAAAGACTAATTGGTTCAGTTTGAAAGAAACTCCAAATATGTTAAATTGAACTGAACAATAAATGACAAGACATGAAAATGGTCCCTATTAGCAAAGTTGTCACAAGTTGTTTGTATCTAATGATTAAGCTTTTGGGATGGCTCCCATGTTTCTCAAGTGTCACGCAACAAACATTAAATATATGTTCTAAGTCCATGTACTTTTTGTATGTTTGAAATTTAGTTCTTTTATTTTTATTTTAAAAAATTCATGTCTTTATTTTTTTTTCTTTTTGAATTTAAAAATACAAGTTAGAATAATGATAGAATTGCAGTTTAATCCCTCCTAAATTTATAATTCATTTTTTCCATCTTAAGAAATTTTCTAGCTTTGGCCTTGTCCCTCAAAAATAAAAAATTATTTATCTAGTCCTTAGTATAATGGTAAATTTCACTTTATCCCCTCTAAAAGAAATTCAATTTTACCCCCTAAAACAATTTCCTAGCTTCACCCCTACTTGCGTTAAACTTCTTCTATTGAAGTCAGATTCTTTCCAATGTCATTTCTTTTGTTACAAGGCTACTACGTGAGTTTTTTTTTTTCAAGACGTCATACCAACGAATTTAATAAAAAAATTTAATAGTGTTATCAATTGAACTTGAACTTTGAAATCTATAAAAGTAATAAATTTATGAAAATAAAAGTACGAAAAATACATGTATATACTTAACTACATGTGTGGATGATAGTGAGGGAGGAAGTAGTGGAGTGAGCAAAAGAGGTTTTTGTTGGATGGTGATAATGATGCATGCATGCCTCTGTTTGCATATGTAAAAGTCGCACTCACATTTCAATTTTCCCAAATGGAACCTTGCAAAATTAGGAATCTGTTTGTTTACGAGGGACAACTTCAGCATTAATTCCATGAAAACTAATATTTGATAAAACAAATTTAAAGAGGTTGGAATTTAGCTAAACACACAAATTAAATTAAAGAGATTGGAATTTACTTTACGAAACTGAGTTTTTATAAAATAAAATTTTAAAAAAACTTTGAAAGGAAATATTACATAAAATTTATTTATTTTCGTTCTTTTAAAATATGAATTATAATTTATAATCCATAAAATTTTAATATTACATAAGTGAAAATTTTTAAATATTAGAATTCATAAGCCCATTTGAGTAAAAGAAAAGCAATATTTTAAAAATAATAATTATAAATAAAATTTTAAAAATATTTTTATTTAATTCACTAAATTGTGTCATTTTATCTATAAAACTAATATTGTTTTAAATTTCACAAACCAAATTTAAAAATTATCAATTTCTCGTATATCCTTAATTTATATTTTAAAAGATAATAAATAAATGAAACACCTAAAAGATTTTAATTCAATTTATAAAGTTAATAAAATTTCATTTTCAATGTATCACATAATAATTAAAAAAATAAATGAAGTTAAATAAAATATATCTATAAAAGAAAAAGAAAAAAATTTGAAAAATCATTGTCCTGGATTATGGAAATATCCGGGAAACCGGGCGCTAAATTTAAACTAGTACTAGTGGAATGCGACACGTAGATTTATGGTGGGAACTTGGCGTGTACAACGACCTGACATGTTCGAGCATAACCGTAGATTATGTATTAAAATTGGCTAATTTTGAATTTCATCCCTTAATTTTACAAGAAATTTAAAAATTAACCATTTTATTTTAATTTATTAAAATTTGGTTCTTATACTTTTAAAACACTAAGAAACTAGTGCAGAACTGTTATTTTTTAACCAATTTGCTTCGTATAAATTATTAAATTACTGATTTATTTATCTGCAATTTAACGATAATACCAAAATTAGATAAATTAAAATAGAAGGATTAGTTTCTTACTTTTCCAAAAGTTGAGAGATGAAATTCACGATTAAACCTTAATCTCTTTTTATGCTTTTAATAAATGAGAGAAAGAGGTAAAAATGCCATGGAAACCCTTATACTAAAACTCAAATTGTATTTTACTTATTCTACTAAAAGAATAGATAAAATAATTTACATACTTTAGATTAAAAATTAAATTAATCTATTTTTGTAAAAATTTCATCAATTTTTCCTATTAAAATTTAATCTTCACAAAATTGGAAAAAGAATAATCATTAATTTAACGATAATGCCAAATTAGATATAAAAGGATTAATTTCTTAATTTTCAAAAAGTTGAGAGATAAAATTTACGATTAAACCTTAATGAAGTTTTTATGCTTTTAAGAAAATAGAGGAAGAGATAAAATGGATAAATTAATTTATGCATTTAGATTAGAAAGTAAGTTGGCCCTGGTTAACAATTACATTTATTTTTGCTGTTAAAAATTAGTGTAAGACTAAATTTTAATAGAAAGAATTAATTTACCTATTTAAAAAGAATAAGTTACCCATTTTTAAGTTGAGAAGGCAAAATACAATTTCACTCCTAATAAAGGGATCTTCGTTGTAATTTTATCGAGAGGAAGAAATTAAACTTATGAACACAGAAAACATATATTTAAAAAAAACTGCAATTTCGCAGAAATTTGAGGTGTGAAATTGAAGGGGAAATTAAAAAATTAGGTTAAAAAAATACGAAGACAAAGAAGAAAACGTACAGCTTGCTGGAAACCAGAGAGGTAAATGGCGAGGGAGCATTCATCGGTGCCGGGGCAAAGTGCGGACATGGTGACGTCGGTTATGGCCGGAACCACTATAAAGCTCGCAAAACCCGACAAGAACACCGTCACGTATAGATGACTTAAAGCTTTCACCTTCTTCTCCATTTCTCTCTCTCTCTCTTCCTCTCGATGTTTCTTTTTCTTTCTTTGGACTTAATGAAAAAAAGTGAAGTCTCCTATATAGTGCTGAGCAACACTACTTTGGTACTGTTATATTTAAAATTGAGGTTTAATCATGGAATCAATCCTCGTATTCTTTAATTTTTTATAATTAGGCTTTTTAGGGATAAAGTAACATTTAGTTCTTTGACTTGGTCTTTAAACTGTTTTTTGGGTCCAAATTAGTCTCGGAATTTGGAAATTTTCTTTCAATTTGGTCACTGAACTTGGATTCTATCATGGTATGATGATGTAATACTATGAGATTGTACCACGTCATCACCTAAAAATTAAAAATGTATATATCTAAAATCTAGAAAATACCAAAAACTATTGAAAATTATAAAAAAAAAACTCAAGAGATGACTTGACACAATCTTGGAGTGCCACATTATCATACCTAACGGAATCCAAATCAAGAACTAAATCGAGAAAAACTACTAAATTCCAAGATTAATGCGAACAAAAAACAATTTTGGGACTAAGGTAAGCAAGTTGAGGGACTAAATATTACTTTATCCTTTTCTTCCAATAATTTAGTCTCCTACCAGGACCACGCCGAGAGAGGTGGACCTTGGCTCCCAGTAGCTAAATGGTATAGTTTCACTTTTATTTCCTATTAAGTATAAATAGTTCAATTCAATCCTCTTTCCAGCTTTAGCTAAACAATATTTTTCATATGTGGCCCTCCAAAAATAAATACTTTAATTTAATCCATTTTAACAACATTTTTTACCTATGGACCCTCTTAAATTTTTTTTTATTTTATCTTGACCCCCAACATGAAATTTTTGGCTTCAACCCTACTCTCTACTTGTTAGATTTGAAGATCAAAGTATAATTAATAACATTGTCAATGAATTTCTCTTAAATATGAAAATGTGATGTTTTAATATTCATATTTCTGATTTAAAATTAAAATCCAATAGATAACGTAAATTTAAATTTAACAAGAGTCAAATAATATGTTATCAATTAGAATTTAATTTTAAATCATCAAAATAGATGGAATAAATTCCTAAAATTAAAAAAAAGAATTGACTAATTTTCAAAAATCCTAAAAGTATAGTGACTGAAGGCACAATTAAACCTTAAAATAATAAAGGAGATAGAGGGAGAGACATTCATGACGTCACGTTGGATATTTTGTTTCTCTTTCCCCTTCGATTTTTTTATTCTTTAAAATTGACAATTAACGGAAGATGCAAAAACGTCTGCCTCCCAACTATATTTGAATTTGACTGATAAATATCTCACTAAAAAACATTAATTTATAAGGGTTTAATAAGATTATATTAATTAGTACAAAAATAAATATTTAGTAAAACCTATAGTAGATTAAGTCTTGACTCGATTAGTATGAGTATTGTTACTAATGCAAGAGGATTTGGGTTCGAATGCATCGAAGCGCATCATCCTTCTATTCAGAGGTGAATCAAGAAGGGCTGGTAGTGGCCTCGGCCCCCCTTAAAATGGAATTTAAAAAAAAAATTAAATTAGTAAAGATAAAATTACACTTTGGCCCCCTAGAATTATAAAATTTTAATTTAATCATTTAAATTATAAAGATATAGACTATAAAAAATTAAAATTTCATTCGCCCCAAAAAAATTGTTCTGGCTTATCCCTTGTTTCTATTTATGAGTTGGGAAGGGATTATGGGTAGTTCTAGACATTATATTTTAAAAAAAAACAGATATGATCAGAACTTATAATGAGATTGTTAAAAAAGAACTATATACCTAGCTATGCGTATTAGCGCCTATAAGAAGCTAACAGTAATAACTAACCTTGTTTTTATTTTTATTTTTATTGATAATATGAGTATTTAAATGAATAATGATAAATTTAATCATTGATGTTTACATCTTTTATCAATTTGATTTTTATTCTTTTTTAATTAAATTTTACGCTCGACCTTTTTAAAAAGTTGAAATGTTTTCTTAATAGAAATACAAAATAAAACATTAAATTTTTAAACATGACAACTCAAATAGCAAGTCATGTGTACTACATGCTTTTTTTAAATTTTAAGAATATAAGATAAATTGTGCTATGTCGCATGAAGTACAAAAATTACCATTTGGATTGTCACACCAATATTGTTAAAAATTAATATTCTAGTCATCACTTCAGTCAATAAATAGCAATTTGGCTATTGTTCTAAAGATTAATGATTAAATTTAGCTTAAAAGGATCAAATTGAGAAAAATTATAAAAATTGAAGGCTAAATTTATTATTATACCGTATTAATATTTATGTTTAATTGTTTTATATCTAAAAATAACAAAAACATTTATTCATGATTTATTTAATTATTGTTTATAAAAATAATAATTGTTATTCAAATTAATGGCCCATAAAATTTGTTATCCCAATTAAAAAGAGATAATGTGCATCCCATAAGTCAATATAAAATTAATTAACGGAAGATATTTTTCAATTAATTTAGAGTGAAGGCAGTGGCGGAGCCACTAAGGAACCAGTGCGTCATCGCCACCTAAAATGGTAAATTTCCAATTTAAGTTCTTTATAATTTATACAATTTTAAATTAGTAATAGTAAAATTGTATTTTGATCTCTCAAAATGATAAAAATTTGATTCAACCATTTAAAATTATAAAATATAAATTATTAAAATAATAAAATTACATTTTACTATCTTAAATATATACAATTTAATTACGATCCCGAAAAATTTTCTCGTGAGGTACATGTTGATTAAAGTTTGAAATTTACATTGTTGAACAAATAATTAATATATTTTTATTTATTCGAATTTGGGTTTAATACAAATTTCAAATTTTTCATGATTGTCTTTTTATTTGTTGCTTTTTAGCAACAATATTTTGGTTAATTTGCTTTCAAAAAATCAAATTATTTAGTCTTTCTGTCTTTTTAATTTTATGATTAAATTTTGTTGTTTGTTTCTGTATGAAACATTTGGATTTAGTTCATATATTTCAATTATATTAACTCTATTGGTCAATTTTAGTTTTTGTATTTTTAAATTCTGAAATTTTAATTATTATCCTAATGGTAGCAATAAAATCTGTTAGGTCAAATTCTATTATTAGTCCTATAAGTTGTGTATTTAGTCTCTATTCTCCAAATTTATCAATTTTAGTCCATTTGTTTTCAACTTTCAAAAATTTAGTCCTAACTTAAACGATAGTTGTTAAATTTATTAACTAAAATAACATGGTCTTTATGTGAGGATTATGTGAAAATAACAACCTAACATAATATTGACCATGTGATAATATGTTTTGCTGCATAAGATTTTGAAATAGCATAATTTAACTTAACGAACTTAACAATCATCATTTGATTAAGATTGAAGTTTCATTTTTTTAAAAAATTCAAATTAAGATACATTGACTAAATCAACAATTTCCGTACAATACAGAAACTAATAGCAGAAATTGAGTTATTTTTTGTACAACTCACACACTAAAAAAAGAACTCGACCAATAGGCCTCATATTTCAAAAGTAAACTTTAATGGTATATGATTTTATCTGCTCTTCTACTAAAAATAAATAAATTAGTCCTTTATGTTAAATTAAAGGGCAAATTGGTCATTTTTATTAAAAAAATTCATTCACTTGTATCGATAAAAATTGACATAGCTAATGAAATAACTAGAAGGAGACGTGTACTTAATGTTGATGTACAATGACAAATTTTTATCAGTGAACTAGATGCAATTTTTTATAGAATGACCAATTTGCTCTTTAATCTAATGTATAAAGATTAATTTACCCATTTTTTGAGTAGAAGAGACAAAATGTAATCTGATTCTTAATACAGGGGCCTCCATGATACTTTTACCAATTTTTATTAAAAAAATACATAAACTAACAGCAACTCCAATTATGCTTTTCTTACTCAAAGCATGACCTTCTTTTTACACAGCATCTCCACTTCTGTTTCAATTACTTTTAACATTTTTTCCCGAGAAAGTGAGGGAAAAATAAGTAAGAAGAATGTTTGGAGTGCACGTGTTATGTTTATTGAAGTTGGATTGAATAGAAAATTAGAAAATGCCCCCTTTTTCTTTTTAAATTCATTATTTGCTTTGGGCTTTGTAACCATTTGTTCATATCGTACGCCCACGCGACCACGCATGTCAATAGATAAATAGTGGAATCGAGTAATGTAGAAGTTGGGCTCACAATGCTTTTTCTATATTTAATAATCTATATTATTTAAGGTTAAATTATTATTTGAGTCCTAAATTTGGTAAATTTTCTCACATTGAGATATGAATTGGGCCTTAAACTTGATATTTATTTTCACATTAGGGTTTGAACTAGACAACTGTTCTCACATTGGGGCTTAAACTTTTTTTGTCTAAGTTAATCCCTGAACTTGACGATTGTTCTCACATTAGAGTATAAACTTTAGGGTTTTAAGAAAATATCAAGGATTAACTTGGACAAAAAAATTCAAGCCCCAATGGGGAAGAATTGTCAAGTTTAGGCCTAACTTGGAGAAAAAATTCAAGGCCCAATGCGGGAATAATCGCCAAGTTCAAGGCCTAACTTGGACTAAAAAAAGTTCAAGCTCCAATATGAAAATAGTTGCCAAGTTCAAGCTTGAAAAATTATCCTAAAATTTTGCATAAACTTGTTTGTATTTGTAAATGATTAACTCAAACTCGTTTTAAGCCATCCATATTTTTTTTAAAATACATATTGTTTTTAATTTAATATTTTAAATGGTTTTCTATAAAAAATTTAAATTTAGACAACTTAACATATTTTTTCATGCTAAATGCTCAAATTAAGTCCCAACCTTTTAAGGATTGCTTACATAAAGGCTAAACTTTTCAAAATGATCATACCTATAATGAAAAGATATCAATACGTAAGCTAAATCCTTAGAGAGTCCAAAATTAATACATGGGAACACATAACACATTGAGAATGATCAGAGACAACCCTTTAAAAGCCCAGGAGCATTTAGCTAGGAGCTCATGACATTCTCTATACTCTAATACTTTCAACTCTCTCTCATCCTTTTTTTTTTCTATTCAATCCTCCGTGAATACCCATATTTTTTCAATCTTCCTAATCACTCTCCACCCTTCGAGTGAACCAACACCATAATTTCATTTTTGTATTAGCAAGTAAAGGTGTTCATAGGCCAGGTTAGGTTTGGGCTAGGTCTATACATGAATTAACACACTTTATGCTTGCCCAAGTTTAATCTAATCTAAAATATGAGCCTAAAGTTTTGTCCAAACCCGTCTATATTTGTAAATAGCTAAATCAAAATCATTTTAGGCCTGCCCATATTATTTTAAAAAATATATTATTTTTAATTTGATATTTAATAATTTTATATATTATATTAATTAAATTTTATATATAGTTATCTTAACTTTTTTAATGTTTACATTATAGTAGTATTACTGTTATAAATTTAATTTTTGTTTGTTATAAATTACATAATATGTAAAAGAAAAACATAATATAAAATCTTACAAACTAAAAACAAAGGGTCGGGTCGAGCTCGGGCTTGAATTTTTAAGCTTGAGCTCGAATCATATTTTAAATCGGTATAATTTTTTTGTCCAAGTCCATTATTCAAGCCCAATATTTTCACTTAAATCCTCCAAAATTTCGAACGGGCCCTTCAAACTTAGACGAATAATCCGATCCATCAACAACTCTATTAACAACATTCATTTTCAAAAGTATTAATTAAACAATAAAAAAAGAACCCAAAATTCAATTAAAAAAAAGAATGATAATTGATTTTATAAGTGGTGATCATCTTATTCTATTTTTTTAAATTATAAAGAAAAAGTTAAAACCCTAACGACAATACGACTAACACGACTCGAACTCACAACCAACACTTTGGCGATTCCAAAGATTCCATCTCATTCCATTTCTAAGACAAAAACAAGAATTCATGTACATCATGATTTTCAATATATATCCGAATTGGTGTTAGCTGAGATAAGAATTAATTGACCACACACACAGCTGTTATACAGCTCAACCCCATTTGACCATTTTCAATTTAGACCTATATTAATTCCTATCTTAAACATTCCTTTGAAAAATAATATGGTCACCCACCCTGTCTGTCGTCCTAAAAAATGCCATCCCCACCTTTACTCTTTTTTTTTTTAATACCAAAAAGAATCACAAAAATAAAATAAAATAACGAAATTCGAATTCTAGAATTCCAAAATAATATTTATTTCATATAACTTTGGTGATTCATTATATTATAAAGGCCTAAGCACCCCTTCCCTTAACGTAAACGAGTTGAGCATTTTCCAGCTCAACAAACAAGGTTTTATTTTTATTTATTTTTGCATGTAAATAGTCGGCTGCATTTCGCTACGTTTATTATCAAGCTGTCAATGAATAAAGGGTTAATTGCATCAAATGCCCGGAAGCTACTTCGTAGTTTATAAATTAATTTTTAAATTTCAAAATGTTTTAACTAAACCATTAAAGTATCAATACTCAATTTATCTGTCAATTTAAGTATTAAAATGTCAAGTCGAATATGATGTATGGATATATTTGAACACATCGATAAAATTGTAAACAAATTTGTACCAACAATCAGGGGCAAAGCCAGAACAACTTTTTAGGGGGGGCCGAATGAAATTTTAAATTTTTATAGTCTATATCTTTCTAATTTTTAAAGGATTAAATTGAATTTTTATAATTCTAGGGGAGGCCAAAGTACAATTTTACCTTTACTAATGTATATACAAATGTGTGATAACATACATTAATAACTAATGAAACTTATGGTTTGAAACTAATTAATAATAACACATGAAATATGTACATTATTAAAATAAAAAAAATAGATTAAGTTGTTTATCATGGTGTTGTCATCAATCTTGAGTCGGTGTCGAGTTAATTTGTGACAACAACTCAATCAAATAATATTACTTATTTTAATTATAGAAGGGCATTCTTGTAATTTCTTAACCGAGTTGGTGTTCGTTGACTTGTGACACTAACTTAATCAGGAGTTTAAATAATAGTATAGATATATACAACTGATGAATATAATAAATTGTGCATAATAAAAATAAAAATATAAAAAATATCAAACTAAAGCTGTAGTTGTGTAGTAAATCAAACGTTTTACGAATACAATTGATGTAGGTTTGAATCCCATCATATGTATATTTTTATTGGTTTTTTTAAAGTAAAAGACTAAAATACCCTCAAATAATATTACTCAATTGACTCGTGACACCAACTAAGCACGGAGTTTAAATAATAGTTCAGATAATTAGTGGATTTAGATATTTGAATATAATACGCATCTCTTATCTGAACAAGTAATAATTCAAATTTGTATGATGGATAGTCAATATACCTGTCCACATTTGCTCCTAATCTACAATGGATAGTAATTTTAAAATTCTAATCCATCATATCTGAATAAGATATTCACAATTATTCAAATTCGCAATCCAAATTGTGACCCTTAATTTGGACAAATTTATTAAGCCTAGAAAATGTAGCTCGAGCTCGAATTTAAATATTCAACCTGAGCCCCATCTGTTTCAAGTTTTTTTATAAGCTATGTAAGTTATATCATAAGAAAAAAATGCTATACATTATATAATGTAAATATTAGAATATATATTAAGTTGTTTATTTTCAAAACTTTAATAAAATAATAAATATATAATTATAGTAAAAGATATATACAATTAATATATATTAAATGATAATTTATATTTTGAAACATAAGTAATTCTAAACGGGTTTGAGTTAGCCATTTATAAATATGAATATATTTAGGTAAAATTTAAGGTCTACATTTTAGACTCGACAAGATTAGGGTAACTATACATGATATTGATACTAGACTAATCCTAATAAAATTTGAGACTAATTCAAAGTTCAGATCATAATTTAAAGATTTGAGGTACAATTAACCCAACAAATTAATAAATAAAGGGTACTTGGTCGATTGAGTCTTAACTCGATTGATATCGGTATTGTTGCTAGTACAAGAAGACGTGAATTCGAGTACACTAAAGCTCATTATCCTCTTATTTAATGGTTGAAAGAGACTATAAATAGTTCTAGATATTACATAAAAAAAAAGAACTGATATAATAAACAATCTTTTTAACGAAAGTAGGAGTATGTTGATTTTGACTTTTAGATAGAATGGCACATGCAAATGTTCCTCAGCTAAGCTTTAAAATAAGACAATTTTGGTACTCTACCAGCAATGATCAACTACTTTTATACCCTCAATTTTTAAAGTCTTTATTAATTTGCCAACCTTGCATTTATACGTGTTTGTTTCCATGGCGGATAAGTATATAAACACCGTAAGCATTAAACGTTAATTCTTCGACATTGAAAAAAGAAATGGAAGGAAAAGCATCACCGAAGAGAGAATTCAAACAATCAAAAAGTCGAAACCAGAAATCTCTAACAAGAAGTAGTAATAATAGTTACTTGCTGGAAGCCATTGCGAATGCTAGCAACAATCGTGGAGGTGGTGTCGTCTCTCATATCCACGAAAATGGTACTTTGAGGGTGAAGATTGTAGTGAAGAAGCAAGATTTGAGGCAAATGCTGGGGATAATCAATGGTGGTACTGGTAAGAATAATAATAATTATTATTACCAATCATCACCACCTTCGATTTCTGTTGAAGAACGCTTGAATCTTTTGCGAAAGAAGCAGCTTTTAAGGTCTAATGCAATTAAAAAGAAGAGCCGCCATTGTTGGAGCCCTGAGCTTCAAAGCATTCCTGAGGAATGAAGATTTTAGTTTTTAAAAAAAAAACATAAAGAATAGTGATAAAAAATTCATATTTTTTTCCTTCAAAACCCAAATTGATTTGTTATTGATTTAATTTTGTTACCTAGCTCATGTCTTTCCTCCCCACCCTTCTTTTCATTCATCCATCTCCTTCGCCCTCCCCCCTCGTCGACACTTGCTTTGCCACTTCTTTCGCCGGTCGCCCTTCCTTTTTTCCGTATCGAGAGGCCATGTTTTTCACGGAATAATAATTATGCTTAGGGTTTTGGCTCTTGTCTCCTCCTAGTCCTAGGAGAGAGGTTTTTCGAGCGGGTTAGAGCTCGAGTTTCTCAAGTTTGCACTAACTCTATCTTCTCGATCGAGTTCATGGCAACTTGGATTCTCAAGTTTAAACCGACTCGTTTTTTTACTATATATTATTTGATGTATTTAAGGTTGTATAAGGTTTCACGTGATTAAATGATAATGATATCATTGGTGGCAGATACAAACATATCAATTCATGATAATCATTTATGTTAATTGATGTTCAAATTAAGATGTGGCATGGCAACTACGAGGTGACTTGTATTTATAACATATGCATTTTTGTTAACTTTGTTTTTAAAGTCGGACAATCTTCTAGTATGACTTAAGTTTCAGTGAAACGTTCATAATTTTTTTATTATTTGTATTTCTTTGGACTTTCTCTTTGATGTACTAAGATCTTACGACTCATCTTCTTGTAATGATTTCCAATTCAATGAATTATTTGTTGGCAATAAAAAAAACATTCGACAAAAATAATCTCATTATAGGTTCTGATTAGATCTGCTCTTTTTGACACAATGACTAGAATTACTTATAACCCCTCTCCAAACCATAAATAAGAGGTTAATGTGCTTGCATTGACAACAATGCCCATACCAATCGAGCTAATACTCAATCGACAATTTTTTTCTATCATTTTTAAATGTTATTAGTATATCTAAATAGATTTTCTCACTCGTTAAAGTGCTATGGTGTGATTTAAAAAATGAAAACAAGTTTAAATTTTTGGTTGACATTATTTGATTTAATTTTGTGATTGAATAACAATAAAATTAAAATTTACAACAATTTAACGATATCAACTAATAATATTATCAATTTGTATTTACTAATAACACGATAAAAGTAAAATAAAATATCAAATTACGATAGATTAAAGTAGAGGGATGAATCCCAAATTTTACCTTAATAGATTAACTATACTCATAATTAGACCCGAAAATTTCAAATAATAGTGCATTTTTTTGTACGTGAATCAAAGATCCAACAATAGTGCATTTGGTGATTTCTTTCCCGCAAAATAAATATGGGCTTTAAAAGGCTAAATTGCTTTTCTTGCATGCAAATTTGTTCAAAGGGTTAATATACTATTTCGTATCCGAGTTTAGTTTTAATATTTAAGTTTTTTGTTTTAATTTAGCACCCGGGTTTGACTTCAATATTTAAATTGGTGCTTGAGTTCTTCCAATTTGATATTTGAATTTATTTTGTCTTAATTAAGTACCTAAGTTTAGCTTCAATGATTAATTTAGTGCCTGAATTTTTTGTCCCAATTAACTACCTAAGTTGTTTTTACTAAAGCATATGTGTCAAATATTGATTGGTTCAAATGATATTGTTTGATCTAGGTACCAATTTGAATATTGAAGCCAAACATAGATACCAAATTGAGACAAAACAAAATTTAAGTACCAAATTAAATATTGAAACAAAATTCAAGTACTAATTGGTATATTAACCCTTCATCATTTTCTATAAAAATCATTTTATTTTTTTAGTTCAAAGGTTTATTAAAATGAATAATAGAAAACCCACAGATAAGTAATAAAATACCAAAATAAAGAAGTAGTGTCGATTACGCGGCGAAATTAAGATAATGATTTTATGTTTGTATTTTTCCACCGACTACATTTACGTCACTCTCATTTTTCCTATAAAAGGGTAAACTGTTCTGAAAGTCACTAAACTATTAGTAAATTTATGTTATGGCCACTTAACTTCAAGAAGTTATAAAATTATCATTGAACTATTCGAAAGTTTTCATTTAAATCACTAAACTATTCTTAAGTTTTTATTTAAGTTATTGGGCTATTATTTAATAATAATAAAAGGTTTAACTAGTGAGCTCCAAGCAACGATCTGACGATAGGTCCAGTGGGTCAATACCCATCGGTGAATAGGAGAACATACATTAAATTCAAGTTGATTTGACGATCAGTTTCAAAGATCAGAGAAGAAATATATTTGGATTTTAGTTTGTAAATTCGTGTCGTTCAAAGCTATTTTATGAAAAAAATTTTGAACTGTAGAAGAGAAGAGGAAGGAGAGCTTTCGATTGTTGCAAGTGATGCGAATAAAGAAGGCCATACAACAACGATTTTAATAGCTTAATAACTTAAATGAAAATTTTCAAGTGATTCAATGACCATTTTATAATTTTTAAAATTTAGGTGACCAAAATATAAATTTATTAATTATTTAGTGACTTCAAATATAATTTACCAAAAGAAACACAGACAATGATGTTTTAAAGAACACAAATTTATTTCAAAGACAAACACCTAACCTCTCTTGGAAATAATGATGAACATTCCTTTTCCTAATTTGTATGACGTTTTAACATTTTGTAAAGCATAAAAAAAGCTAAAGGTTTATATAACACCAAATCAAAAGCCAAACCAAGTTATTTTATTCCACATGCACCTCATCCACTTAACTTTCAAAAATTATTTTATATTTGATAAATTTTATTCATAATTATTAAATTCAAAATTTATTTTTTGATTGAGTCTTTAACTCAATTAACATTGATATGGTTGCTTGTAAGAGGATGCGGGTTCGAGTGCGCTGAAACATATTATCCTCTTATTTAAGAGTCAGGGAGGGACTATGAGTAATTCTAGGCGTTATATCAAAAACTAAAAATCATAATAATACACTTATCCTAAAAGAAGTAAATAAAAAAAGCTTGAAATTTTATTTAAAAAGATATTAAACTTTTTATCAATTTTCTTATACTAACGATAACTAGTATTTGAAGGAAACATATTTGTTCAAAAAATCTTCCTTGGTTTTTAAATCTGTTCAAAAGTCGAGTTATCAATCAAGGTCAAATTCAGATATTTATCTGAAATTTGAAAAAGTGTAAATAGAAATATTGAACTCGAAAGGTGAGATATAACAAAAAAGAATTTAAATTATTGTATTTTTTCGTAATAAAAAAATACAAAAGTTGATGGTGAATTTTAATTATATATCCATCAGAAGCGGATCTAGGGGTGGTAGGGGTCTCGGCTCCCTAAAATGATATTTTTTTCATTTAAACCCTTTATAATTTATAAAATTTTAAATTAATGTACTTTGACCTTGAAAAATAATAAAAAATTGATTTAATCCTCTAAAAATTATAAAAATATAAACCATTAAATAATAGAACTACATTTTTACTATTGTAAAAATATAGTTGGACCAACAAAATTTCAAACTTGATTCCTATATCTATCCAAATTAATCACTTTTTTTTTTCTTTTTGTTTCAAGCCACGTTAACACACGTGAAGCAAATTTGACCATGACCAAATAGTCTAGAAAGGTCCATGTAATATTATATGTTAGAGAAAAAATTGGTGTCACAGTCAAAGGGATGAATTGGTTGTCGACCAACTAAAATCTAATTGGGACAAAACATTGATTAACCATTAATCAATTAGTAATTAGTTTTAACATGTACAATTGAAACAATAAAACTTGCCTAACCACCAACCCTGCCTTCCCCCAACATAGTTTAACCACTCTAAAATACTCCACAAATTTGAAAGGCTTAATTCACTTTTTGAGCATAAATTTGGCAACTAGTTCCGGTTTAAGTTAGTCTTTGATATTTTTTTGAAACTTTAAGTTTAAGTCCTAATGTGGGAACAATTGTTAAATTCAGGGATTAACTTAGACCAAAAAATAGTTTAAGCCCTAATGTGCGAACATTTGTCTAGTTCAAGCCTCAACATGGGAACCATTACCAAGTTCAAGGATTAACTTGGAAAAAAAAAACAGTTTAGGCCCCAATGTAGGAGTTGTTGTCAAGTTCAAACCCCAAATAGTGATTTAACTCAGTTTGAAATGAAATTTTGAATAATTATTGAGCCGAACTCAAGTTTGAGCGGCTTGAGCTATTGCACGAATCGAATTCAAGCACCTTATTTCTTAATTCAAATGGTTCACTATCCAAATCAAGCTTTTCATTTTAATACATTTCTATGCTGTGAAATTAAAATTTACCTTTATTATGTAGAAAAAGCTTAAGTGTGAACAAGTTCGAGTTTGATTACAAATGAACTTAACTAAGCTCGAATTCTAGTTTGAGTATGGTGAAATTTGACAAACAAGTTTAATTAAACTCGAGTAGCTTGATTATGTCTTTAGTTGCGTCTGAGCTTAGAAGTTGATGTTCATTCAAGCTGATCAAGTCTATTATTGAGTCTCGAATTTCAATTCAAGCTAAAATTGCCACTGTTGGGGTTAGTGTAATAGCCTAAATTTTTAGTGGTGTCGGAATGGTGATTCGAGATCACTAAATCTGACAAACGAGTAGAAAATATTATAAATTTAGTAAGTATAAGTTAAATGTGAAGTTAGGAAATTTTTTGAAATAGTGAATAGTGTACTAGGAATAAATATTAAAATAATTAAAATAAAAAAAACGAGGTATCGAGACCTCGAAGATTTTAAACAGAGCCATAAATATTTTAGAAATATTTATAGAGTGTCATTGAGTTGGTATTAAAGTTTCGTTAGAAAATTTTAACGTTTGGATAGTTAATTAACTAAAAAGGACTAAATTGGGAATAGTGTAAAATTTGTTAAATTGTGATTAAATAGCTTAAGTGACTAAAGTGGAGGGATTTAAAAGGCTATTAGGCCAAATTATATGGGCTGGACGGTTGGGTAAGAAAAATCAGCAGAATGTAAGGAGAAACAGGGGCAAAATTGGAAACTTAACAAATTAAACATTTAAAACAAAGACAAAAGTGAAAAATCTAGAGATCTCTTCACAATTTATCAGCAAAAACGCCATAGGAGGTCTGGAATAAGCTGGTTTTTCATATTTTTGAATCATATCGAGAACCTGAAACAAGTCGAGGAAAAGAAAAAGTAGCCGATTAGTCCCCGAACTTTTACAAATTCTCGCAAATCGATCCGTAAGTTCATATGGCTGAAATTTAATGATTAAATGTTAATTTCATGAATTATACAATGTATGGTGAAATGTATTTATTGTTGAAATGAGAATAAAATAAAATGTGAAAATCGAATAAATGATCAAATTAAGTGAACGTCGGTTTGAGTACTTCGATCAAGTGACAAAGTGATAAGTGGTAGTTTTAGCTACACTTATCTGATCAAGAAACAAAGTGATAAGTGGTTACACTTATCTGATCAAGAAACAAAGTGATAAGTGGCTACACTTATCTGATCAAGTGGTAAAGTGATAAGTGGTAGCCTAGCTACACTTATCTGATCAAGTTATCTGATCAAGGACAAGTGATAAGAGGTCATATGGCAAAGTGAAAGTGAAGTACTCAAATTTCCATAACCGTTCCTTAATTTTGATCAAGGATGGTAAGTGACAAATGGGCCCAAAGGAATTATGGTAAAAGAATAAGTAGTAGTGAGTTTATACCAAGGAACTCACCAAAGATTGTGGTTGACAGGTAAATTTAGTAATGGTGTATATTGTATAAGTGTACAAGTGTTTGGTAAGATTTATGTTTTATGCCTATGAACTTACTAAGCTTTTCTATAAGCTTACATGTGTGTGTTTATTGTTTTTGTAGATTAACGTATTTATACATTCGGAGGATCGGATCTACATCAAGAATCACACTACCCAGATATACTCCGGTAGTTTATGTTAAGCAACTTTTTGGATTTATATGGCATGTATAGGGAATTGAAGTAAAAAGTAAATTTGAATGTTATGGTTGCGTTAGATATCGAAATATATACATGTTTTAGTTTGAAATGGTTGATTGGTTGAACTTCATTAGTATTTAAATGAAGTAGATGAAATCTTGGAATTGGTTGTGATTTGAAATTTGCAGGGAAGGTTAGACAATTATAAAGGGGTTATATTGAATTTTTTTTAAAAATTGCAATGGAGAAGTTCTTGGACAGCAGCATTGATGTAACTTTTAAAAATCACCAAAAATAGTGGAAATAGAATTAGAAGTTGAGTGAGATATGAAATTAAAGCTGAAAGAGTCTACTTTCATAGGAAAGAAGTGGAGTAAGCAAAAGAATTATATACTTTTAGATATTTGAATTTTAGTGAAACAGGGCAAGAATGTTTTGAAGTCCCTGTTCTGACTTTAGAAATTCATTAAAAATTGTACAGAAGGAATTTTGAGTTATAATTTATATGTATAGACTCCTTAATGAGTCTATTTTCAGTAGAAATAAGTTTAATCACCATATGAAGCCTTTAATAAGAGATAATTAAATTTTAGTGATGAGTGGTTAGGATAGTCGATTAGTGAAACAGGGGAGACTTCAACTAATAAACTGTACTAATTGGCTAAAGCAAAAATTCTGAAAAATTTATGGTGAATAGATATATGAGTCTAGTTTTATGGAAAATTTACGGATCTAAATTTCGAGTTTCGTAGCTTGAATTATAATTATTTTAGTGACTGCTGTACAGGAGGACAGCTTTATTATGAATGATGAAATTAAATTTGAAAGTAAATTTTTATGCCCCGAACTTTTAAGTTAAGTCAAGTAACGCCTCATGCTCGACTCCGGCCATGGTCTCGGGTAAGGGGTGTTACAGTTAGTGATGACAAAACCCGAACAATCCCATAGATTCTGAACTGCTCTGCTCCGAATGGAGTGAATTTTTTTTGTTTGTTTGAAAAGTGGATGCGGGGTAAGGTGAATTTTTTATTTTAGATAATAAGGAGCGGTTATAGTAGTTTGAAACATCATAATGCAAATAATGTTATTCCTCTCACTTTCTTAAATAATAAGATATAAAATGTAACAATAAATAATTAATTTAAAATGCAAAACAAGATATATAATGGAATTCACCAAACTTAATAATTAAGTAACAAGGACTAAACCCAAATATTGAACATTTGCTGAGGGGTTTACTGATTTATGTTGTAATTATTGCCATTCAAAGAATTAGACTAAAATACTTTATGAATTTGGTACAAAGTGGGGGAACTGCATGTTTGAACCCTGATAATTTAATTAAGGTGTCAATAAAGGGTTTTAACTACGGCTCTCCTGCATAGTTAAATCCCTACTGACGAAGCCGAAGGTGGGTCTTGGCCCTCTGGATTAAATGGAATAATATCCATTCAGCCCCTCCCATAATATAAATTATTCAAATTAAGTCCTTCAACTTTTGAATAAATGGAAAATCTGCATTTTAAACCCTCCAAAAAAATTTATAATATAATTTAAACATTTTAACACAAAATTTTAAACCTCTACCCCTCCAATATTTTATAATTTTATCTCTCCCCAAATAAAATTTCTAACTCCGCCCCTATAATCCCTCCACTTTAATTTATCAAATTAGTCCAATTTGGTACCGCTAAGCCTGAAAATTTTAGTAATTTGTATGCATTTAATTAGCAAAAATCAACTAAGCAATTCAAATTTATATATTTAGCAATAACTAGATACAAAAATCAAATTTTTATTAAAATAGGGACTAGGGACTAAGTTCTTAACTAAAAACCCCTACAGATTCTCCTTCAAGAAGCTTTGAACATTGAATTTTTCAATAATTTCTTCTATTTTTTTCCACTATACTTTCACATGCAAAAAGTAAAAAAAAAATAGAAAAATAGAAAAAAAAGAAATTCTCTATTTACAAATTAAACCAATATCCACCGGTCAAACCTCAACCTGCCTGGGAAAAAGAACCCGTGCGATCTCAGTTTCAGTCAACTTTATCATCGTCTTCATCGTCATCATAATAATCGCCATTAAAATCTTCTCTAATTCCCCAAAACACTTCCTTGATGTTCCTCCAAACGACATCGTATATCCACGAAACACACCCGCATTCACCGCAACACTTGTCTTTGATTTTCTCCAACAAACCCTTTTCTCCGGCCGGCGGTTGGCTCGACATAGGCTGCAAGTAAGCCAAAGCAGCCTGTTTCACCAGCGGGTTCTTGATGGGTATTTCGTTCCAGCTCGAATTACTACTCTTTATCGGAGAACTAACCGCTGCTGCCGCTTGCTGTGGCGGAGACGACTGCGATGAAGATGACGCCGCCGGCATCAAGTCTTTCAAACTGATGTAAGAAACTGATTTCACGGCGATCATCTCAATGTCTAAACATGAACTGAAGCCGTTGTTGTGTAAGAGAAAAGCCGGTGAATGAGAGTTTATTGAGGGATGATCGAGATTCTTTTTTGGTTTTTCGATTCTGGGTATATCCATGAATCAGAAAAGGAATGATTTTTGAATCGAAGTAAATCGTTAATTTCTATATTTGGAGGGGAGTTTTTAAGTCAAGCTTTTAACAATGGAGGTTTTTGTTTAAGTGGCTGTCTTTCCATATGTTTAACACACACACACACACTTGATACTGATCTAACATAAAAAGAAAATAGAAAAAAGAAAAAGAGAGAAGAATTTCTTTTGCTTGTGCAGTGACTGATCTTGAGGAAGTTTCAGGGAACTGCAATTTTTAAGGTTGTTGGTTGTCTCTGTTAGAAGTGATTATTGAGGGAAAATAAAGAGTATTATTTTTAACGGTGGGTTGAGTTGATTAAATAAAAGGGATAATATAATTTAAGGTCCCTCAACTTGACAATTAGGTTCATTTTGCTATTTATATTTTTTTATCTACTTTGATTATTTAACTTGGCAATTAGATCTAATTTTGATCCTCGACTTGAATTCTATCAAGATTTGATGATGTGACCAATGTTACTGGAACAATCGGATAGAGAACTGAATGATATAACGATCCAAACAAAGGCGATGAGTCAATAGACTTAGAAGCTGCTTGATGGAAAAATAAAAAATCAGGACAAAAATGACAATTGAATAGGTTGAATTGATTTAATAATTTTTTTATTTAATTATTATTGGTTTAGCATTCAAACCAATCGAACTAGTTTTATCGAGAATTGGTGGTCTGACATGTCCAACCATTAGTTCAGCTATTAAAATACTGAATGTGACATTTTAAGATTACACCACATCATGACCTGAAAATTTATATAATTTTTTTAATTTTCAAGTGATGATGTGGCTACATCATCAAACTATTATAATTTTTAAATTTAGGGATAAAAATAGACTTAATTGTAAAATAGATAATTGCAAAAGGAACTCGACTTGCTCAATTGACATACTTAGAGTTCGTTTCGACACTATAAAGTAATTGCAAGAACGCTTAATTAAAAGGCTAGTAATTCAATATTTAATAATTTATTTTGCAATTTGTTGGAGTTAAATGAAAATTTTCAAATCCTTAAGTACTATTTTGTAACTTTTTGAAGTTAAGTGACTAAAACGTAAACTTACAAGTAGTTTAATGACCTTGGCTGCAATTTATAGTTTTATTTTCTTTCATTTCGGATTAGACAAAGATGTTGTATGGGCTCATTTCATGGGCCTAATGCAATGCCCTGAATATGCTATATCTTGGATTTGACTATGGAAAAATCATCTCTAATGGCTAAAACCTCACTTTGCGACTGGGTTTTTGAAGACAATCCACAGCTGAGCTTCATTTATCTTCCTCTCCTCTAATCAAACGGTACCATCTAATTCACTGTGTGCTTCACTTTCTAGGTTTCTTTTTCCTTTTGTTGTTCTTTTCTGGTTCTTTTCTTTGCACCACAAAAAAAAAAAAGGTAGGGTGAAAGATTTACATTTGGGAGTTTACATTAAATTTAAAGTTTTGCTAGAACGATTAGCACGTGTGGAAAGGGAAATTGAAATGATAGAAGTGGATTTAACATGGTTTTGCTAACTGGGTATTTGTTATTTCTAGGTTAATTTATAGCAATATATATGACATTATCTTCTGTATGTTTCTTCTATTTCGTGCTTGATAGGCAAGATTATAATAGCAACCAACTTTGGCGCAATGGTGATTGCTTCTAGATTGCCAGCAAATTGTTCAGGTTTTAGTTCTGTACCAAGTTTTTTTGGGGGTTAAATTCTGCTATTAGTCCTTATAATATGCTAAGTTGTGGATTTCATCCATGCACTCTAGTTTGATCAATTTCAGTCCCTATACCTTTCGAATTAGTCACTTTTAATCCCTATGCTTTTTTAATTAGCAAGTTAAATTTGTTTGTTAAAATTCTTCTATTAGTTTTCTACTTTGCAAAAGTCCATGAATTTAATCCATGCTCTCCAATTTGGTCATGTTTTAGTCCCCATACTGTTGGCATTTTAAAACTCCAATCTTGACTCAAACATCAAGCATTAAATCAATTAACAAGTTTTTTTCTAGTTTTGTGTGAAAATAGCAAGCTAACATGTCATTATACATGTGATAATATGTTTGCCATATTAGATTTTAGAAATAGCAAAACTTAATGAACTTAATGATTACCATTTAGTTAGGACTAAAACTTCAAAATTTGAAAATACAAGGTCAAAAATGATCAAATTAGATACAAGGACTAAATTCACAATCTTTGCATAGTACAGGAGCTAATAGTAGAATTTAACCTTTTAATATTTTATAATGCTTTGGATTATGCTTTTCATTTTTTTTTCTTTCTATTCTACTTTTGTAGGTTTGCTTTATCCTAGTTATCATAAGCTATCTGTTCAGCTTAACAGGTACCAAAGAACTAGATTTGATTGTTATAATCCTAATCAACCATTTTATGGAAAGGTAAGATTTATCTGTTATATTGTCTTAAATCCCTGTATATGATCACAATGTTAGACAGTATTGCTTATTCAATTCTTGAATCCTTCTTTATATTCTTTTAGCTTTGTAGAGGAAGTTCTCTTAGGAAGCCTCATACGAGCAGGCATGTCGTGTCTGTAGGAAGTAACCGTCATCAATTGAGTTTCGATGATGAATTACCCGAGGAACCTTTCTGGCTAAGTCTGGTTAGAGAAACCATATGGTAATTCACCGAAGAATGCTCTCTTTTTCCTTATTATAGCTTCCCTCCCTTACCCTGTTTTTGTAGCATCTTGCACTTTAAGAGGCTTGCGATAGATAATGCTGCTTCTGCTTGATGATATAAGCATGTTAATCGATCGATATAAGTAAAAGTATCATAGAAGCCCTTTTACTAAGAGTCGGATCGCATTTTGCCCCCTCTACTTAAAAAATGGGCAAATTAGTCCCGGTACATTAGATTAAAGGAAAAACTGGTCCTTTTGTTAAAAATTTCATCTATTTGTACTGCTAAAAATAGGTTCTTGTACGTAGGCATAAGATACACGTGGCACAACACGTGTAACTGTCTACTTATTCTGTTACTTTTTAGCAGTAGAAATTGATGAAAATTTTAACTGAAAGGATTAGTTTGCTTTTTGATCTAACACACAGGGACTAATATGCTCATTTTTTAAGTAAAGGGGGCAAAATGCAATCTGACTCTTAGTTCAAGGGCCTTCATGGTACTTCTATCATTGATGTACAAGTGTGTGTGTGTGTGTGCGCGCGCGCATATATGTATATGTTGCCTTTGTTGAGTAACTGGTGCTTGCTGCTTTTAGGGGCTTAAGATCTTTGTTTGTGTTTCTGGTTGAGCAACCTAGTCAACTGAAATACATAGAATGGCCGAGCTTTGTAAGCACGGTAAGTATTGAAAAACTACGTTGCACTTGGAAGTCGAAGAATTTTTTGTTCAGATAACAAATTTGTATGCCCTAACTTACGCATTTTCATCATCGGTTTTTTTTTGTAGCTGAAGACTGCTATTTTAACTCTTGTTCTTGTAGCCGGGCTCATTGTTGCACTGTCATCAGTTGACTCCATCCTCTGCTATATTTTAGCTTTGTTGCTTAGGAAAACTCCATCATAATTGAACTACACCCTCAAAAGAACACCTTAGATGTATATATATATGCATATATATATATGTATTCCTTGAATGTTGCATAGGATTATCTAGAGTTCCTTTTTCGGATAAAATGTTCCTCAGGTTTCATGTGTGGAAGAACAGCAAGTTTTCTCGGTAAAGGATGAACTGCACCAGAAATTTGTCTTCGATCCGACAGTAACAATTAGTTTAGTTACCTGGCAAAGAATGATTATCTTGTAATAGATGTAGTGTGAGTTTTGCATACACTTTCTTGTTTAATGTAGTTTCTCTTTTTGAAATAAGGTTCAAACTTTGAAAATAATATCCTTTGGAGGGGCAGCTATGAACCTCAAAAAATCAATTTTTATTGACGGTAAAACGTGTATATAGAAAACAAATGATACACAGTTTGCATGAATTCATGAAATTTCCAGGGACTAATAGTTATATTATCCCTTTATAACCCCAATCTCATTGCTGCGGTATGCACAAAAAATCTATTATGCTACTTCAATCTCCTATAGTATGTTTTGAGAACCTTAATCATTACATAAGTGACACCTAAAAGCTTTCAGTCATCCACATCTAAAGTATGTTTTGAGAACCTTAATGATTACATAAGTGACACCTAAAAGCTTTCAGTCATCAACATCTAAAGCACTTGAACAAAAATCTATGGAAATAACAGACCAAAACTCAATAAGAGAAAATTCCGCAATGCTTTAACTTGATACCTCACCGTTCCTTCAACTAAAACGCCAAAAAAATAAACGCCTCTTGAAGCTTTGGAGGGCTGCATTCCTAGATGCACAATGGGGAACAAACTCAACTGTTTTAAGTTTTTAGGAAAGGATACTTTGCCTTGGGAAAAGAATCATTGGCACATACCAACATTTTCTTATATCGATCGCAGCTCCGATGGATGATGCACGAAATAGACAACAGTATTGATGCTGATAGAAGATATCTTTGAAGAAACCATGGATACTGGTGAACAATGACAATCATGTATCACAAAGAAGATCTTAAACTAGATACTTCGCAATATTAGCCTTCACGAGTGGATCCAAATCGGACATAAATTTGTCCCATGCCTCGTTAGTAAGCATCTGCAAGAACATTTATCGACTGAATCGGTGAGAATAATAAATGCTTCCAAGTTGTAATCATTTAGGTAATTGTTCAACAAATGAAAAACCAGTGAGGGACAACTGCTCTAGTGCCTAACCTGTTGATAATCATGCATGACCTTGCAAACTTCTGTATTCAGTTCTGTGCTCCATATTTTCTGCGGAAAAAGAAAGTCGTAAGCTCAAACTTCAACATATACGACCCTCGGAAACAATAAATAACAGCATCCTTACTGTCCAGCTTGCAATAGCTTTGCATACGTAAACAAGCGAACTCTGAGCAACTGAAGGATTTGCCTTGACCTGGAAAGGTATAGTACCATCCAAAGCATAAATTAGATAAATGATTCAGTGTTAATAAAGATTATAACAAAAACAGATGCATACCATTGCACAAAGACCTTTGAAGGCATCTTCTTTCTCGATACCGTCACGTGTACTGCCACAAATTGTTTGTTAGATGAGTACAGAGAAAGAAAATGCACCTGACGATACTGGCGGGTTAACTATAAATTATACTTACGTAGATAAAGAAATGCACCACGATTGCATGCACTTCTCCATGTGTGGCGACACAAGATCTGGACAGACAAATGCAAGCCTCCCTAGAGTAATGGCACTATTTTCAACCATTGACTTCACCACCCCCTGCCGTACATACACAGATGAGTTTACGGCATCAAAATGACTTTTACAGGAAGTAATGTACTAACACATTGTTATGCTTATAGGGGCATTCATGCCAACGAAAATGGAATAACCTCTGATTGATGAAGGATTGGAATCAAACACGAGATCACTGTTGCGACAAACGGAGAAATTTCTTTAGGAACCTGAAATTCACAAATGAATAAAATGGTATAACTATTCTACTTCATCAAAATGAAGAATGAAGAGCTCATATACCTGAACGGCTAGCTCTCCGATAGCCCAACATGCATTGTTTGCTACTGAAATGGTTTTCTCGAACTTGGGAATCTTCTGCATGGACATATACCACGTAATAAAATAAACATGTCAAACTGAGATCTGGAATACCAAAATGAGTCCGTACCAATTGCTTCACCACTAGATAAAGGAACTCAGGTACACGAGGATGCAAATGAATAGGACAAACCTGATCAAAGTCAACATCCGAATAAAAGTTAAAGTAAATTACTCAAACACCATAAGAATACAATAAGAAGTTTCAAGTGTATCACCAGCGCCCATGCTCGAGGCTTATTTATGTTACAAGCTTCATGTCCCCGGAATCCCTCTTATTGGCGAAAGAGGGAAGGTGAAATTTTAAGTTCACTTTTGACTTACTCTTGCTAGGTCCCCTAGAAGACCAAAGGCACTTTGTCGAACATCAGGAGCACCATCCCTGCAACATTTCAGAAGCATGTCCCTCAAATTGCTTTGTAAAACCTACATATAATAGAAAATTTTGCCAGGTCAAAATGTTATGAATATGTTTATGTAATCATAAATTTAATAATTAATGGGAATAGCCAGTTCACAGCACCAATATCCGGAACAAAACGGACAAATCATCACATAGGTATCATGACATAGTGTAAGAAAGTTTCTAATAATATGAATTTTACACTAAATAAAAACATCCCATAGAGACCAAAAGCGATGCTCAGGGATCACATCTCTCGAGCAAAAGATAAAGCAAGTACCAAACTCTCTATTCCATTATGAAAGCACCCTGTTAGTCCAGATAGAAAATCAAGCGAGCATGTAACGAAGTCCTTATCTGAAAAAGGATGAGCCTGCAAAAAATTTCCCATCAATGTCTTCAAAAAAACTTAACTATGTATCTTTATATGTCATAAAAACGATAGTAGATGGAGCAACATTAGCATGCAAATAGAAAGCAAATTGCATTAAAAATCAAGCAGTGAAGAGTATCGTTAGCATACTATATACTGCTTTATCGAAGAGATCAATTGTTGATTACTAGAGAATTAAAAGTTGAATCTATCAAAACCTTGGCCAACTGTTGTTGAGCCTCGATGATAGTTATGCACCTACTGAATAAATGCTCAGTAAACTGAGAGAATTCGATGCTACGCAATGCCTGAAAAGTTAAGAAAACATTAATCCTCGTGGTAACTCTACTAAAACTGTGTACAGGCATCATCTTATCGAAACATATAGAAGAAACAACTAATATGAGGATAGAAATGAATAAAAGTCAGAAATGCACGAAACTGGATCGATTTATTCTAGTAGTAAAACGTTTAAGAAACATATAGTGCTCAGCAGATTAAAACAAATTAAGCAATGTGGACTGCCTTAGCTCTGAGATTAATAAGAGATAGTTGTTTCTGAGCACTTCAATAATCCATTATAGCCAATAACCACATTCTGAAGGGAGACAGCAAAAGTACCATGGAGGCCCCTACTACCGCTCTACTCATAAAAGGGGCAAATTAGCCCCTGTAAGTTAAATCAAAAGGCAAATTTGTCGTTTCTATTAAAAATTTTGTTCATTTGTACTATTAAAAACTGGCGTGACTGACGGAATAACTAGAAAGTGACGCCACTTGTACCTTATGCTGATGTACAAGGACCAATTTTTAACAGTAGAATTGAATAGATAAATTTTTAATAGAAGGACCGGTTCACTCTTTAATCTAATTTTTCCATTTTTTGAGTAGAGGGGACAAAATGCAATCCAACTATTAGTATAGGAGCCTTCATGGTACTTTTATTGATGGGAGACCTGTTTAAGATGTTAAATGAGCAGATAAAACTAATCAACAGATGCAACTAGAAATGAACAGACATGGCTTTTTTGAGATTCACACCTCACTCAGTCAATAGTATAGAAAGCATGTCCATAAATGACTACATCAAGGTTAAAACAGAACATGACCATATCTCCCCCTCCATAAATAAAGAAAAAGGTCAAAGAATAACAATTCAGTAACCTGCACGATGGATGTGAAGCACTCAAGAAGTGTTAAGAGATCTTTGTCAAAAATTGAAAAATTTTGCCACTTTTGAATGAGTGGTGGAATCAGAATTTCAACATAAACAGGCTGCAAATGATAAAGTCAATTAGTGGTGAGAACCATCTTTATTATAACAAACAAACACATCACACAAGTGTAATGGCCTTTCGGTAGACCTGTCAATTCTGACCCAAATCCGAAAACACAATTCAAACACATCTAAATCCAAATCAATCTGAACCTAAAATGATTAAAACCCAAAATGACTCAAAGAAGTAACCCAAAATGACCCATATCCGATCAGAAAAATCCAACTGTTTCAGACCTGAAATAACCCAAAAATTTAAAAACCCAGATTGACTTGATCCAAAACCAACCCAACAGGCCCATTTGACAGGTAAATTTTAGGTACAATAAACTAGTATTCGAAAAAATGAAGAGACAAAAGTGTAGAAATATTATTGTCTTTAGCATGCTGATACCTGATCCAATTCCTCTCCGACAGCATCTACTAGAGTTCCGATAGCATCACAAATAATTCTCAGGTTCCGTTTCTGTAATGGTTTTACATAAATGATTAAAATAAAAAAAAGTTCATAGTGATGAAAATGAAGCAGAATACTAAATAACAGTAAAGGTAAGAACCGACAACCTCCAGGTCTAGTAAGTCATAATTGCAACACTAAAAGAGCTTATTACAATGTAGAGGCCATAAAAACAACCTGATACTCGCCCAAAGGATGCATAAGATGCTGTAATATTTCTTTCAACCTTGGTGCCAACTTTTCGGCAGCCTCCTGTAAATGAATAAGGCAAAGGTTGAAACTTGTAAGAATTTAAATCCCAAAAATGTAACTGGTCATACAGCAAGTTTACAACCTCTTCAAGTATTGCAAGAGCAGAACAAGCAGCCCCTTGTACCAGCTTGTTAGTATCCGATATTCTTTGCAGGAAAGCCGTAAGAACCATGTCAAATTGCTCATAGCCTTTTTTATTACCACTATCCTGAATGGATGAAACATGAGAATTCTCAACATAAAATCCAATGCCAAAGAAACCGATAAAAGAAGTTTATCGGTGGTATGTACCAAGAACAACAAATGATTGGTATATGATGCAAACACATAAACTATATTGTTGGTCAAAGGGGTTATTAATCAGTCATTACTAAATTAGAAAAAGGTATTGACAACCACACAGCATTTAAAGGGAGGCTAACTTTCGTTCATACCTGAACAATGTATTTGCTGAATTGAGAAAGTGTCCAACAAGAAGTACTCCTTATGAGAGTAAACTTATGATCTAAAAGGGGAATTAGAGATGCCACGATCTGCACACATAAACATATTTAACAACAATGATCAATTTAGGAGCATAACATGATTTAACAAAAACAGATGAATGTTTTATATGCATCATTCCATAATCTGTCTCAAAAACTAAACGAGTACTACCTCAGACAAACGAGGATAAAGACCATTGATGCAACCTCGAGCGATTACACCAAGAGCCAGAACAGCAGCTTCCTTGTCCCTCCAGGCTTCATCACCAGTAGCAGATAAGTTTGCCTGCAAAAATCAGAATAACTTTTTTTATCTAACTCTTATTTTAAGTCATTAAAATTCAACTGACTTTTAAGATCTATATTTTCTTTCATTAAGTTTATGAACATGGGGAATAAAAAATTTGGCATAAACAGAAATAACCTTTATGATCCAAAATAGCATATATATTTTATAGCAAACGATTCAAGTTCACAGAGGAAACAATCAAAGTTGACATATTTTTGCTAAGATGAACTCATAATGCAAAATACATATCGAACCAACAACAAAACAGATACAATTTCCTTGATCCAAATTTGACATCGTCCAACAGGTAAGTTACCTCGATAATAGGCATGAATGTAAGAAGAATTTTAGCTCCAAACACATTTGATAGAACATCAAGAGCTGAGGCACTGCATTTCCGTAAGTTACAGATGGTACAAGTGTCATCATCCTGTACCAAAATGATCATTTAGGAAAAAAAATTCCACTAAAAAAACAGATCTTTCCAAAACTAAGAAAAACATAGAGCTTCCCTATGTTAGTTGATTCTGATTGACGTACACAGAAAAAGAAAAGATTACTTACTTCATCAGAACAAGGAAGTTGAGGTTTCAGATCCTGAAGAAGAAATTTTATGAGAGAATATATCAAAACCCAAATTCAGCAAAATAGAATACTGACTAGAATATAGTACAGAAAACTAGGAACAAAATAAATTATATTAACCTGATATCTGTCTGGAATAGACTCGTCTTCCTACAAAATAGGATCAATTCCAAGTAAATTATGAATTAAAGTTGGCAATTCAGATAATATGAAAGCAGAAGGTGACAAGAAATAACCTTAGCATCAATAACCTCTGCATCAGCAAGTAAATCATCATCATTAGGGTAAGCCATGTTTGACAACAAAATCTTTAAAGAAAGAAAAAGAAAGGATATGTGAAAAACTAATAACAAAGATATTGTAACTGGCTTTGCAAAAAATGAAAAATTAAAATGGTCGAAATTGCATACTAGAGTTAAATGTGGCAAATATTCTCTCAAATTCTCAGGTGGTATCTGTGCATCCCAATATTTAGACCTGCCAATCATGATCTACAATGAATCATAAAGTGCTAGTAAAGTTAAATGCATGGCCCTCTCCACGCTTAGATGCAAGAAAATGAATCTACATAATAACACATAGAGTTGAAGGCACATATACATATACATATACATATAAGAAATCAAGACATTGCATTTTGTCCAAAACAGTTTGTTTGAAGCTTGTCATTCTGCATAAGTTATCAAAACAATGGCTTTAAAAAACCACAGAAAGAAAGTTACCAAAATCCACATGCTTCAAGTGCCAGTACATCATTGTTGTCCTTATTGAGTTGTAACATACATTCAATTACATCCTTCAAACGGGGCTGTGAAATAGTGAAAGTCGCATCAGGGAAGAAAAGAAATGTGGTTTTGACTTTTGAGAAGGCCTAAATAGGCAACAAAGAAACTAAAGAAAACGTGACAACATATCTGATACCCACCTCTAGAACAGATGGATGGAATTCAACTAGCTGAAGCAATGCAGTACAAACCTGTTCATTTGGCCCGGGAAAAAAAAGCATTGAGCTGAACATGCACAAGTTTGGAACAAATATGATACCTTTCTACAATTCATCACTAGTTTACAATACTAAAATTTTGAAAATACTATATAAAAGAAATTTTTAGGAGATAGAAACAATTCTTCCTTAGTATGCGAGTTACATGATAAATATATTTACAGTGTCCAGAGACTATATCAAACTTCTATATAGTTGCATCAACGGTAAATGATAAGGAAGGTTAGGAAAATTTTATTAAACAATTGAGTATTCCATGCCAGAGACTAAATCATAATTACAAATAAGAAAACAATAGAAAAAGAGAAACTATTAACCAATTTCCTCACTGCTGCATCTGGCTCATTGGCAAGGAGAAACAAACCATCAAGGTATTTATTTTTGGATGTGTATAGCCCCTGGAAGAAAATAATGTATAACATGAAGTATAGCCCAAAAGTATCAAAATGACATCCATTAAAATTAAGAATATAAACTTGCAACTTACAGAAGGCATAGAGATAATGTATTTGTTTACAAAACGCAATGAAAGCTTTCTCAAGTTAGCATGTGGCGAATGAAAAAACTGCTCATAGGGAAAGAAGAAGAAGAAAAACATAATTAGCAAATTTACATATGCATGAAGGAATTTTAACACAAGAAAATGCATTTCACCTCAAACAATTCAAGAAGGAATTTGTTGATGGGCCTTTGACCTGACCAAGCGTCATCAGAATCCAACAATTCGGGTGTATTCTCAGAGATCTGTTTTACAAAGGAATGGTTGATGCGTTAAATGTAACTAAATTAATACAAAGTTAACATCTATGATTTATGGTTGATTTCTATTCAATGATGGTAGAAATTGGAAAATTACTCATTTCATACCTTTGACAATGCATCCATAGCACCTCCATTTCTATTTGGATCACCACTATTAAGGAAATGTAGAAGAGTATGAAACAGTTCAGGCCATCCCGAAATTCCCCCTTGTTGAACAACATTTGATATAGTCGTCCCACAAGTTGACCTAATGTGTTGATCTGCTTCTCCTAAACCATATAACAGTTGTAATTTTATATATTGTTGGTGTTCAGGCTCCATCAAATTGTATACAGCCATTAGCCCATTTTTCAGCAGCAGACCAGCAACTTTTCGAATCTCTACAGGTACATCCTGCATAAATTTCCGAAATTAAAACAATTTTCTTACCATATGAAGGCAAACATATATTATTACACATCCAAAGGTAATTTCTTGCACTTAAAATCAACATAGGGTAAAACCAGGGCACACTGGATATCATTTTTTCTTGTGGAACCAATATATCTTCCATATCCATTTTATAGTCCATAGAGATTTTTCCTTTCAAGTTACATGGCTGCCCTTCCCAATAATATCATCTCCAAAGTTTGAACCCAAGTTCTCACTCTGGGAGTCAATATGCCTTACCATTCACTAACTAACAACCTGATTTATAAAACATCCCTAATTAAAAGCAATGCCATGACCAATATTTCCTACTAAAACCTTTGTTTAACCCCAAAAATAATATACAATCAACTTCGTCACTCCACGACTAAAGTATTCTCTAAAGAAACACAATCCAATGAAAAAGACTTCCACAAAAGAATAATTCTCCACAAACATATAATCCAATCAATACTGATAATCCAGTTCCTCAAAAACACACTAAAATCCAACCAAGAAAAAAGAAAAGATACCATTAAAATAATTAGTAAGCAAAAAAAGGAAAGTAAAAAAAAAATGAAGTAAACCTTAGCTCTTGAAAGGATAAAAGCAAGATAGTTGTTGAAATCATCGAACAAAGAGAAATGCAGAAGCTGCATCCGAATCTGAATCCTAATAACCGTAGAAAACGGCAAATTATCCAGCAGCAACAGGAGAATTATTTGGTTCAACCCCTCTTCGTGTGGCTGCCATGGCCCAAGCCGAGTTATCGTCCTTCTCATTCTTTAAACAGATTCCGAGTTCTTTGGTGACGGCTCTAAGTTTTTAACTGTTAAGAGTAGCAACCAAATTGTGGGGTTTTGCTGGGGTTTTTTGGGTTGAGGAGTTTCAGCAGAGTTATGGACAAAGTTGAGAGAATTTTGGTGGGAAAATGGCAGAGCATGAAAAAGAAAAAGCAGAGGAGCTTTTAGTGGGATCTTGTTATTTTCGCGGGGCCAAAATAACTACTTCAAAGTTGTTAACTTCCTTGTTTAGTTGGAAATGGTAAAAATACCATACAAGCCCTTATACTAAAAGTTAAATTACATTTTTACTTATTTATCTTCGCATCTTAGATCAAAGAACATACGGTCCTTCGATAAAAATTCTGTTCAATCCTGTGGTTTAAAACCTGTCTTTGTACGTCATTAGAAGATATACATAATTATTTCACTAGTCACGTCGATTTTAACAATAAAATTAAATAAAAATTTTAACAGAAGGTACCATAATTATTTTAAGCTTTTTTAAGTAAAAGAGCATAATACAATCTGGTTAAAATTAAGATTATTTTAGAATTCAATTAAAATTAAAATCAAATTAATTTAAATTGGATGGATTAAAAGAAGCCAAAGCTCCTCTAGTAGGATGAACCCGATTTTTTTTTCATTTTCGGTATTTTTTTATTTTCATTAAGAATAAATTAAAATTAAGAAAAAGAACTTATAAAAATTCAGAGAAATTATATTTTATTTAATTGAAAATTATTATCCAATTACAATTCAAAAGCTAGTGGAATATTAAATTTTAAGTTTTTTATTTTATAAGGTATAAAATTAAATTAAAATAAATATATAAAATTTATATGGAATATTATCTACATTAGTGCTATATAGTAAACTACATTAACTGAAGAACAAAAGGAGAGTATATATTATTTATATATATATAAAAGAGTAAGAAAAAAACTATCCCAGAAATAACTATAACAATCAACACCTTGTACTATTTCTCTAGGTTTGTTTCGAGTTTTTCAACATAGACGAAAACTAAATGCAGGTATTAGTTTTTCCGGTTAAAAGTAACGGTGGTGTACATCAAAGAATCGAAGGCTTGTTCCGGTTTTTATCGCTTTTCGGAAGCTACCAGGTATTCACATAAGAAAATGATGCAACAACGAAAAAAAAAACACGACATAGATATATATATGATCAGGTGCCGCCGGGTTCGGTTGGCGTGGCACACGGGGCTAGTATATTCGGAGGGAAGTTAACTCCGCCCCCTCTAACGGATAGATTAGGGCCCTTTGCTGAGCTAGCCCTGCTCATGAGGTTTGAGTCGAGAAACACCACGATTACCGTGATATCGTCATGGAAATGCCGGCGGACACCACGGTCAATCTTCTTCAAGTCGGAATATCTCATTTCTCTCTTCTTTGCTGCTTCTTGTAGTGCAGTTTTTACGAGCCGCTTTGCACTTCCCTGCATGAAAGTCCAAAACCGAAAGGTTATATACGACGTTATTTTGGTACCTAATTTTTAATACCGTCCCTCGTACCTGCATGAGCATGTATTCATATGTATACGAGCGTATGTCATTTGTCGACATGCATATGCATGCATTAAGATCAAACGAAATTTAACATCGAGTCATAAACTTACACTCCGTGGATGATTTTGAACTATATTGACAGCTTCTTGATTACTTAGGTGCTCCCAAAGCCCATCAGATGCAAATATCACAAACTGATCATGTGGCTGCAGCTCGTGCACTGATATTGACGGGTCTGCACTCAATATCGGCTTTCTAAAAGGTTCACGAAGGCGGAATTTTGGATATAAAGGCTCCCTGTTGAACTCCGTCTTTTTCAAATATACATCACCGATCGATCTGGAAATCTGTAAGGTCAAGAATTCTATCAGTAAACACTCGAAAAAAAACGGGACACAAGAACAAACCACGGAAAACAACAGAAAGTAACATACTGCATACTTTTGTGGAATGTACGTAATTGTAATTCTAGGTGCTCGACCAAATTGATCGAGCATGGGAAACATGATTTAAACCATCAGTTAATAAGGAATTCAAAGTGAGAAGTGTCCTGTCAGGTTTCATAGCCTAGATATAGATCCTAATCCAAAGTTAGAAAGCCGGGAAAGTACGTTTAAATAAGTACTTTACAGGCAGTGGTAAAAGAATTATCTCTACAATCTCGAGCCATCAACTGCACCCCTACATGCTTCGGTGGTAGATATTTGTCAAGGGGTAGCTCTCCGTCTTCCATAGTTGTCATGATGAGGCAACCAGAATTTGTCGTTTACTCTCTATAAGACCCAGAAACCACAAAACTGTAAACCCGAGGGTAACTAAAAAGCCTATGTTAAAATATAACCAACTCCGAGATCACCCCTGAGCTTACTAGTTCCCCACTCGGAATATACAGTCATGCAGCTGATACACCTCCTTGCCTCGGGAAAATTGAAGTCCTGTTTCAGTTTTTAATTCTAAAAACAAACTTTTCGAACATTTCAAAAACAGCATGCTCTATGGTGCTCAATTTGGACAAGAAACTATTCAAGCTCTCCATGCATCTGCACGATGACGAAAGTGGCACCTGCTCCATCAGTTCCTCCATCGGGTTTTTTTCCCGAACCACTTATCACAGCTATGCAAAAGCATTATTGTTTAGAAAATGCTGCCGTTACCTACTCATCTTAGCAGTTAAATTACTACAAAAGGACAAAAAACATATACATGGTGAAGCATACCTGTATGAGACCTTTTACGCGCCATACGTTATGCTTCAATACTACAATTTGTGAGTCATCGGGGTGCAATGATTGCATCTCTCGTCTTACAGACTCTATACACACATTATGCTCGGCCGACAACTGAATAGCTAGAACCTCCCCTGTTGCCTTCACAGCTCTCCCCAAAACAGCACGAGAATCACCGAGGTTAGCAACATAAAGAGTTCCGTTACAGATAACACCGACCAGACAGCAAGATCCAACAGCTGCAATTTGTGGTTTCATAGGCCATTGTTTGGTAACGAGTGACAAAAAACCCTCTTCTGTTGCTTGATATGCTTTACGTATCACATCAACCGACATCCCTTGTTGCTCCGAAGTGAATCCTGAACATAACAAAAGTGAGCACAGACAAATAACAAAGATATTTCTCGGTTTCGACTAGGAACAAGACGACGTGCTTACGTTTGAGATGTTGAAAGAGATGATCGTTGATGTACCGGGACGTTTCTGGGCCACCGTGTCCATCATATACACCAACAAAAGTACCATACGGACCTGACTCGTGTAAACTCAAACAACCGGACTCGAGCTGGCTTTGGTCTTCAAGCAAATTGTTGGCTTGAACCACTGCCATTGAGAACTCACCATTGAAATGCTGCCCTGAATCTTTGTACCATAAAAGACCATCTTGTCGACCTCCGGTTTCGGAACTCGTGTGAACGTGTCTATCAGATCTCGGTAAAAAACAAGCCATCAACAAATTCATTAACCCTGATAACATCCCTCATTTCATCCACAAAAACCTCCAAATTCTCATTTAAAAACTAGACCCTAAAAAACCGAAAACCGAACCGAATATCCTCCTTTTTTGCTTCAACACAACACTAAAAACACTGCAGCAGCAACAACAACAAGCACAAAGCACAACAGTTCAATGAACCATAACAGCTCAAAAATAAAACTCAAACCAAGCAACTTAAGCTGCAAATATAACTAATAAAAGATCAATTACAAGGTACAAGGAACCACCTTGTTTTTCTCAGCTTGTCTTAAAAAGTCATAACCGTACCACCGTACCTGCTCCTTGCTGAAAAATTCAATAAAAACACAAAGGGTTTTTGGGAAAACAAGAAAATAAGTCAAAGACCTTTTTGTTTCTGATTTTCTAAGGTCTAATGTTTCACATTGAGAACCTTAAACAAAACCCATTAATCATCATAATTCAAGCAAAAAAAGAAGGAAGCAGCAGCTTACCTTTTAAATTTGACCACTTCAGTTCATACTTGAAAGAAAGATCTGGGAATTGAAAAAAGCTAGAAACTTCATGTAGATCTATGGATCAATCAAATCGAAGAAAGTTTTTTTTTTTTTGATTTGGTTGGTTTTCAACAAGTGATGAGATAATTGAAGAAAAAATAGAAATGAAAATGGATGAGTTCCTTTTTTTTTCTTTAAAAAAGGTCCATTTATGTAAAAGGTTTTTGGTTTTGGTCCCCAAAAAAACACATAAAAACTCTTTCCTTTTCTGCTTCCTTATCTTTCTTTTGTATATCTCTTAGTTTTTCTCAGCAGACAAGACCCATAAAAGACCAACGATGGAGAGCTTGAAGCCAGCAAAGCAGGTCCAGTTTTGGGCTCCACATAACCCTATGGTAAAACATAGAGAAAACCCCATAAAATGTCAATTTCTATATATAGTCCCTGTACTTTAATCTCTTTTTATAATTTAATCTTTTTGCTTTTGAATTATTGGGATGTGTGACATGACATATATATTTTGCATTTTTAAATATATAATGGTTGTTTAATTAAAAAATCACAAAAGTGTATAAAAATCAAACTTTTCTATTAGTATTTTATACTATGCATAAATTGTAAATTCAATTTTTACTCTAATTTAATTATTTTTATTATTTCTAAAATATTATACAATAAATATATTATTATGATGATATCATTTACTATAACCCTTAAAATAAGAGATTTAATAATCACTCAAAAATCAATTAAGTCTCGATTCGATTAGTACCGATATTCTCATTATGGGTTGGGGAGAGGTTATAGATAATTCTAGGCATTATGTTAAAAAGAAATGATATAATCGAACATATAATGAATTTGTTCAAAAAATAATCACTCGAAAATGTGAATTTCGTTCAAATATTTATAAAAAAGTTCATTGCTATTTTTTTCAAAATGTAAACTTCCATCAAACACTTTAAAATAATTTAATAACTATTTTATAATTTTTAAAATTAAATAATTAAAATGTAAAATTATTAATAATTTAATCATATTGAATTTACCCAAATAATAATATTGGAATACTTATGGAAAAGTCCACTGTTACCTTTTTTCTTCAATCGATTTATTATTTTAGGGGTTTATGCTAAATGACATCACCACGTTAACCAAAGTAACCCAAGAAATAATATCTATAGGGGTCACACGTGGCATCATATTTGTTTGCCACGAACCTTATTATTACAGGTGGTTTCCACCTTCGGTCCATTATGTCGTTACACGTGTTAGTTTATGAAAAGTAGTATGAAATTGTGTGCACTGGGCGGTGGTCGTTATTACAGGTTGCTGTTAGAAACCGAGTAACAGAGTCAAACCTTGCCTGATTCATCGCTAACTCTCCAAATCTGGTTTTGCTTATCTACGGGTTTGACTAACGTAGGTTCGAAAAGTAGCCAATAGGATGCTTATTTTAGGGGCACTTTCGTCATTGGAGTCAATAATGATAGAGTTAGATAATTTTGGTAGTTTAACCACTCATGGACTTTTGAAAGAAAAAGAATTCTAGAATAAAGAATAATTTATTAATATTTGGATATTCGTTAATTTGTATTTTTTTCAAATTAGATCAATTATATTCAATTAATTTCTTCATAAATAAGTTTGTTTATGTTATTTAAATTTTCTTTAAATTATATTTTTAAACATTAATTACTAATTCTATTTTTATTTGGGTTATTTTTAATAGTACATATATTAAATTGATTTATTTAATAATAAATTGACTAATTTGATTTACTTTCTATAATAAAGGGATTCCACAAGTAATTTCACCTTATTAAGAATTTATTAACTAATACTACACCTATAACATTAGTTGTGTTGCTATTTATAGAAAGAAATACTCTTGCATTAAATGAAGTAGTTGATAATTTAATTTGATGGTTTTATTGATGCAACTAAGTCATGAAAGCACTTTGTAACAAAATGTGTAAAATCATCCATTATCACATTTAATGATATTATTATTTTAAATATGTCAATAAGTGGTGGTTTAGTGATAAAATTAATGTAATAAAAATTTGTATGTTAAATTAGTAAGTAATTTGATTCTTCTGTTGAAATTTAAATTATTTTCTACTATTAAAACATGTCTTAATTTATACGTTTATATGAGGTACACATGGTGTTATCTAGTTATTTCACGCCATTTTTAATAGTAGAAATGGATAATATCTTTAATAAAAGGTCCAGTTTACTTTTTATCTAATGTAGATAGACTAATTTACTTAATCTTTTTAGTAAATAGAGTATAATGCTTAATATAATGACATTCATAGTACTTTTACCAAATTTTGTCATCTTATGTTCGATTCCTAACTGATACAAACCATGCATGAATGTTTTGTTCATCTCATAATGTGTAGGCTCTTTCTAGATTAATTATGGTCTAGGTCATATGCTTATCACTCTAATTGTATTTGGTAATAGTTAATTTCATGGATAGTTATTCGAATGTGTATTATTCATAATTTACATTTGTAATTGTACTTGAAATGTATTTGTAAAATGTCCAATCTGATTGTAATTTCTATATTACGTTGGAATTGAGATTTAATCCCTTACTTTAATTTAATATAATTTGATGAATTGAAAATACGTGGTTGTTGCTACTAAAATGATGACATGATTTAGAAAACAAAACCCTATTGTTATAACCGCAACAATTAACGATATTATCAATTTAAACCCGCAAACAACATTACTAAATAGAGGGATACAATTATGCAAAATTATAACGGAGAAATTAAATTCTAATTCCAATATTGTAAAGGATTAAAATTAGAATTAAACATTTATTTCAACGAAAACCATATAGATGTAAAATATTAGGGATGATATAATTTTTGGCAACTAAGTCCAATATGGTACCTTTAATTTTTTTAATCCACTTTTATACCTGAACTTGGCAACTAGATACATCTTGGTCGTTGAATTTGAAAAACGTAAAAGTTTGATAACATAGCACTTTGAGATTATACTACATCATTACTTAAAAATTAATATATATATATATATATAATTCCAACTGATGAGATGGTACGATATTTGAATGTCACATACAATGTTTTAATAATCAAACAAGTGGTTGAACCGATTAGACCATTAATTCCCGATTCAATTAGTTTGATCAGTTCAATTGTTAGACCAACAAAAATTAAAAATTCATAAAAATTAAAAAAAATATTAAATTGATTCAACCTATTCAACAACTGGTTTTTGTCTTAATTTTCAATTTCTATCGATTTCGAGTTGTTTCCAATTCAATTAGTTCAACCCCTTTGTTCAAACTAGTATACCGGTCAGTTCACAATCTAATCTGTCAAACCTACCAATCTAGTCATATTCTGAAAGCATTGGTCACATCATCAAATATTGATAAAATCTAAATTTAAAGACCAAAATAAATCTCAAGTTACCAAATTCAAATTTCAAATATTATATTATCTCAAAATATTACACTCAATTGTTGTGTCCCAAAATAAAAGTTTTCAATCACCAAGTAAATTAAAGAAATATGAGCAAATACAAAGGCCCGTCTACTCACCTCAAAATCGTAAAATTGCTTTTAACATCCTTTGAAAATTTTTAATACTATAATTTAATATGATAAAAAATTACTTTTTGATCCTTTAATAATTTATAATTCAATTATTACCCCAAATTTTTTTCTTGTCTTTGCATATATATACTTATAACGGTGTTTTATATTTTCATACTTTTATAATTTTTAATAAAACAACTAAATTTTAATATATTTAAATATTGAACTCCTATTAACACGATTTAAACATAATTTATTTACCACTCTATCGATGACCACTGTTGAATAACTATTTTAAGAAATATTTTTATGTAAAATATTTTATTTTTACTTACTTAATAAATAAATAATATACTAGTATTGATTTTGATTTAAGTTTCTATTTAGAAAGTACTGGGAGAATGTTGAAATACAAAATACTTGTAATTTACGTAACCTTAGCGACCATGGATTTGAAGACTCGTTCAAGTTCTCTTGGGTCTTTCTTTCAATGCACAAGAAAAACTAACAATATTACGAATATTTTTAAATTGATAGACTAAATTATGATACTTTTTTAATCATCCAATTATGGGTTTTTTTTTATTTTGATCCTCAACTAATCGAAATTATTTTTCAGTCCATTTCCGTTAATTGCACCAATGGAGATTGTTTTTTTGGTTCATTTCAGTTAATTGTACTATCCAATTTTTCAACTGTCATGTCACTTTTATATCAGTGTAATTATCGAAAATAGATAAAATAATAATTTCAATTAGTTGAGTGATAAATTAAAAAATTCATAATTAGGTGATTCAAAAAAAGATAGTTTAGACAAGTTCTTTATTTTACTCTTGAGCCCAAAATTTTCATATTTCAAGACAGAATTTCCTAAAATATTTTTTTGTCATGAAAAGTAAAGTAATAAATTTATATGAAAAGAGGGCATAATCACGGATTTAGCTCTTAAAGTTTATTCGTTTTTGTCATTTCGATTTTAGGGTTTTTTTATCATTTTGGTCATCAATATTTAAATTTAGTCCATTATAAAAAAGTTAGTTAAATTATTAAAATTTTAAAGATATTGACGTGATAATTTGTGTGATAGTTTATCGTAATTCATTGTTAATGACATATGTTTTTTAATTTTCATAAACTTTTTGAATTTTTTTATCTTTTAATTTTTATGAAATATATGTAGATAACACGAATTGCAACATAAGTGCCATTAAAATTTTAATGGACTTAATTCTAAAAATTAAGGACCAAAGTGATAAAGAAAAGAATTATAATCAAACTGGCAAAAAACAAATATTGAAACTAAATTTCTCATTATTCGTAACTATAATATTAATAATAAAATTTAACTTAATGAATTTAACTGTTATTATTTAAATAAATATTAAAGTTTCAAAATTCGAAAAAAAAAATGGACCAAATTAGTTACATTTGCAACTTACGTGTAAATACAGGGACTTGAAACTGAAGTTAACCATTGGAAAAAGTAAATAGCGGACAAAGAGGACCAGGCCAAGACAATAAAAATTTCTGCATCCTTATTTAGACAGTAGGGTGAAGTGCACGTCAAATGTTTCTGACAGAGAAATAAAAAAGGTATTTTTCATTTACTTTTTTTTCCGTATGAGTTTAACATCTCGATTTATAACATTTATTCATGAGCCGGGTCAAATTGAACATAAACATAATATTATAAACTTAAAAATAGTCTAGCTAGGCTTGGGTCTTGAAAGTTTAAGTTCGAGTTCGACCTATATTTTAAACAATTTTTTTTGTCTAAATTTATTTTTTAGGTCTAATATTTTTGTACGTTTATGTATAGTCCCTCCTAACCATTAAATAAAAGTATAATATATTCTAGTACATTCAAATTCATATTCTCCTACACTCATAACAAAACTGATACCAACAGAACTAAAATTTGATAGAAAAAAAGCTTTTATTTTTATTTTTTTTGTGTTTTTGAGTTAGTAAATGCGAGAAATTTAGAGGAAAGGGCAAATGAAAAGCATTCAGTAGCATTTCTTGTGGGTGAAGATAAAGCCACGTTCATGATGTATATTCGTTGCATTTGATTAAAAAAAATAAAGTATATTTACATTTCAAAGTACAAAAGAAATTTCAAATTTGGAAACAAATAACCATATTGTCATTTCACTTTCATTTCTTGTACTTTGTCTTGTTGGCAGGTAAACTGTCATGTTTTTTTATTGAATTTGTAGAACTTTGTAATGGTTTGTGGTGTTAAAATAGCGGATTCGATCTAATCTGATTTGATTATAAAAATTAATAATTCAAAATCTGAGGTCATTTAGCTTTCATTTATTGAATTTGTGTCGTGTTGGTAGGTAAATTGTCAATAAATTTGTGGAGCTTTGTTATTGATTTATTTATCTCTTCTGAGTTTTGCTGATATGTCGTGTTAAACGTGGATCATAATAATTTGATTTAAAGATTTGATTACGAAGAAGTTGACCACTTAAACTTGTTTATTCTGAACTTGAATTGATTTGAACGGGAATTTAACTCAAATTCAATGATCCAATTTTGAAACAGTCTGGAACGAAAATGATCCTAACATGAAGTACGGTCAATGATTAAATTTGTAATGATTTGAACCTCAAATTAGAATGACTCGAACCTATAATGACCTAGACCTTATACGACATGAACTCAAGAACTAACACAATCTTAAATAAGGACTTTAAAATTTATAAACTCGAATTGACCTAATCAAAATTATTAGTTGCACGAGTTAATATAATTCGCATAAAAAGCATTTCGATATACCCATTTTTAAATTATTTCATGCAAGTCATTTTTAAAGACTAACCTTCAAAAAGTTTGAAATTCGGTAACAATGCTAACTCTTGGAACTTTGATATCGCTTTACGTACATTATATATGGATTGTCATTAATATTATTTTATCTTAAATTCCAAATTCCATTATGTATGAATGGAGGCTCGATTAAGAAAAATCATATTTGAGCTCGAGCCCTACTTGCTAAGGTTGCCAAAATAATTTGTTTTATTATTTGAAAAATAAATTTTTATTTAATTTTAATTTTAAAATTACATAAATATCAATATAAACTTTTATATTTTTTATTGTCTTCAAATAACAAAACGGGCTAAATCGATTCAAGATAAAAATATATATATAAGTTAAAGTTGCTCGATCTATGAATATCTCTAATGAGTTCTCTTAATAACTATTATAATTTGACTGTAAATTTATTCTAATTACAATACTAAAAGATAAGCTAGATAAATTCCTTTTAATTTAACCAATAAGTGGTTGAGTGTAATGATAAGACATATTACACTCTCGAAGGGAGAATTCAAATTCAAATATTAGAGACAACATTATTAAGAGGAGCAACTACGATTCTTAAACCGGACCATGTATTAATTTAGCTTATCGACTACAGTATAGTGGGAATATTGTTAAAAATAAGAAAGCAATATATTTTTCATTTATAAATGTTTCTATCAAATTTATATTTATATTATAGTTGTAATTAAAGCTGATTTGATGATTCATCACATTTGGAAAAGACCTTCCCCGAATGTGTCACATTCCAATTATTACAAATTATTAATATATGTTGAAAATAATATTACATAATTATTTTATTGCTTATTTTGAATTTATATAACATAATTGTATCGTGAATTGCATGGAGAGGAAAAATTGGGAGAGTGATAGAGACTTGGATAAAGGGGAAAAAAAGAAGAGATTTGTCCTTCACCTAACATGTAAAATAAAATTAAAATTAAATACATTAAAAGGACGGTCCAATCTATTTGATTGGATGTGTTTCTAATTTTGTTCAATGTCTATCTAGCTGTTTGCTAAGTATCGTAATTTATTAGAAAATGGATTTTTTTTTTTTTTTTTACTTTACTCAATTTACCTAAAATCAATAATTGTGGATGCTAAATATGTCAATGTTATTTATTTTGATTCTTAATGCTTAGTTCATTTTTGGTATCGAAAAATTTATTTTTGTTAGTTCGGTTGAATTAGTTGGACTAGAAATTGATCAAGATACTAGTTTGAAATAAACGATTGGATGGTTGACTTGCGAATTAATTATGCTAGATATTGAATTAATTTTCTCTATTTTAATATTTTTATTTTTAATAATTTGTTCAATTGAACCAAACAAACAGGTTGGGCCAGAGAGTTGAATTTTGAATTGATTTTCTCTATTTTTATTTTTTAATAATTTATTCAATTGAATCAAATAACTTGTTAGATCAAGAATCGGTGATCTAGCTGGTTCGACTATCGATTCGGTTTTAAAAACCTTGGTGCAAATGCTTTTATACTATGAGTGTGAAAAACAATGAAAGAATGTAATATTAATTTTTGAGAAGTTTAAATTTTTTTAAAGTTAAGGTTTAATAAAAAAATTCAAACATCTAGGGTTAAATGAGATTTTTTAATTTTACGGTGTATGATTAAAATTTATAATTTTTAGAAGATTAATGAGAAATTTTGATAATTTTAAAGGATTTAATTTAAAATTTAAATTTTTGTAGGGCTTAATTAGAAGTTTCAAAATTTAAAAATCTAATTAAAATATTCAAAAAATTAAAAGGCTTATGATAAATTTTCAAACTTTCGAGTAGCAACGCGCCTCTGGCTTTTATTCTGTTCTACCACTAGAGAAGGAAAAAAAAGTGAAAATTTTATTTGATTCGAATATTTAAATTTAAGAAGATTAATTTATTTGGAATTTGTGGTTTCTCTTTTAATAATATTATTTCGGATTTGAAGCTTGAATTTATGTTTTTGCATTGAGTGTATAATGTTTTTAAAGCTAAACTTTCGTCGATTTGATTAATTCAATTAAAATTTATTAAAAATTTATAAAAATAAAAACTCGATTTAACCAGGCTGATACCATTGTTCGAATCTGTATCCAATCTAACCGACCGATCCGATTCGATTCAAAATCATTAACCTTACCACTACTTTCAACCCCTATGTTAATGTTGAGTATTCATAAGCTTCAAAATTTTTTCATTAAATATTAAAATTATTAAAATAATGTAAAATTTTAAATAAAATTAAAAAATAAAATGATTTTTGAATAAATTTTTACCAAATAAATTTAAAATTAAGTGGCGGAGCCAAGGGGCGTTGGCAAGATCCTTTATAATTTATCAAATTTTAGATTAGTAATGATAAAATTGTACTTTGACCCTCCTAAAAAATAAAAATTGATTAAATCTTTTAAAATTATAAAGATGTAAACTATTAAAACGATAAAATTAATTTTATTCTATCATAAAAGCATATAATTTAATTCCGATCCTCTAAAAATTTTCTAGCTCCACTACAGTCTAAAGTCTAAACAAGTGGCACACAAATTTTGGATAATTGTACCCCGAAAATAAATAAGATTGGATAATGATATGAAATTATGAAGTGAGGAAAAAATAAAACAAAAAAATGAAAGCCCAACAGCTTGGAATTTAATTCAGGCTCTCAATTCGATTGGGGTCCTACATAGAGCCCAACTTGTTCTTTCCTTCATAAATGCAAAATAGTACAAATAGATATGAATAATATAACTACTCAATGTTGTGGTCAAGGATTTCATTAAATAGTAAGGTTGATATATGGGTAAATTTTTTATATAGTAAATGTTAATTTTACTATAATTTGAATTTATTTGATTAATTTTAATAATATATGGACTAATTTGATCAAATCTCTGTATTATAGGGACCTTTTAGGTTCTTTAATCCAAATATATATACTCATTATTGAAGGGGATGAAGGTTGACTCCTATGGAATAAGTTTTCGAAGTGTCGTCTATCTAAGGCTAATAAACACCTCAATGAATCAGTATTATCATTACCCAAGGTTTTGAAGAGCTCTCACAAGCAAACGCCACCCCTAGAATGGAAATTTACTTCTTTAAACTCCAATAAATTATAAAATTTTAAGTTAATATATGGTAAAATAATAGTGTAGCCCCTCCAAATGTTAAATTTTCAATAATAAATAGCTTTTCCCCCATCCACAAGTGTCCCTTATATGTTGTAGGAGAAAGACTCAAACTCGACCAAGAATAATTGCTCGCATTTCCTTGGTATGTGGTCGTACACCACATACGGTTCATTTCGACCATGCATTTTCACTCTATTGAATCCGTCACTTTTTCAGGTAATGTTAAACACTCTAATTCTTCACAAAATTGAAAAATAAGCCACAATAAAAAACAGTATCACCTCTTGAGAGTTTGGCCGACTTCTTATATATGGTCAATGTTGCGGAGGGTAGCAAGTCATTATTAAAACCAGATGCCAAATCTTACAAACCTTACGATAAGAAGATATATCCCATGAATGAAGGGTCCATATATAATCAAAGATATATATATAAAATAATATTCTGAAACATGCAGAAAAGATCATGCAGTCATGTTCATTGAGGCCTTATCTCAAACACTAGAAAACAGATAGGGACAATTCAGATAATGTTAAATCATAACATTGGACGATGTCATGTCTCTTAAAACAATATTGTGCTTAGTTTATATTATGCAACATTTATGCCATATTGGACCGTTTTTTTTATATTTGATATGGAAGATCGAAAAAGAATTTGTAATTGAATTTTAGCTCAATTGGTATAGTTAAGAGGATGTGAGTTCGAGTGTGCTGAAGCGCATTATCTTTTTATTTAAAGGTCAGGGAGGGACTATAGATATTTGATTTTAAAAGATTTTAAGTTCGAGTTTAGTTCAATCTATTCGAATAATATATTTCTTTGTTTAAAAAATAACAAACCTATATCTAATTTTATTTATATAAATATCAATTATTATGTTTTTAAACAATAAAACGAATCAGGTTTAGTCAAGCCAAGAATAAAAAATCTAATCCTAAGTCCCTCCCAAAAGTGAGTCGAATTAGTATTATGTGCTCGGATTAGGAAGATGTTAAACATTTAAGTTCACTCAAACCCGTAACTTTTGAAAATTTGCATCATCAATGATGACACTAAGCAAGAGGCGGTGGCTTGTCTCCCAAAATGGTAAATTTGCCTTGTAGTCTTTTTAAAATTTAAAAAATTACAAGTTAGTATAATAGTAAATTTGTACTTTGGCTCTAAAAAATCTTATGATTGAACTCTGCCCCCTAAATCAATTTTCTGACTTTGCCCCTAACACTAATCTAATATCTAATTGGCAAAACTAAGGATGACGATGGGGTGGGGCGAGGGTAAATATTGCTAAATTCACCATTGCTCCCCAATTGGCACATTCCGCTTCACCACTCATCCAATTACATTATGGATGCATAATATTGAAAATCACTACCATTTTTATGGATGTTAGATACATTCATCCCTGCCCCGCCCCGTTCCGTTTTAATTTAATTTGTGCTATTTATCTTTAATCTTTTCAATAATTTTTAAAGTCAAGTAAATATTTAAATATAATTATTCAAAAAAAAATTAAACATAAAAAATATTTTTTTCTATATTGCGTTCTTGCATTTTTACCCTTTTAATAATTTATATATAAGGACAAAATGGAAATTTTATACAGTGAACTGGATTAGGGTGGGGGCAAGTAATTATCATAACCGTTCCATACCCATTATCTAAAAGAAAAAACCTGCCTCGCCTTGCCTTGCATCCACTTTTCAAAATAGAAAATTTTGCTTCATCGGGCGGTTCGGATTTTGGGCAAAACATATTAAAATACCAATATTTATATTATAATTAAATTTAAATAAAATTTCATTATATGGTTTATAGGGACTTGGGCCGTAAAATACATTCAAGCCCATAAAAAAAGATTAAAATAAAACCCAAAATGGCTGTGAACCGGGTCGAAACTCGAAGCCCAATGCTTTCGAGGCTCATTGAAATTGCATGGTTGAAATCACTTTTTATTCTGTGAAGCTATCGTCGTGTTGAGAAAAACCCACAGAATCTAGGGTTTTTGTTTTTCTTTTTGGAGGTCATTTTTGCTCTCTCTCTATCGAAAACCCGAAGCATTGCTCCCAAAAGAATGCCATTTTTTTGGGTACATTAAAACTAAGAAAGATGGCGTTTTGGCGTAGAATCAATCAGTCTAAGCTTCAACTTATATCGAATCAATACAGGAGATTTTACTTTCAAGCTCCCTTTACTTCCTCTCTTCATCAAACGAGGATCCGTGTTTTGGAGAAACCTGTTTGCAGTATTGAAGATAAGCCCTCGTATTTTTACAGCAATGTTAGATCTTTTGCTGCCCCAGTTCAGGTAACTTCGCAAAAATTATATTAACTTTTAGTTAATTTAGTGTTTTAAAGCCCTTGAATCTAGATGTCATTGTTTGTTTTTGATGATTTTTATTGGGTTAATTGCACCGGACGTGATTAGATTACAGGTCAAATTCTAAATTAGTCGTAAAATTCAAAATGTTCCAGTAGCTTAATGTATTGTTTCACTCCGGTCATCCTGTACATTTTAAAATTTAAGAGTTTTTATTAATCCAATATATTGCTTAAAAAGGAATTTATATCAAATTCAAGCTGCTATTTAACGCCAAAGCTGACGTCTAAGTGATATATTAGCTTGAGGATTAAATTTGAATGTTTTGAAGTTTTGGGATCAATTCAGAATTTGGCTCTTAGTTTTGGGGATGTCTGGTGCAATTAACCTTTTTTTATTTGATTGATAACTTAAAAGGGTATTTTGATTCTGATATTTTGTAATTAGTTTTTTTGAATTTAGAGTGTTAAGGGTGAGGGGTTAATTTGATGACGTGTTTGATTATTTCAGGCTATTAAGAACAAGAAGGCTGAGGCAGGCAAGGAAAAGCCGCGTTTAAATAAGCAAATCACTGCTAGTGTTGTAAGATTGGTGACGGAAGACGGTACGTGACAGTTGACGCATTGTTTTATATTGTTGAGTAAAATAAAGGGTCTTCTCCATATGCCTGTATTAAGCTTATAGCAATGTGAACTTACAATTAGGTTAGGATTTAGGATTAGATACGCTTGAAACCGAAGTGAAGACGAGATAGAAGAATGGAATTGAATTGTCTTAAATGATTTTATAATAGCCATTTTCTGTTATAATTCAGGTTATGATTTATGAAATTGTAGGTCAGCATTCCGTCGTCTCAATTCAAGAAGCATTGCAACAGGCAAGGAAGAAAGGTCTCGATCTTGTCGAGGTAAAAAATGCATTAATTTTAGGTGCTTTTCCGTTTGGTATCTGAACATTCTCTCCACTCCTTTTATTTCATAATGCTATGTGAGAGTTTTTTGTCTTGTTTGGTATCTAATAGAAGTTCTATTATTTTTGTAGGTTCAGAAAATGGTTAACCCGCCTGTTTGTAGGCTGATGGACTATAATAAGGAAATGTACCGACGACGTCAAAAGGAAAAGGAAATTGCTAAAAACAAGGTAACTTGTGTGATTCAAGTTTATTTAGCTCAAGATGAAATAGCAAATTTGTTTTCGTTTTTGTCTATGCATTTAGCAACCATCATAATTGATTATTTGTTTTTCTGTTAATGAACCTACCATCATAATTCATGGCAAGTAATTTTGTGATTTTGTCTTTGCATGGACCTGCTTGTTTCTAGACAGTGTTAGCTATACTTTTTTTTTTTTTAAATAATTTTATTTGTCTGTAGGCAGGGGAGACAATAAAGAAAGGAGTGTGCAAAATTCGATTCACTGGGAAAATAGTAAGTTCTTTTTCTTGTTGTTCATTGAATAGTCATACATCTTGAAACCTTGTTGTGAAACATCAATCAACGATATTGCTAAAGATATTAGAAACCAAAATACGTTTTAATGCCGACCAACATAGTGACTGTTGGCAAGAGCATTTGATTAAATTGTTTAGGTCAAATTCTGCTATTATCCCTTGTGTTATGCTTAAGTCGCAGATTTAGTCTTTATAATCTAATTTGGTCACTTTGGTACTTATACCTCGTATTTTCAAATTTTGGTCCTGATCCAAATGGTAGTCGTTAAATTCTGCTACTTCCAAAATCTTATGCAACACACATATTATCATATGTGTAATACAATGTTAGCTTGTTATGTCCACATAGATTTAACACTTACTATTTGAGTTAAGACTAAAATTTAACATTTCGAAAAGTATAGTGACTGAAATGATCAAATTGGAGAGGGGGATTAAATCCACAACATACGCATAGTACGAGATGAATGGAGATTTAACTGCTACAGTTTTGGTTGGGATTGAAATTTCAAAATTCAAAAAGCACAGGATTAAAATTGATAGAATTAAACCCCCAGCTCTTGGTCTAGAAGCACTGGTGTTCACTCCAATAACCTACGTCATGGGTGTAGATAATAGGGGCATTCTTGTTTTTGGTGTAATTTGACCAATTTTTTATGTATTCAGTATTTATCCATGGCTTTTCTGAACTGTTGATGCCTGATACATGAATTGAAGCTGTTTTTTAATCTTCAACTGAAATCTTCAACAAATATAGATTTTCTATAAAAGTTTTTGAAAGTTTGAACCATACATATCCATCAGATGTTAATTGTGCAAAGCTGAAGCAGAGATGGGAACCATGACGAATTTGTTCTTCTGCAGGCAGAAAATGACCTAAAGTTGAAAGCAGAAAATGTTATTCGATTAATGGAACGAGGTTACCGAGTAAAGGTACTTCTATTTCTTTATAAAGGACTAATGCTTTAAGTACAGTGATATAGATTCTTATTATTTTATAATGTGTTTTAATGGTGCATAACTAGGCCGAGTTGGGTAGTGATTAAGCTTTATAGCCACTTTTATCTTTGTGGTGCTGTTATGGTTTGGAACTCTGATGAATATTAATGGGTGCACTTCGTTGTTCTCCAATAGTGTATGGCCATGGGGCAGGCTAAGGAGCACGAAGTCGAGGATCTGGGAGGAATTTTGTCTCGTCTCACTAACTTGGTATCTCTCATTCCTACACTTTATGTTTCTTAGTGTATCATCACATGGACTTTTGATTCTGAACCTTTTATTATTAATTATTCAGATTGAAGATGTATGTGTTGTGGAAAGTGGGCCAAAGGTGGAGAAAACAAATGCTTATGTGATAGTCAAGCATGTCAAATTTGGCCCGACAAAGAAAGGTGGTGGAAAAAAATCAAAGGTCGAAACTTCTACCGAATCAGCTACTGACAACCAAAGTCCCGTGCTGCCTCATGATGAATCTACTGAATCTGGCTCAGAGTCTGAAGATACTATGCTTTCAGATGAAGATGAGCTGCCTATGTCTTCACCGATGCAAATGCGGGATGAATCTACTGGATCAAATACTTCTCAATCCTGTCGTCCAGATACATCCCCTGAGATCCACAACAGATACAAAAGGAGTGAACCGAGGAATCCGTCCAATCCTCAATTCCCGTATCCACGACGGGAACAACCTAATATGGGCCAGAGTACAAGAGAGTCAGTCAGGTCAGAACCCTGGTTCCAAAATCCACCACGGCAACCACCTCAAAATATGGGCCAGGATACAAGAGAGTCAGTCAGGTCAGAACCCTGGTTCCATAATCCACCACGGCAACCACCTCAAAATATGGGCCAGAATACAAGAGAGTCAGTCAGGTCAGAACCCTGGTTCCAATATCCACCACGGCAACCACCACAAAATATGGGCCAGAATATGAGAGAGACAGTTAGGTCAGCACCCCAGTTCCCATATCAACGACGGCAACCACCCCAAAACATGAATGCTACATCCTCGGTGCAACACACGAAGCAAGTTGAGAACGAATCTTCAAAGTCTCCCTCTAATAACTCGCTGAGCTTTGGGATATTTAGCGGTTCGAAAGCAAATTCATCTGGCAAGCAAGCACCGGATGCACCCATGAGCAACGAGGGAAACAGGTATGCATCCTTGCGAAATCGTGGCATGAATGGAAATGGAGCAAATCAGAATACTCGTGGCTCACAATTTGATGGTGACCGAAAGCCGGACAGCAATATGGCTGGACAAGACAGGTACAGTAGTACTTCAAATAGAAAGCCATAGTCAAACTAAGCTTGTAGGAGATAATGCCATACCATTTTTGTTGTTGTTGCCTCAAATAGCAAATGGCAAATGCAGTTTTGCTGGAGAAAAGAGAAGATCTTATTTATTTATTATTATTATTATTAGAGAAATTGATGTTTTATTGTATCAGCATTGATATGCATATGCATCTCACCATTGTATTTGGATGATATGGTGAATTTGAGAAGAAAATACGTTTCTTTTGTTACTTGTTCTGTGATAATAAGAGGAAACAAACAATTTGGAGTATCTATCTATATATAGTGGGTGAATATTTGAGGTTAAAACATGACATAAGTCCCTGTACTTCTATTTTATATCAGCAATGATATGCATGCATCTCTTCACCATTGTATTTGTATGATATGGTGAAGTGAAGAAAATACACTTTGGAGGTCTGAGATTGGACCAAGTTAGTCCTTCTATCATTAAATTGATCAATTTAGTCCTTATATTATTGAAAATAATCAAATAAATTCAAAGTGTAACGGAGTTAACATTTACAAAAGTTATTTCAATTTTAAATAAAAGATTTCATTTATAATTTTATAAATATTAACTCTCGTAAATAAAAATGATATTTTGAAAAATAAAGGGTAAATGTTAATTTTATTCTATTTTGATTTTTTTTGGACTTTTAATAGTATAATTTATTTAATAATAGAGAGACGAATTTGATGAGGTGTTTATAATAGAGGATTTAAAGTGTAGCAACCTTTCTTTGTTACTTGTTTTGTAGTAATAAGAGGAAACAAACAATTTGGCTTCACATTTGGTTGAGTATGGGTGAATATTTTATACGCACAGGTGGATATTAAATTTCATGTTCGGTCAAATGAACAATAATATGAATTTTTATCTGAATATAAATTTTACTCTTGAAATCCGGGGATCAAAATGTGAAATTTGATATAAATTGATATAAGTCTTAAATTTTAAACTCAAACCTTAAATTCGATATAAACCTTGAATCAAGGTTAAATTGTAACAGAGTTAATATTTGTTGTTTAAAAATATCATTTAAACCCTAAATTTAAAGGCTAAATTTTGTTAACATTCATAATTATTTCGACAAGACTTAACATAATTTATTGTTTAATAGAGCTAATATTTTGAAAGCTTTTTGAGGTTATGTAAATAAAATATTTTGTTTAGGGTTGAATTGGAAATGAAAAAAATTCCATGTCATTTTTAAACAATAAATGCTTTTCTATTACAATTTGGTTTTATTTGATTTTCTTAAGAGTACATATATAAAATTGATCCATTTAATAATAGATGGATTAATTTGATTTATCCTTATAAAGAGAGACTTGACAAGTATTTACATCGTTTCGAAACATACGAGGTAAATATCTCTTGAGTAAATCACACTCAATGTCACTAAATTATTAGTAAGTTTACATTTTGATCACTTAACTTCAAAAAAATTAAAAAATGGTCATTGAACTTTTCGGAAGTTTTCATTTGGATCATTGAACTATTTGAAAGTTTCTATTTGAGTTATGAGATTGTTAAGTTTTTTTTTTTTGACTAGTGAGTTCCAAGTGATGATTCAACAATAGGTGCAGTGGATCAAAGCCTATCAATGAGTAAAAGAACATACATTACATCTAAGTTGATTTGACGATTTGTGTCGGAGATCAACGAAGAAGCCGTTTGGATTTTGATCAACATATTCGTGACTTCAAAGTTATTTCATAAAAAAAAATTGAACTATAGAAGAGAAGAGGAAAAAGAATTTTCGATTAGTGTAGATAATGCGAATAGAAAAATGTCATATAACAACGATTTTAACAGCTTAGTGACTTAAGTAAAAACTTTTAAATAGTTCAGTGACTATTTTATAACTTTTTGAAGTTGAGTGATCAAAATATAAATTTACTTAGTGACAGTGGGTATAGTTTACTCAAATGTTTTCACCCTTCATAGAAAAAGCCCAATTTAAATCTGATCCAAACTCGGTTCCAGAAAACTGACCCGCTCTCTTTTTGATCCGATAATTCGAGTTAACCATGAATTACTAAAGTTCACACACTGTAGCGAGCCCTAGCGGTAAGTAGCACTGCCAGTGATACTTGAAAAAGAAGAAAAGAAAAATCTCTAATTGGTCGCGTTTTATGTTGAGCTTTGTTTCGAAAGGTAATTTCTTAAATTTCATTTTCAAAACTTTAAATTCCTTTTTCACTGCGAAGAAATTACGACGAACAAGAAAGTAAATCTTTGAATTTGGATTTGGATAAGCTTTTTTTTAATTTTTTTGGTTTTGGTGGTTACTCAATGGGAAAACTAAGTTTTAGTTTTGAATTAGAGCGAATTCTAGGTTAATCTACTCAAAGTTGTTGAGTTGATTAGTTTCTTTGATGTTTCAGTTCGGTAATCCTATTGTGTTTAAATTATTGGATTTTGTCTGTTGATTGCAGCTTTTAAGTGAGTAAATATGGATTTTGATGAATATGAGTATTTAGAAAAGACGGTTGAAAATCCTGAGCATCAAAAGGTGAAGAAGGAAGATGGTAATGGTAGAGTTGATAGTGTTAAGTCTGAAGAGAAGATTCGAAGTGGGAGTTCAAAGCATAAGAGGGAGGAGAGAGTCGATGATTATGATGATTATCGAAGTCATTCCAAACGTTCAAAATCACGAGAGGAATCATTGTATGATCATGCCCTGCATAAGGAACGAGGCTCTTCTCGTCACAGGTCACGGTCTAGAGATGGTGAGAAGGATAGGCACAGGAGTAGCAGAGAAGATAGAGTCAAAGACAGGGACAAGGGGGAGAGGAATGGGAGAGATAAAGAGAAGGAACGCGAACGAGATAGGAAAGAGCATGATCGTGAGAGGGAAAGGGGAAGGGAAAGGGAGAGAGAGCGGTCAAGTAGAAGCAGGAGTCAATCAGAAAGAGAACGAGAGATGAGTCGTGACCGGGAGTTTAGAGAAAGAGAAAAGGAGAGAGAGCCAAGGGAACGAGACCGAGAGAGCAGGTATCTGTGCATTTTATTATCACTTCCATTTATTTAGCTTTTGGCTTCTTTGTGCATGTTTGTCTTGAGAATTGCTGTAATACATAACTATAAATGTTAGTTTGATACATATTATTATTTTATGTTGTTCATATTTTATCAGTAACTTTAACAGGTAGATTACCTGTTCCTATATTAGTGTGTACTCTGTATTGTATATTTTGATCTTTATTGAATCAGTACTCATATGTACTGGTTCAGATGCAACATGGCTTCATCTTGGATTGTACTTTTTACATGCTGATCTTGATTAAAAAAGGCCTAGATTGACATTCTCTATTTTCTTGAACAGTTATCCCTTATTGGTGAGAAAAAGGCTAACAATAACCATTTGCTTGGAACTTAAATTTGTAAGGACTTTGTGTTATTTTCTTAGGACTGAATTTATTCAAAAGATATTTTCTTGCATCTATAACAATGAAAAGGTCAAAAATTGCATATACTATTATAGCTAGCTAGGATTTGTTTTAGAATGCTAGTGTAGCACACTGTCAAAAATGCCACCCACTGGATGTTGAGGCTGGCTATCTTATGCTGATTGCAATTTTTGGTATATCAAGGAAATTATTATTGAGCTGATGCTTATGTGATTGTAGTAATTAGTACCTAGAAATAAGAAATAGGATCTTGGGGAGACCTTTACTTACATTTACCTTTTTTCCTAGTTGCAAATGTAATATGGAATAGGGGTGGCTGAAATTGTAAATTATTTATAGTTGTGCATTGATAGGGTGATTTGATGATGATGTATATGACATTATGACATGTAAATGAATCGGTTACTAGGTGCATTTTCTTCTTCTTTTCCCCTGATGTTAGAAAGTCGTTTATGTTTGAGAGATTTAAACTTAGAGGATAGCAAGTTTCTTCATTGATTTGTAGATGGATGTTGCGATGGGTTATTGTTGGCGTGTGAAGAGATAGTTTATTAGTTCATTCCATGCAAGCTCTCTTGTTCTAGTGAGCCAATGTGATATGGATATTTTCCCTCTGTTCTTCGTGTCCTGCTTCCCTTGATCTCTCTGAAAGTTGGCATTGCTATATGTCAGACCCATTCAGCACCACAACCGTCTTGATGTGTAACCATGTAGAAGATCTAGATTATCAAGCTTTTCTCTGCCATTGATACACTCTACCAGCTGTTTCCTTGAAGTATAAATCTCCCTTGTCTTACGGGTTTTATACTTTAACTGAATTAGTTTTTTAGTTTTTCTACAGCTCTTAAGTTTAGTATAGTTGTGCTATTTATTCAGTCTTCTAAATTCTGAATATTGAACATTAGATTCTGGGAACTCGCAGATGTGCTAGAGCAATGCTCAGATGGTTTTTCTGGCAATTGGGCCAGTCACTGGAAACTCAGTTCATGGGTTTTCAATGTTTCTTCCTAGACTATATTTGAAAGCTTGCATTTCAAGAAAGGAGTTCCAATCTTGGAGGTTTTGACTGGGGCAGTGATATCATGTTATGATTTCCGTTATCCTCCTTCGAAAAATGAGCTTCTTAATCTTATCTATTCTGTTGCAGAAATGCTGGTGAGGTTGTGATGGGCTTTGCTTAAGCTTTAAAGAAGCAGTTCATCTTCATGTTCTGTGGAAACCAGATTGGCCACCCCTTTTTATTTTCCTTTTTCTTTTTGCAGGATATAATTAATTAAAACGTTGTCTTGAAGTTTTAGGTTTTAGGTAACCATAGTGTTTTCTTCTATTGTGTTATGTTTGATTTTGATGTTATAGAGTCAAGGAGTAATGTTGACTTTGTGTAGTTCCCTGCAGGACCATGTAACAAGGGTTTGGCATTTTTATGCATGTTGGAGAGAAAAAATTGATGCCCTTCTGGATTTTTTCCTATTCTGTTTTTGTTATTTTTTTGGCAGTGATTGCATGAAACATAGGTTTGAGATATTTCTTTACTTTCGAGAAGCAGAAACACTTTGCTCTTTCCCACTCATTTTCACCATTTCTTGAGCATTTTTGTAACTTGTGACTAGTTCCTCTTCAACAATTGAACGGCTTTCTTTTTTGTGTTTTTACTCCTCCCAGGAGGTACAGAGACAAAAAGGAAGATGGGGGAGAGGCTGAGGTTGATCCAGAAAGGGATCAGAGAACTGTATTTGCTTATCAGGTATTGATCGTTCTCATATTTTGTGGCCCTGGTGGTTTTCCTTGTCTACGCTGATGTGAAATTTTGTAAACAATTCCTGACAGATAACCTTGAAGGCTAGTGAAAGAGATATTTATGAGTTCTTCTCTAGGGCTGGCAAGGTGATCTCTATTTTTAACTTCATTGTCCCATCTCCAAATTTCTTAACTTTCTATGTTACAAAACTCATTTTCATTTAATTACCATTTTATTCATGTCTTGAGGGATTTGTCAGTAATTGTAATATGTACGAAGGATATATAAATTGATCTTAATTGCCGGAAGGTAGTGCTGAAATTCTCCGTAGTTATTAGTTTCCATGGAGCTGGAGTCAATTATTTTATTGTCATAATTCATGCATTCCAATTGCTTTTGATCTTATATTTAAACTGGTTTACTGATCTTTCAATGTGGAATCTGATTGAAACTATTTAAATCACGTTTAAGTCATAGAATGATGATTATAAAGAATCAGTTGATTTTGTTTTAAACAAAAGTTTTAATTATAAATGTTAAATGCCCAGATTCTTTCAGCAGTAAACTTGAATAATTACAGGCTTAGACAAATACAGATAAATATACTGACAAGTTAGTGTATCTCCATGATGGATTTTGTGTTTTCCTTTCCTTGCCTGCTTGTTAATCACAATGTTCAGGTACGAGATGTTCGCCTCATAATGGATCGAAATTCAAGACGTTCGAAGGGATTTGCGTAAGTATATAATACTAAACCTTAATGACTAACTTGCAAGTTTTAGGTGCCACTTTGTTGTTGCGTAGTGAAAGCCTTCTTTATTGTTATTAAAAAATATTTATGCGTTTGTGTTTCAAACATCTCTTGCTTACTTGGCTATGCAGGTACGTTGAGTTCTATGATGTGATGTCAGTCCCTATGGCAATAGCACTCTCTGGCCAGCCTCTTCTTGGTCAACCAGTGATGGTGAAACCATCAGAAGCTGAAAAGAATCTTGCTCAGTCAACTACATCTGTGGCAGCTGGACAGATAGGTTCACATGCTGGTGGAGCGAGAAGGTTGTATGTTGGCAACCTACATTTCAACATTACAGAAGATCAACTTCGTCAGGTAAGGTTGTAGGGAGTGTAGTAGTGTACACTTCAGTGTTTGAGATAGGATCCTAATTATTGGTTTTGGATGCTCTTAATTTTTAATTACTCAGGTTTTGGGTTGTAATCTGGAATCTTTATTTAGGAACTGGATAGCATGCTGATCTAACTGAAGATGAGTTCAAATGAAAGATTTATGGAGGAAATATTCAAAAAGATACAATAGGGCAAAATCAAGGCATGGCATTCATGTGTCTTAGAATTTCTAATCAAGGAGATGGCATTAGATGCCTTGCAATAACTTGTGAGCTTCAAAGTAGTTAGCTATGGAAAACTGAAACCCTTAAATATGGTGAAGACTTGGTTGCAACATTGACTTGGGGAGAAAATGCCCATCTCAAAAGACTTGAGATAAACTGAACTAATGTCCCTTTTCTTGTTTCTTTGCCAAGTTGTTCATGACCAGTTTTTACAATTTAACTCAACACCCCCCCCCCCGGCCCTTTCTGATGAGATTTTAGATTTTACGTTTTACATTCATTTGCATCTATTTGACCAAAATAACTATTACCATTCATTGGGGTTGGAGTGATCAAGTAGGTTGGTAAGCAATATGGAATGAATTCTTAAATATGCTTTTTCAGATGATTTCTTTAATGTAAGGTTAGCTAGTTTGCTTATTCTAGAGATATTTTTGGTTAATGTAGTTGCTCTTGGTGATCTTTTATAGGTTTTAAATTCCATTTTCTCTCTAATCCTCATATTGAAGTACTATAACTATACGATACTTCCTTGGGATCACCTATGGTTTTTCTGGACTGATATTGCTCATTTCCATCTTGTATAAAATGCTCAGGTTTTTGAATCTTTTGGTACTGTGGAGCTGGTTCAGTTGCCCCTTGATGAAACTGGTCATTCTAAAGGTTTTGGTTTTGTCCAGGTAATACCATGTGAAGAAATGTGAGAAATTTATTGTGATTTTTCTTTAGCGAATTTTTGGACCTGTTTGTAATTGCTTAGGCTATTCTTAAATTGGAGATGGCCTTATTTCCGATGTGCTTAATAGTGTCTGTTCTGGGAAGGTAATCAAATTATTGTTCTTCTTGCAGTTTGCCCGACTGGAAGATGCTAAGAATGCATTGAATTTGAATGGACAACTGGAGATTGGAGGTCGAGTAATCAAGGTAACCAGGCGTTGACGACGCCATTAGTTTCATTTGAACTATAAATCTTTAAGGTTCCTACCTCTTTTGAACCATCAACTTTGAACTAAATTGACCATAACTCTATAAACATCCAACCTTTTATATTCTTTTGCCTTTTGCCTTTTCTTTTAGCTGCTGTTACATGGACCTTAAATACAACTTTGCAAATTAGTCCCTCTACTTAAAAACGTGTAAAGTTAGTACTTGTTTGATTTAATAATTTGTCCAATTAATGACTGTTACATATTGCTGTTCAGTAATGTAGTACGTGGTATTGACATTGCCACATTGGGTAGGACTTGGATAGTTTAACATCCAAATAATACAGATAGCTACATTGGCCATCCATATAAAAATAAAAATTTACAACTTAAAAAAAAAAGTTACATTAAAAAATCCCAAAACCCTGCCATACTGGTTGCGGAAACCAAAAGTCACCAAATCAATCCTAAGGTGCAAACCCTACTGAGATCAAACCACAAATCCCTTTGGAATCCAATCAAAATCCGACTGAAATCTAATCCCAAATTGAACTCCGTCCAACCTCAAATTGAACCCTAAGTTGCAAACTAAAAATCCCCAAATCAAACCTAAGGGGTTGGGCTTCAAGCAATCTGCCATGGCCTCTAGTTAAAGTTGCAAGCCACTGTAGTAGTTCACTAGCTATCTTCATGAAGTTTGTGGGAATGCTCCATGGAATCTCATTAATTAGAAACCACTGGTTGAGTTGATAGTTTAAAGAATCAAAACTTTAGGGCAATTTAATTTAGTACAAAGAGGCTAACAGGGTTACTCATTCTGAATGAATGAATCATTAATTCAACTTCTTTCTTCTGAAGCATTTAAATAAACCTTCCATGGGACCATCTTTGTTAAACTGCACCACCACGCAATCTAAAAGTTCTGTTTGTTCTAAAACCAGTTCCTGAAGACCTCAATTCTGATATCTGTGGTTTTGGTTCCCTTGGTTTGGCTGGATGTACAAAAATAACCAATCCTTGCAATAACTTGTCATTGATTTCTTCTCTAGCTTTCTCAGCTTCTTAGATAGATGCATATATAAACAAAGCCGAATGAAGTTCTATTATTTCAATGGTCCAATTGGACATTAAACTGTCCAAATCATTCTGTATGTGGCAATGTCAATTGCTGGTATTCAAACTCTAACAGCAATATTTAACACCTTCATTAAGGATGGAAATTTTTAAATCAAACAATTACATGTACTAAATTTACACATTCTTAAGTAGAGGGATTAAATTTCAAAGTTGCGATGAGTACAGGGACGAGTAGAGGATTAGACCTAAATACAGTTATGGATTTTTTCCCCTGCCACCAGACAGCCTTAAGAATGAGAGTTTTTAGTTATATATGTATTTTCCTTTTTCCTTCTGTTTAGGTTTCAACTGTTACTGATCAAGGTCCATTGCAAGATGTTGGGACAAATGCTGATGATCTTGATGATGATGAAGGTGGCTTGGTGAGTATTATTTATTCTCTTTTATCTCTTCCCCCCACATCTAAAGAGGTGTCAGATGGCTAAGAATGGTTTCTGTCGATCCCACCTTTAGAACATAGTCCAATGTTGACAATGCTTATTAAGATGTACGCTCACACAATCATCCTCAGACTGTCATACATTTTCATTTACACAAGAATATCCCTTTTGGCTGTCTCAAGAATGATATCCAACCAATGCTAAAATCGTAGGGAATGCCCTTTGGATGTCTCATATTTGTCGTCGATTTGCTAGCTTTATCTGTATTTAACGATTTTGGTTCATTTTCCCATACATTTTTCCCCTGACTTGTTTAGGAATCTGACAAAATTTAATGATTTTCAGTCCTTGAATTCATCATCTCGAGCACTTCTCATGGCAAAGTTGGACCGCAGTGGCACTGCCTCAAGGTTTGCCTCTATCAATCCTGTAGTTGTTTTATTTACGAGTCATCTTGCTGACAAACTTATCTCTCCTTTATTTGTAGTATTACTGGCTCTGTAGGCATGCCTGTTAATAACACTGGCCTCGGTGCTGCACCTTCGGCGCAACCCCTAGTTTCTCCTACCATACAGGCTTCTATGCCTACTATTCCTGGGCTTCCAGGTGGTCTACAAATCCCTACTAATGGCATCCCTGCTATCGACATAATTGGAACCCCTAGCGAATGCCTATTATTGAAGAATATGTTTGATCCAAGTCTCGAGGTTGGTGTCATAGCTAGTGTGTAGAGTTCTTTTTCTTCATTTGTCTAATCATGTAATATTCTTGTGACAGACTGAACCCGATTTTGATTTGGATATCAAAGAAGATGTTCAAGAAGAATGTTCAAAATTCGGAAAATTGAAGCATATTTATGTGGACAGGTAATTCCTAATTAGACCTGCTGCTGCTATACACACTAAATCTCATTTCTAGAATGTTTATATGCGATTAAATTTGCATGGCAAAGTTTGAGATTTAGTCATTGTACTTAAAAAGTTAAAAATAAAATCCTCTTTTTCGATTTAAAAATGTCGGTCTGGTCATTGACATCATTAGTGTCAAAATTTACTTCCTATCAGGAATGTTTATTGAGTTCATAATGATTTGCTTCTGAAATTGAAATAGTTGCATGAGTGTATTGATAACAAAATTTGATGAAAAATAGTGTTAATGATTGAACTAGGATTATTTAAATCGAAAAACTAATAGAATTTAATTTTTAACGTTTTTAAGTATAGAGATTAAATCTCAAAGTTCATTCAAGTCCTGGGACGCTGCTTATTTTGACCTCTGAAAACCTTCATTCCTTCCTTGAACAGGAATAGTGCTGGTTTTGTATACTTACGATTTGAAGATGCGCAAGGCGCAATAAATGCGCAACGGAACTTACATGGAAGATGGTTCGCCGGAAAAATGATCACGGCAACATACATGGTAAATAATTTCCTTTTTTAGCTTTAAATTTCATCTCTCTTTTTATTCCCGAAATAAAAATACATTGTGGTTTGCAGATACCACAAACCTACGAGGCAAAGTTTCCAGATAGTAACTGATAATTGAATGATGTTTAGTAAACCTAAACTGTTGAAATCAAGAGGGTCTAATTCCCCTTTGAAATATATATATCTATGTCATACGCGCGCGCGCGCGTGCTCACACATATATATATTACTGAGATACATCAGCAGGTTGGGACTTGTATGGGGAAATTAAAAAAATATTTGGAATTAGATGGGTACTGTTTCTACTAATTTTATATTCCCATGTTTGGTTAATGTACTAGTGGCTGCCTTTTGCCTTTGTTTAGTTGGAAGTTATTAAGTATCAATGTATTGTTATTTTTTTTAATTGTAATAAGTACAATACAATTAAAGTATAAATACAAGTCCGAATAACTATAAGTATTGCATTATTACAAATGGATAATGTTTACATCATAAATTTGTTAGACTAAAACCTGTGGTAACCGCACATTATACTCCACGTGATGGGCTTTAATCTTGAGTACTCAAGACTCGAGGCAAGTTCTCATTAGTATCAATGTATAATTATTTGAAATATTGGTATTTTAGGTTTATTTTATACCATACTTAAAACTATATATAATCTTTTTCCAACACTAATATAAGAAGATAAACTTGTTTCAACGCGTATTATTTCACATACCCTTGCATTTATTTTTTAATCGTAAGACATTTTATTACTATATTATAAAAACTTTCAATAAGATAGTTTTCAAATTTATACTTTTTTAAAATTTAATTAATTGAAATATTTTAAATGGTAACATTTGACTTAAAAAATGTCAACATTTTTATTGGGCAAAGAATAATTTTTAGAGAAATGAGAATGGTCTTGATATTTTGCAAGGCCAATCTTAGGATAGTTTCATCAACCAATTATTTCTGTGGGGCTTTTGGGTGTTCTGAAGTGTAGGGTTTACTAGTTTTGAGAACACAAATAATGGATTGTATTTTCAGGCCGTACGCATCAGGGACTTGGAGCTCTTCAAATCGATTGCGGAGAAGTTCCCGAGCATTTTCAGTTCGGACTGGACCCATAACTGTTAGGCTACAGCATACCGGGTACGCAACATAAGTATCACGTATTCTCACATCTCACTCGATGACGTTGCCAACAAGCTTAGATTGGAAACTGTTGCCAATGCCGAGAGTATAGTAGCCAAGGCCATCAGAGATGGCGTTATCAATGCGACATTGGATCATACAAATGGATGCATTGTGTCAAAGGAGACAGGATATATCTACTCTACAACTGAGCCTCAAATGGCATTCAACTCTAGGATTGCTTTCTGCCTCAATATGAATAACGAGGCCTCAGTTCCGACCAAACACAAGGAAAAAAAGAAAGTGCCGAGGAGAGAAGAGAAAGACGACAACAAGAGCAAGAGCTAGCAAAGCACATTGGGGAGGACGACAACGATGAGTTTTAACTCAATGATATGCAAAAGTCGGTTTATCGACTACATCACGGGTTAAAGTATCTAGGAGGTCCCTGTACTATAGGACTGGATTAAATTAGTCCCATTATTAAATGAATCAATTTAGTCCCTATACTATTAAAAAGAATCAAATAAGTCCAAACAGTAACAGAGTTAACATTTACTCTACTAAAAATGTCTTGAAAATTATTATTATTTCAATCGCAATTCAATTTCAAAAAATAAAAAATCATTTATAGAACCATAAAAGCTTCAAAATATTAATTCTATTAAACAATAAATGTTAACTTTATTCCAATTTGGTCTTATTTTATTCTTTTAATAGTTCAAGGACTAAATTAATCCAATTAATAGTGGGACTGATTTAACCAGGTCCCTATAATATAGGGACCTCTCAAATTCATTCACCCTTCATCATGACATGCATTTTATTGGAATTATTGAAGAATTTTATACGAATCGGAAGAAAATAATTTCTATAAGACAAAATATAGAACAAGGATATTTAAAAATGAAGAAAGGAAAAAATCTCGAACTGATACTAAAGTATGTTCAAACTCCTAAGTGAGGCAGGAAAAGGGTGCATATAAAAATTAACAGAACTTGCTAGTTAAATTAAAGCTATTCAAGGGACTTTAACACAAACCAGAATCACACAGCTGAACTAAGACCAAATGACTGGACAATGGTGCTCACTCTATCTGCAAAAGTCCTGGATGTAATCTTTTTACCCGGAACATGAAATGGGTTCGAGACAGCATCAACATATGCAGCATGGAACCTCCTGAAAAACTATATATTCACAAGAACTAGTCAGATGACACGATAACATGTTCAACAACCATTCAAAGTATAGATCCGAATTACCAGCAAAACACTTAAACAATCATCTCAATTTTATGCTTAGAAAATGTGTGCGTGCGACTAGTTAGGAACAATGATGTTTGAACCAGACTGGATCAGCTAGCCAGGTACCAGTCCAAAGAATGGTACCGAAACCAGTATGGACTAGTTGAACAGGCTAATAACTGGTTGGACCAGCAATTGAACTGGGGTTTTTTAATTTTTTTGAATTTTTAATAATTTTTTAATCGAACCGGTCGGACCGGTTCGACCACCAGTCCAGTTCCAAAAACATTGGTTAGGAACCACCGTATCATCCAACAAGAGGGCATGGCACAGTCAAACCTATAGTTCTACAATGAATCTCAACCACCTAACATAATTCTGCGTAGGAAAATAATCGACAACAGAGCAAAAAATCACAAGCTACGAAATCAACAAATAAAATGGCTGAAATATGTTTGATTTCAGCAGAAACAACCATCAAATTTTCCCAGAGTTTCTTTATAAGAAAGTCTAACTCCTAAGTCCTATTGAAGTCTCATGATCTACCAGCAAACATTATATATAGAAATACATCATGAGAATTTACTCACAATTACTTCCATAGATTGTCATCATCCAAGACTATATAGTATAGCCTTAAATTACTTCGAGGTAAGGGCTAAAGCTTAGTGATCCATAATTGGTAGTGGCTAAAGAGCTACAAGGAAACTCAACCACCTAGCAGAATTCTGCATAGGAAAATCTACAACGGAGCAAAAAAATCACAAGCTCGGAAATCAACAAATAAAATGGCTGAAATAGGTATGATTTCAGCAGAAACAACCATCAAAATTTCCCAGAGTTTCTATATAAGCAAAACTAACCCCTTAAGTCCCTATCGAAGTCTCATGATCAACCAGCAAACATTATATATAGAAATATATCATGAGAATTTACTCGCAATTACTTCCATAGATTGTCATCATCCAAAAACTATAGAGTATAACCTTAAATTACTTCCGAGGTAAGGGCTAAAGCTTAGTAATCTGTCTTTAGTAGTGGCTAAAGCTTAGGCAGAGTCTCGAGTAAACATTAAATAGAACAAACTCCGCTACAGATCCATCCATTACCGAGATAATGCCAACACTAGTTCATGCATGCTTTCTCTACACATTTCATCTAGGGCCTAAAATTTACAGAAGAAACAACGCCATTACCGTAAATCAACATTGTTAATCTCCATTGAATTAAGGATCAAAATGGAAATCATAAATTCATAGACTTATAATACAATTCAATGCAAGGTACAATAATACTTACATTTCTAACATCGGCATCTCTAACGTCTAAATCCGTAGTCACTAAAATGAACTTCACCTTTGTGTTGGTCAAATAACCATAACTGCATCCAACACAAAAATACACAAGCTTACACATTGCAATACTTACAAATAACAACATAAGAATTTCAAATCAAATGAAAAACAAAATATAATTAGTAACTTCTTACACTTTATAATTCTCAGTAGGATAAAGTAATCCCAGAAAGGTCTCATTCAATGTCGGTCCTGATTTTTTTGGATTGTTCACTACAAATATATTTACACACGATGTATAATCCAACATCAGATGATCAAAATCTATAAATTTGAAATAAACATAAACGAAACTTTCATTGAAAATTAGAACTTATAAATTTCAAAAGCTTAAAATATGTCACAGGTCCCTATACTCTACACAAATTTGGAATTTAGTCCCTATACTTTTATTTCCAGGAATTTAAACCCTCTACTTTCCGGATTTCAAAATTCAACTTAGATTTTTTTTTGTTAACAGTGTTAAGAGTTGGAGCTGAATTTTGAAATCTGAAAAGAAGAGGTACTAAATTCCTAGAAATAAAAGTACCGGAAACAAATTCCAAATTTACTAACAGTATAAGTACTTATGGCATATTTTAACCAATTCAAAATTTTCAAAAGATTTTGCCCTAAAGATGCCTGATCCAGATCCTAGTATCTCAACTAAGTGAAAAAAAAGAAAAGAAAAAAAAGAAGTAAAGTAAATCCTTAGATTAAAGTAAAATTTAGTATTACCTCGTTCGTCGACGACATCGAGGGAGCAATGTACGATATGGTGGAGTTTCAAAGCATCATCGGCGTCAGTGAAGCTCTGTATGTAGAGAGGATTGTTCTGTTTATCCCCTCAGCATATATCAAAAACAGATCATCAGTTAAAAGGGCAAAAAAAAAGAGAGAGAGAGAGAGAGAGAAGAGAAGAAGAACGATTTGAGATGTGTGAAAGAAAGAACGGTGGAGATCCGAGGTTGTACCTGATGGCCAACGACGGCAACGCACACGATCATTTCTTCCTCTCGGATTTTCGCTCCGGCGGTAATCTCAGAGAGGAAGATGGGTGAGAAGTAGTCTTAAGTTGGTAGCGTAGCGTTAATTGGAGAAGAAATTTTAGAGTGTTCTCGAGTGTAGGTTACGTACAGTATGGCACTTCATCTGTACCGTTGAAATTATAGGTTTTGAAACATTAAACAACCGGGCGGTCCGCCTAGTTCAAGAGCTTTTATTTCAATTCTAAATTATGAAAATCCTATTAAAAGTTAGATTAGATTTTATTTGATAAAAATAAAAATTTGGCCCTTATATATTAAATTAAAGAGTAAATCGATCTTATCTATTAAATTTTTTATCTATTTGTACTGTTAAAAATTAGTGTAACTGATGAAATAACTCGATAGTGACATACGGCGTGTCATGTATATTTCGTGTTAACGATATAGAGATCAATTTTAATAGTAAAATGGTTGAATTTTTAATATAAAAGTAAAAGTAAATTCTATGATACTTTTATCTTGGCTCTATTTAATTTGAATTTAATTAATTTCTCTTTTATTTAAAATTAACATTTATAAAAAAATTAAATAACTTTTAACCATAACTTTTAAAAATTTAATTAAAGTATACAAAATAATTAGGGTGGAAGTTCAAAACTTTTTCACTGAATTGAGACAGAATGAGTAATAATAAACTTATTTATCGTATCAAAATAAATCATTAACATTTTAATTTATAAATGAGAGTTGATTTTGTGCTAATTAAAATGTAAAAGCCGTAAAAGCATAACCCTTGTATTAGTAGTCGGATTGCACTTTATTTTCTCTATCTAAAAATTGACAAATTAATTCTTATAAGTTAGATAAAAATAATACATCACCATGAGTTACCTGTTAAAAAAGCGACAAATTAGTTCTTATATGTTAGATCAAAATTAATACATCACCATGAGTTACCTGTTAAAAACTGATAAATTAGTTCTTACACATTAGATCAAAATTAATACATCACCATGAGTTACCTGTTACATTCCACGTGTCTCTATTTAATTATTCATCAACTACACTAATTTTAACAATACTAATAACTTAATTGATTCAACTATCAGTTCGATTTAAAATTCATTAACCACTATATGTTATCTTAGGCCTTTCAAAGAACTCTTCTAAGATTGCATTTACCACAACAAAGTATGTAAAACCTATTGAATTGCATCTTACTTCATCTATTAAAAATATGAATAATTTAATCTCTGAACATCACATCAAAGAATAATTTGATCATTCTATCAACAAGATGCACTAATTTTGTATGACAGAAATGAATAAAATTTTTAACAAAATGTTGATTTACCGAGATAAACAATTAAACAAGCAAAAGAGAGTTCGAGATTGAAAGGGCAAATTCAAGCATTGTGCCACAAATCCTAGTAGTATTGTCAGTTCAAGTCTGCATTTGCCTTTCCGAGCTTATTATCTAATACTATTTGCTCTCAAATGATTCAAGTATAACAATAAATTCATGAATCAACCAACAGAAGAATCACAGTACTATTCTAATGATTTCCAAGTAAATAATTACTGCAAATTCGTTGTAAAAAATCATACACTATTCTTAATTATCCTCCTCTTAGCCAAAAACCTTGCGATCGGAGGCGTAAGCGCGACGGTGATCGGAACCCTAACAGGGATCAACGCCTTGTTACAAATCACAGCCAATGCAAGTGCTCCACCGGTAGAAGCAGCAAGCTCAGCCGTCCGATTTCTCTGCTTCTCACCGACCACCGCCGTTGATTTCTCCCCGATCGGTTCTTCAATCAAAAACCCATCTGATTCCGTCGATTGTGGTGGTGGATTTTGGTTCTTTTGATCATTGGAAAAGCCTGGGAGATGTAATTTGTCGAACAAAGATTCAACGTCAACGTTGTTCTTGATGGCAACATAAAGGCCGGTGATTGAAACTCCGGAGACCGTGAAATGAACACCGAGTGCCACTTTCCCGTATTTCTTCAAGAACTGCTTGAATCGGCCTCCACTGTAAGTAGCCATCTTTCCTTGTTTGAAGTTTTGAGGTTTGTTTTTTTTTGGGAAAATGGTTTAGGGTTTTGGGGGTTCTTTCATTTTAAGTTTTGGAAAACATTGGACTAGCTTTAGAATATAGTGGATGGATCCATTGGATATAAGTTTTATCCAATGGGCCACAAAAGCAATCATTTACAAGTTAGTCCTTGAATTTGCTCTAAATTCTAAATTGATCCCGAACTTTAAAAACATTATAATTGAATATTTAAAGTATCAATATTATATCAATAAGTTCTTTCTATCAATTTAACTATTAACTTGAACATAAAATGGTAGCTCCAAATTTGACACGGATTAAAGTGCAAATACGTATTGTACTTATTGTACGGAGAAGTTGGATTTAATTTTCTAAAAATAAAAATAAAAGAAATAGTCCATCTAAATGTTATCAACGATTATTTTAACGATCTGGATCTAAGTTATTCGTATGATAAGCTACACATGTTGTTCAGTTGGGCTAGTATATTATTTGTTACCCGAGTTTAGTTTCAATGTTTAATTTAATTCGTGAACTTTTTTTATTCCAAATTGGTACTTGAGCGTGGCTTCAATATTCAAATTAGTACATGTTTTTTTTTTCAATTTTGTATTTGAGTTTTTTATTCTCGATTAAGCACCTAAGTTTGACTTCAATGTTCAGTTTCGTACTTCTCCAATGGGCCACAAAGCAATCATAAATTCTAAATTGATCCAAGTTATTCGTGGGATAAGCTACAAATATGTTTACAATTGGGTTAATATATTAATTGGTATCTAAGTTTGGTTTTAATGTTTAATTTGGTACTTGATTTTAGCTTCAATATTCAAGTTGGTACATGTGTTTTTTATTGTCCCAATTAAGCACCTGAGTTTAACTTCAGTGTTCAATTTGGTAGTTGAGCTTTTTTTGTTCCAATTAAGTACTTATGTTTTTTTACTAGAGCGCATGTGTTATATATTCATTGTGTCATGCGATCTCGTTTGATTTGGTGCCAAATTGAATATTGAAGTCAAACTTAGGTACCAAATCGTAACAAAAAACTCATATACCAATTTGAATATTAAAATCAAGCTTGGATACCAAATAATATATTAATATTTTACAATTTGATACACGTGTTTCAATTATATTTTATATTCGATTAGAGTAAACATTTAACGCTATAGAACAAATGATACGATTGATACGGTATTAATAATTAGAAAACTTGAAAATTACAAGCTAATTAACCTATTAACTCTTTCACTTATCTCTCTCCAACGATTGCTATTGTAGGATTGAATGGCTACATAGTCAAGGATGTGAAAAATTTGCTTAAATTATAAACTATGGCCATGGTACTCGGAGACAAAACTTGATACATGTGTATCTTTTGTTTGAAGCATCTCTCTATCATCATAATTCATTGTGAACAACACATTCGATGTCTCACTATCATTTCATTAAAGGGTTGTGATTTACTTTTTCTAACCTTCTTCATTAGGGGGCTACTTTTGGATAATCTTTTCATAGGCGAAACTTTTTAAATTGTAATTTGTTAGGGTGGAAATTAAATTGTAATTTTTACGATAGTAAAAATATAATTTTATTATTTTAATAGTCTATATCTTTTAAAAATTTAAAGGATTAAGTCTATTTTTTTATTTTTTAGGGGGTTAGAGCGTAATTTTACCTTTACTAATTTAAAATTTAAAAATTTTAAAGGGTCTAAATGAAAAAAAATTATTTTAGGGGGGTCGAGGCCCTTGCTAGCCCCCTAGTTTCGCCCTTGTTTTCATGTAATAATAAATTTAGTTCTCAATATTTATTTATTTTTTTATTTGGCTATTAATTTTATAAAAAGAGATATATTTCCTTTTTTTTATGGAAATATTTATTAAAGTATTGAAATTTTAAAGATGTTGGCGTAACAATCTGCACGATAGTCATGTGTAGTTCATACTGACATGACATTATTTGTCTTATATGCTATGTCAATAAATACTTTAAAAAAAAATCGAATTCAAAAAATTATAAAAAAAAGTTCATAAATTTTAAAAAATAGCATGCAGTGCACATGAATTGCCATGCGAACTGTCATGTTTAAAAATTTAACATTTTAGTTAGTGTTTTTTTTTAAATCAGTAATTTAATGTTTTTGAAAAGTTGATTAAATTCAACTCTTTTTAAAGCAGTGAAAGCTAAATTTAACGCAAAAAATGAAATCAAAACTAAATTGACAAAATAATACTTAAACCCACATATTCCAATATTCACGCAAATTAAGTCTTAATTTTTAATATACCTACTTTGCTATTTTAACTAAAAATCATTTGTTTTTATAATTAATTTTATAAATTCCTTAAAAAATAAAATATTTTTTGCCATCATGATCTGACTCACTCATCCACGAATAATCTTAGTGGGCATTAAATAATCTGGTCTTATTGGGGTTTATGAATATACAAAAGCACACCATGCCATAATTGTCACATTGTCTAATTAAGCATATAATATACACTATTAATTAATTAGTTAGCATGCTGTGAATTTTGTATTACATTTATATTCACATTATTATTTTATTTTAAATATAATACATAATTTAATAAATATCCAAACTTTGGGCATGCAATCCTTATTCGGGGTAGCATCTTCGGCAACTGTGGTTAGGGATGAATGCGGCAATTGGCTTTAGGGAATCAAAAGAAACATTGGGAGAAGTAACATTTAGCAAGCTGAGTTATGGACTATTTATGATAGCCTCCAGTTTGCGAACTAATTGTATTCTTGCTATTGAATCCATTCAAGGTAGATTTCAAAGCCAACTGAATAGAGATTTAGCTATATGAATTATTGAACTGTGTCGAAAACAATGGAGGGTAGTAATCTAATACGTCTCAAGTTAGGCTAATACGATTGCACATGCTCTTGCCAGATTGATGAAGCAATTTCCTGTTGGTCCACATGTTTTTCAGAATATACCTTTAGTGGCAAAAGATCAATTACAAAGAGAAAATTCTTCATCTAGCTTTACATACCCAACCTTTTTTTATTCTAGAAAAGGTATTTTTTTTCCCAATAAATTCTAATAAATGCCATCAATTTTCCAATTATTTGTGGATGGAATTCATTTTCCAATCTATTACTTAAAGTATAAAGTAAATAATAGACAATAAGTAAAATTTGTAATCACCATAAATTATTATTGAAGTACCAAATTAATAAATCAAATTTAATGACACTTAATTTTTTTAAAGATTTCTTTCCAATATTTAGTGAAAATCATACTATTATTGTCCCAATACAATGAATAAGAAATAGGGATATAATTGAACAACTCAACAAAATAAATATGAAGCTATTTAATTAGGGTTAACACCAAATTAAATTAAAAGTCCATAATATATGGTCCCATAACTTTACCCACATATTGACATCTAACCATCAAACAAATACTCACCACTCTTTATTCCCAAAATTCTTCATTTTCTTTTTGCAAATTCCAAAAATAATCTAAAAGTCAAAAAAATCTCTTAAATTTTAAATATTAGAAGACCTTTTTTTTAAGAAAATTAAAATATTGCAACTATAAAAACAACATATTTCACTTTAATTTTTTTGTCATACTTTTTTAAAACAAATTTTCTAAAGTTCTAACTCGGAAACAAATTTCTCTCTATAATCACCATAAAAACTTTCATGAAAACTCATACGTGACTACATCTTGTCGCCCTCAAGAAAAGTCCTTGCTGATTAGCTTCACAAAACATAACATGTGATTTTACAAAAATCTAAAATACAATAAAGAAAAAAAATGATTTTTCTTTTGATGAAAGTAAATTTAATTATCCTCAATTATATATATATATATTTCAAACAAGAATAATATATGAAAAATAATTCCCCTTTATTGTTATTTGTATGGCTGTTTTGGCTTTAAATGAAGAAAATATAAAATTCCAAATCCATGCATTAATTGTAATTTTATTACAAAGTCGTCGTCTCGTAGTCTATTTTATATTTTCGCTTTGATTTTCCTCTGTATGCGGGGCCCACTTAGTGCTGCAACTGACAGACCTTTTTGCTTGGCTTCACAGTCAAACATCTTTGCGTCATTCATGACCCAATAATACTATTAAAAATAAAATGATTATTCTAAAACTTTTTGTTAATAGCCTTTTTTTTTTCCTTGAAGGTAAATGTGTTTTTGGAGTGTTTGTATTTGTATGTAAATTGATCATTATATATCAATATGAGATACATGTTACACGTCATGTGCTATTGTTTGGTTAGTTTATCAGCCACATCAATATTTAACAATACAAATGGTTGAAATTCTTAATAGAAAGGATCAATCTGGTCTTTGATCTAATATATAAAGATAATTTTACCTTTTTTTAAAAAGAAAAGATAAAATGTAATATGAAATCAATAACCCACCACTCCCTGTGTATGTTGTCGTCGGTGTGGAACGTGTGTGAAGGAAACAGGGATGGAAGCTTGTTATCAGAGGTTGACGACAGTGATTATCTTGCTAAGAATTGTTTTGCTTAAGTGGAGTTTGAAAACCAAAAAAAACAAAAAATGCCACCTGTGAGGGTTACTATGCCACATCAATATTCCGTTAAAAGAAAACAGAAATTTTAACGGAAGTGACTACTTTATAAAATTTTCTTAATCAGAGTGATTAAATCGAGAAAAAAATTTAGAGTGCTCAAAATAGGATAGACCATATTTTAAAGTGACCATGAGTGTAATTTTTTTTTATGGACTATTTTTTTTGTTGATAAAAAAATATTTAAAATAATTGCATTATTCTTTCTTGTTATTTATTATATTTATTAAATGGATTATATAATAAAAAAGTAATATTCCTCTATATGCCACAGCATGTTACGCCTTACTCAATAAGCAACAAAAGGCCACCTTTTGTTTAAAAAAACAAGCCACTATTTTTGACAATTTCTTAAACTAAATAAATAATTTTTATTTACCATAATATATAAATAAATAAAATTTTAAAAACAATAACATTATTTAAAAATAATATTATATAGTTGAACGACAAAATTTGACTGCTGTAGCTCATTATTACACATATAAATAAAAAAGTAAACAGTTTTAAAATAAAAAATAAAATAATGGAACACGTGTATTGTATTTAAGTAACTGTTTAAGTATACGGCGTAGGACTTAATTAGGGTTAACTGCACTAAACGTCCCTGAATTATTGTCAAGATTTTAAAACAATCCTTAAATTTCAAACCGTTGTTAGAATACCAATTTGGGTATGACATTGAGTATTTTTAAAACATGTAAAACTATAAGTACGTGTTTGCAATTCGAGTCATTTTGTCTTGTGTTTTAAATACGCTTTATTTCGTATTTGAGCTAGCATTTAACATCAAAGTTAATGACGAGATTGATGAATGGGCTTAATAGTGCAACATTGATATTTGAAGGATTCAATTTGGGATGAAAGCAACAATCAGTCCTTGTTTAAACTTGGTCCTTGAACTTTTTCTTTGTCCACATTAATCTCGCAACTCGACAAATTTTCCTTGTTTGACCCTTGAATTTGGATTCTATTAAGGTACAGTGATATGCAGGGGTGAAATGTAATTTTATCATTTTAATAGTATATATATTTATAATTTTTTTATCATTTTTAGGAGGGTTAAAATGTTATTTTATCTTTATTAATTTAACATTTTAAAAATTTTAAAAGTCCAAAATAAAAAATTTTCTATTTTAGGAAAGCCAGGCCCCTGCCACCCCTAGCTACGCCCAAAGTGACCTGATACTTTGATATTATATCTTATCATCACTCAAAAATTCAAAAAAAAAATCAAGTGATGATGTGATGTTATTTCATAGTACCACATCATCATAACTTAGAAGAATCGAAACTAAATTAGAAAAAAAAAACCAAAAAGAAATTCAGAGACCAAGATGTAAAAAAGTTTCAAGTTCAAGGACTAAATTCACTTTATCCCATTCAATTATACCGTTTCGAAGCTGAAGGATCAATTCAAAAGTTAAATCATAGTTTAAGGATGTTTATTGAATTAACCCATTTAATTCAAATACAATTACGATTACAATGGTTGTAAAAGGAATCTGCCATTCTCGAGTTAGATGGTGAATTACAAAACCCTGAAATTTCCAGATGTTAATGACGGTCAAACTTAGACAACACCGAAGACACAAAAAGTTTAGTTTTTTCTTTTTTGTCCTTTTATATATTTTTTTATTCAGTTTTCTGAAAATATGCCATTAGTCAAACTTCCAGAATAGAAAATTTAAAGAAAATCAACAATAAAATCCAGTTTGTGATAAACATTTTCCTTTGGATTCTCTTTCTGTGTCTCTCTATCTTTCATCCCATAGCTTTCTTTCTGGTATTCTTCCCCTTTTGATTTTCTTTTTCCATTTTTTTTTGTTTATTTACCACTGCATAGGCTCATCTGTGTTGGGTTTTCTTTGCATGGTTGTTTTTGTTCTTGGTTTATGTTTCTTTAGTTCGTTCATCCTCTGTTTGGACGGTGGGAAAGTGTGGGAAAACAGAAAGAAATTCATTATCTAATCTTTAGCTTTCTGGGTTCTTTTTTTTAGTTGAATTCTGGTTTTGAAAATTAAAAGAAAAAACAAAAGGAGTTTTGGGTCTAATTTTTTTTTATCATAATTGATTGATATCAATACATATTTTGGAAAAAGAAAATTGGGTTTTTTGGGATAAAGGATCAAACAGTTGGTGTGCATGTTAAAAGCTGTAATTAACAAGTGAAAAAAGATCATAGCGTAGCAAGGATCTTTTGTGCTTTTACTATTTCAATTGCATGTGAAATTTTTTTAGTGAATTTAGGTTTTTTTTAATTAATTTATTTGTGTCTATACAAAGGTAAAAGGCCATGGATGGGAATGGAAGAGTTCACCCAGATTGTCCTAATGCTGCAAATCCCTACCATGAATGTGGTGGACTCTGCTTAGAGAAGATTGCTGAAGGCAAAGGACCAAAGGCAAAAGAAACTAAAAAGTCATTAAGTAAATCAATCTCATCCTTCTTTATTTGCTCTATTTTTAGCTTTTTATGGAAGTTTGTTAAATGTTTGCTTTTTCCCCATTGAATCTGCGTCATGGCTGTTGTAAGTTGTTCAATTCTATTAGCCTTTTTAGGTGTGTAATGCTGTTATGACCCGACTTATGGTCCCGGCGTTTACTTACAGAGGGATGTTTTTAGTTTTGTTTTTGTTTCGTACTACAGCGGCCACTATTATTTTTATACTAATAGCAGCTAAACATATCGCGTATCCAAAGGGGCTCTTAAACTGTGGGGCATGGGCTGTTTCGTAAGTATATGAGTCGGAATTGTCGTTAAATTACTATGGAGGCTCGTAGGAGTCAGATTACATTTTGTTCATTCTACTAAAAAAATAGATTAATCCGACTATGTTAGATCAATGAGTAAATTAAAATTTTTTGTTAGAAATTTTATCTATTTGTACTATTAAGCTCGCCATATGAAGCTCTTAATGTTCTTATTGTCCTAGCACTTGGTTTCCCCTCGGTTGTATTTTCACTTTAGGTTGGCCGATAACGACACGTTCATAAAGCTACACTAGAAACCTAGAAAAGTTGTGCATAACGAAGTGAATGATAATTCCGGGTTTGAGTGCATGCATTGTTGCATCATGTTCCTTACTAAAGTTCTTATCATCGTAGGTTCAAAATTTCTTGATGCTTCCAGAAGCTTTGGCCGGAGAAAGAAGGGATCCGACTCTCTGCTGAGATCCCCTAAAGCACTCGAGACTACCCCTGCAATAGGTGCAGTTTATCCTGGTGGCCCTAGGTCACCTCGTTCTCATTTTTCTAGAAAGAAAATGGAAGCAGAAAACGGTGAGTCGTATTCATCTTCCGAACAGCACTCTGGCGAGATATATTCCCAAGATCAATCATTCGAGAAGGCGCCAATTGAGTACTCTCAGCCACTACATATGTCTGGGAAAATCACGGTATGTCCCTTTCTTACGTGAAAACTAGCGTGTCGACACACTTGCACATGATACCATTAATTATTCTCAGTTTTATATGCCATCTTCTCTTACAGCCTCCTGCCGATACACCGACCAAATTTACACAAACAGAGAAGGTAAAAGATTCCCCGAAGATAAGTTCCGATGCAAATATGAACGATGAGAAAGTAAATGCCATTAGCTCGGCTTTTAGTTTCTTAATCGGCCAAGATCACGAAGAGAGCGACGATGAGGCGGAAGAAGTCGAATCCGTTATCTCCGATTCATGTGTATCGGTCGGAAAATACCATGTCAAAGCAAGCATCTCCACGATCCTACAATCGATTTTCGAAAAATACGGAGACATAGCAGCTAATTGTCAACTAGAATCGGCTTCGATGCGTGCTTATTACTTAGAATGCTTGTGTGCCGTAATTCAAGAGCTACATTCCATCCCATTCAAGCAACTAACTAAAGCAAAAATAAAGGAAATGTTCGCCGTTCTCAAAGACGTAGAATCCGCTCACATCGACGTTGATTGGCTTCGTGCTTTACTCAACGAAATCTCAGAAGCTCTCGAGCTTGTTAATCAACGTCAAACTTTCGAAGCCAAGAAGACCAAGTACAATCAGTCTTTAGAGTCGGTAAGGAAAGAGCTAGAGTCGAAAATGGACGAACTAGCTCAAAAAGAAAAAGAAGCTGCGGATGCTCGAGAACAAGTGGCGGAAACCAAGGCTCGTTTAGACGAAATCGAGCACCAGTGTTCGGAATTGGACAAAACAATTTCGACCATAGCGTCGATTACGGATAAATTTCAGGGCAAATCTTTGGCTGATGAGATCTTGTAATGGTGTTTGCGAAGCAAGACATTACTTATGTGGATGTTTTATTTATTTTACCTTACCTTTGATGCTTGAAAAATAGTGTCATGAAAATTAGGTTTATATTGTAGAGCTAATTTGATAATAGGCTTAAATATTGTGAGGACATGTTTTATTTTGCATCTTATCCTATTATTATTTAAATGTATGTATCTACTCTATTATTTAATTTGGTTAAAATATGCTTTTAGTTAGTGTATTTTTATAGAATTTGAGATTTAATCCTTTGGCTCAAATTTTCTTACTTTTTCAATTTAAAATTTTTAATCTAATTATCATCAAGTTTTCGTCAAAATTTATTAACTTAATATGATTATTTTTCATTGTCACAAGTCTCAACTAGATCTGTTTATTGGTCGATCTATCTGTTTGGGAAAATATATTAGGCTCGAAAAGTAAGATTGAGCAAAAAATTAGGTTTATTAAAAATATGAGCTGAGCTCAAGCTTGAACCAAGGCTTGAATCTGGCCTTGCATGTTGTTTTTTAAAACTTGTAATGTTTTATATTATATTTATATTTATATATTATATAATTTATAACATATAAAAATTAAATGTATATAAATAATGTAAACATTAAAAAATGTTAAGATAACTATATGTAAAATTTTAACAAATAAAAAGATATAAAATTAATAAACATTATATTGAAATAATATAATTAGCTTTTTAAATTTTTTATGAAAATAATATGGGTGAGTCTAACTCTAAAATGAGTTTGTGTTAATTATTTGCAAATATGAGCGGATTTCGGTAAAATTTTAAACTTATATTTTGAGTCGGGTTAGGCTTTAGACTAGCGTAAAGTGTTTATATCATTCCTAAACCCGACTTATAAACTCCTCTAATCACAACACATAAAGAGAGCTTAACCAACGTGCCAAATTGATAAATTTTAATGTAAAATACTAACAAGGTTAATAATTAGAAATATATTTAAAAAAATTAAAATAATAATTAATTTTTAACTTTTTAAGTAAAAGGCCTAAATCTAATTTTTGTGAAAATATAGGGCTAACAACTTATTTTAACATTTTAATTTCATCCGCTTGCTTGAAATCAAATTAATTAAATAAATTCCAAAAAGTAAAAAGTAAATTAATAATTAAAATATAAAATATATTTACAAAATTTATATTTGATGTAATAATAGTTGATAATTTTATACATTCTCAATTAATTAGATGACGTGTTATTACTTATAAAGAACTCAAATTTAAATATTGAAAGTGAAGGGTGGCCATGAACCAAATTGAAAAGTCACAATTTAATATAAAGGTGAAATTATATTTTCACTCCTTAAAATTTATAATTTAAAAAAATAAAAATTAATGAGATAATTTATAAATGTTGAGGGCTCAAATTTTTTAGAATCAAAGATTAAATTGACATAATTTATAAATATTGAGAGTTAAAATTACTACAATGCCAATTTTAAAAGCACATTAGTAAGTTGTTGATAAAAAGAGAATTGAATATTTGGTGACCATTTTGTAATTTTTCATAGTTTGGTGATATAAAAGAAATTTATTAATAGTTAGATGATCATTTTATAATTTTTCATAAATAAATTTGAATAAAATAATTACTAATAATTTTAAAAGCACGTTAGCAAGTTGTTGATAAAAAAAGATAGAATTGGATATTAGGTGATCATCTTGTAACTTTTCATAGTTTGGTGATATAAAAAAAAATTTATTAATAGTTAAATAATTTTTTTTATAATTTTTTATAAATAAATTTAAATAAAATAATTATTAATAATTAGGTGGCTATTTATATAATTTACATGATTCATTTTAAACCACAAAGACTTCTCACCTCTCGTGACCCAACCATTGTGACCGTGGACCATACCCCAATGGTGGAATGGTCTGAGTTCACAGGTGCAGTCATCAGTGGCAATGAGCCTGAAAATTTTCCCAATATTCCATTTCAGCACAAAATGGTCACTTACCTTTCGTATAAACAGAGTCCATGAGCCTCCCTTTTCACATTATACCACCATCACCTGCCACTACTGGTTTTTGGGAATACGCAATTGTTTACTTTTTAATGGGTTAAATTATTATTTGGGACCTGAACTTGATAGTTTTTTTCATATTGGGGTTTGAATTTTTTATCTAAATTAAGTCCTAAACTTGACAACTTTTCTCACATTGGGGTATGAATTTTTTTTTAAGTTATGCCCTGAACTTGGAAAATATTCTCGTATTGAGACTAGAACTTTAGGGTTTTCAAGGACTAACTTGAACAAAAAAATTTCAAGTTTCAATGTGGAAATATTTGCCAAGTTTAGGGTTTAATTTGAACAAAAAAAGCTTAGGTCTCAATATGGGAACAATTGTCGGTTCAAGATCTAATTTAAACAAAAAAATTCAAACCCTAATATAAGAAAAAGTTGTCAAGTTCAAGCCTCAAATATGTGATTTAACCCTTTTTTTTTATATAGTAAAAGTACTCTTATTTTTTTGCTTTTTTACCCCACACCATGTGAAAACCATGACATCTGACCCCCTCCATTAATGCTCTCATGACCCTGGGTCTTTTTTTAATTACTGCTTTTGGTTTTGGTTAGTCACATTGGATGGACCCACTCATATGGTCTAAAAGTAAAAAGGAAACCATTGATGTTGGTTCCTTGGTGGAGCTTTCTTCTAGAGAGGTTTAGGATGAAAAATGGGGGGTCTTGGAAAGGGCAGGCTCGGTTACACCTTTGAAACACACCTCTGTACTTTGTGGGAAGGGGGGGCATCTATGATGTTTCTTCTTTACCATAAAGAGGAGCCAATAAGTTATAGCCATGTGTTTGTTGATACACGAAGAAGTGGTGTACTAAGATGGTTCACCTGATTGGACGAAAAGTCGAATGGTTGTCAAAAATAAGTGGAAGGAGAGTGGAGGAGTAATGGTGAGGGATTAGTTAGGTGGGAAGGTAACATATTTCTAGGTTACTTGTCTTCTGCGGATAGTGTTCTCTTATTTTGAAATGTCACAGGTTGTGATTGGGATATTGGTAGGCAAGTGACTCGTTATAATTGATTTAGATAAGGTAACATTACGATATATACAAGGACTCTTATAGATTAGAAGGTAATTAATAAGTGAACCTAGTTTAATACGGCAGATTGTAGGGATATATATTGATATTTAATATCTCAAGAGGAGATAGAGAAGATTAAATTGCAACTTCAGCTACGAGGATTACATGAAATTGTGATTCCATGTCATCTTCATCCCTTATCCCTTTCAGCTTTTTCCTCTTAAAAAAAATTCAAATCCAACTAAAATTGGAGTGGGATAAGGATGATGTGAAATACAGTTTCATATCATCATTTCTCGTGAAGATCTATAGATATATCCACTTGATTTTTTATTAGATTAATTTTATTTTTAAATATTTTGATTTATTTAGATTAAAGTTAATTTAGATTGAGGTTAATTTTGAATTTTGACCACAAATTTAAATCATTTTAGATTCAAATTGTTTTGGATTCAAATTATCAGAGTTTAAGGCTCGAGATTTTTAAATTGGATTATTACGGGTTCATTTCTTTTTGAGTTCTAGTAGGTTGGGATAAAGGTCATTTCGAGTCAATTATTTGGATTCATATCATTTTAAGTTCTAGTTAATTGATACACGGATCATTTCAAGTTCAAGTCGTTTTGAATTTAGGGTTCATATCATTTTAAGTTCGGATTAGACAAATTTAAGGATTTCGGAACTCTGTCAAGAAAAAAAAACTTTAGAAATGTGATCTGTCCAAAACAGACAAACCCATCAACACATCCATTACTATCCCGGATAAAAAATTTCTTGAAATCTTTTCCCTTAAATTTTAGTTTCTATTAAAGCTTTGTGTTAATTGTGTGCCCATTTATCATGTAGTAATTAATAATTTAGGAAGCCAATTTTACCTTAGGACAAACTGATAAGGAAATCTAATCCCAAAGATCATAAAAATTTCAACTACACAACACAACAGCAAAAAAAGGGTCAAAAGTGAACACACACAAAAACCACTATCACTCACGAACAATGACACACACACAAGACAACCTAAAAACAACAGTTTCAAATTACAAATTTAGCAAAATGATCCCAAGGAACAAATGGAGACAAAGCTATGTATATATATATATATATATATATATATATTCTCTTCTTTAGTTGGTGGGGTTACTGCGGAAGGACCCCAAAGCCTTGATAGCAGCAGCTCGAAGGATATACTGATGATATGCAGCTGCTGCAACAGCTCCAACAAATGGACCAACCCAGAAAATCCACTGTCCATCACAATTTCACCAATGGGTCAATTCACAAACCAAGTAAAAATGTGTCTCTCTCTGTGCATGTATATATATATATATATGTATATGAACTTACATGGTCATCCCAGGCTTTGCCATTGTTGTAAATAACAGCAGCACCAAAGCTCCTAGCAGGGTTAATACCAGTTCCGGTAATGGGGATAGTAGCCAAATGAACCATGAACACTGCAAACCCTATAGGAAGTGGAGCCAACACCTAAAACCCTCAAACAAAACAACAATGTAAAATGCATTAGCCTACATGAACAATAAAACGGATAAAAAAGAAGAAGCATAAAATTACTCACAGGGACATGGGAATCACGGGCATTTCTCTTAGGATCAGTAGCTGAAAACACAGTGTAAACAAGCACGAAAGTACCAATAATCTCAGCTCCCAAAGCGGTTCCCTTGTTATAGCCTGTAGCCACGGTGTTAGCACCACCGCCGAGGGTGGTGTATTCATGGTTCATAAAAGCTTTGACTAGCCCAACACCACATATAGCACCCAGGCATTGAGCTACCATGTAAGTAACAGCTCTTATTAGTGACACTTTACGGGCTAAAAACAACCCGAAAGTTACGGCCGGGTTAATGTGACCACCTGAGATACCGGCGGTGCAATAAACGAGGATAAAGATCATCCCACCGAAAGACCATGCAATGCCTAAAAGACCAACTCCATTGCACGCATCGTGTTGTTTCTTGTGGCCGATTACGGTGGCTATTGTGACGTAGAGAAAAAGGAGTGTGGCTATGAACTCGGCGATGAGAGCTCTGTAAAATGACCAGAGCTTGAGCTCGTTAATGTCCACCAGCTGTGCTGGTGGTGGGTCTACATAGTCCTTTCGGCTCTGCCCTTCTTCAGTCACTTCCTTGGACATTTTTTTTGGCACGTATGTGTAGCTAAATGCAGGGTTTAAAAGCTCAGTCCTTTATAAAAATGGTCTTCTCAAAGGGTAGGAGAAAATGGTGGATTTAAATTAGTAAGCGAAGGGTAGTTTTGGGCTGAACATTGGGTTCAGGGTAATGGATGTTTTTTAAAAAGCTAAAAAAATAAATAAATTATTAGTAATTTTATGTTTTGGTTATTTAACTTTAAAAATTTATAAAAATAGTCATTGAATTATTTGAAAATTTTTTATTTAAATCATTAGGATGTTACCTTTTTTTTTTTAAGTACGACTGGTAAACTCCAAGCGATGATTCGATGATCTGTATAGTAGATCGGTATCCATCGACGAGTAGAAAAACATATTGTAGATCTAAGTCGGTCTGACAGTCAATGTAGAAGATCAGAAAAGAAAATTGTTTGAATTTTGGTTCGTAGATTCGTGACGTTCAAACTTGTTTCATTAATAAAAATTGAACTATAGAAGAGAAAGGAAAAGAGAACTTTCGATTGGTTTAGGCAGTACAAACAGAGAAGGTCATGCTGCAATGATTTTAAGAGTCTAGTTACTTAAATGAAAATTTTTGAATGGTTCAGTGACCATTTTGTAACTTTTTGAAGTTGATCAAAACATAAACTTACTAATAGTTTAGTGACTTTGGGTGTAGTTTACCCTTTTAAAAAGAAAAAGTTTGAGTTGTTGGAGAGCTGAGGTGAAAAAGCTATGGCTTTGTTTCATAAAAGGATAAAGCAAAATTTAGTCCCTCAATTTAGTATTTTTTTCAATTTGGTTTGATTTTTTTTGATTAATCCCCAAACTTAGAAGTTTTTTTTAGGTTGGTCTTTGAACTTAGATTTCGTTAAAATGTAATGACATGACATTCTAAGAAAACTTAAAAAAACTATTTTTTAATAATTGTTTGTGTTTTTAAAATTTCCAAGTGATGATGTATCATAATATTAGAATGTGTCATTACATATTAATGAAATCCAAATTTAGGGACTAAAATGAAAAAGTTATTAAATTCTGGGAATGAATGTTGTTTTATCCTTTTATAAATAAAGAAAAAGGAGGTGTGGTGGAAAAGGGTTAGCTTGGCATCAAAAGGTTGTAGTACAGCAGACCATGCGAGCTAATCATCTCTTGGTAGGACTCAACCCATCAAGCGTTGGCCTGGCATCCAACCAAAGCAACTCCAATAAGATGTTAAAATAATTTGGCTCACACCATCGAGTATTAGGTACAGTGATAAAGCACATTGTATTAGTGAGAAAATTTAGGTTCGAACTTTGAAGATGATATAATTGAGAGAGACAGTCTCAAATCTCGAAAGAGAAAAAATTAAACTCCATGAACCATAAAACGGACATAAAGAATATCTCGATTAACCTGAATGTTACTAACTTTGAGCCCCAAAATGTTAACTATTCTGTTTTGGTTGTTAGTTCAATTGAATCCAAACAAACGTCCAAGCCTGCAAGGCCTTGAACCAAGTACTGCACGGGACCGCTTTCTTTCCCTTTTGGTTATACACCCTTTCAGGGCCTGACCACTTTGCTACTTCGGCTCCACCATCAATCGGCCATACTCGAACAGCAACTGCCGTTGTTGCAGCCTATGATGCCGGTCTGGTAATCTTCAATTAACTTCGCATCAAAGTTATCCGGACTCGAGCAACAAGGGTGGTACACTTACCATTGCTTGTTCCTGGGGCTATTGGCTATAGTGAACGGTCACGTTAGCATTCGTGCAACACTCGAAAACTCGGCAATCTAAATTGCAGCCGGACGCACTAACGATGGTGTTGCCGGCACTCGCGCTACAGCCTCGCTCGGCTGGTGCTATGTTTTTTGGATATAGTCTCCATTGATCTATAGGAGAATATTTTTTGCTTAAATTTTTTGATGCAAAGATTATATATCAATACAATTGCAACACATACATTACAAATTCTTGGGGTCAATGATATGTGCATTGAGAGATTAAAGAAATTTCCCTGCTCTTTCCATAAATTAATATTTATTAAAAATATTAATTTATTTGAAATATTTTATTGATTAAATTATGTTGGACTGATCAGGATTTTAAGGTGTAATTTAGTTCAGATCAAATCAAACTAAATGAATAATCAAATATCCCTAAACTGATCATAAGCACATTTTGGCTGACTTTGAATGGATTAAATTGATATTCGGGTTAATTCTTCAGGACGTCCCTAAACTATGGCTTGAATTTTAAAATGATCTCCAAACTATAAACATTCTAATCAAATCCTCAAAGTATCAGTATTGTATCAATTCAATCTTGTTAGCCTAATTGTTAGTTTAGAGAGTAATTTTGTTTTCAACATATTACATTCAATCTGAAAACGCAATAAGCACACACATCGCGCATGTTTATAACTTGATCCTAGTATTTTTAGTATATTGCACATCATTACGATATTGATCTTTTGATAACTCAATTAAAACATTTTGAAATTTAAAAACCAACTTTTAATTTGGACCATAACTTGAATTTTTTTATGCAAATAACCAATATGATCAATAAACTGCTCGATATTTGAATTTGTCTTCAATGTTCAATTTGGTACTTAAGTTTAGTTTTAATGTTCGATTTAGTACCCAGACCAAATGGTACCATATGACCCAATAAATATTTAACAAGTGTGCTCTAATAAAAAAATGGGTATTTAATCAAGATTAAAAAACACAAGTGCTCTTAATTGAGAAGAAAACTCAAATATCAAATTGAAAAAAAAAAGCTACCAATTTGAGTATTGAAGTCAAAATCAAGTACCAAATTAGGACAAAAAACAACTTAAGTACTAAATTGAACATTAAAATCAAACTTAAGTATAAATTTTATATTAACCCTAATAATAATTTTTTTTTCTTGTGAAATTTATGTTCAGTTAATTTTTTTCCCCACTTAAATACAAATTTCAATCTAAAAAACTAAAATTCAAAAAAATAAAATAAAAATTCTAATGCCTAGCATCAACATGGGTTACCTTTTGTCTTATATCATCATTGTTTTTCCTTTTCAATTTTCCTAGAAAATTTTCTGCTCAAGCATCTAAGAAACCAAAGCTTCAATACTAGCTTTCTTTACTGTTCTACAAACAGGGCAACAATCAAGAAAAGCTGCACAATCCTTACATGTACAAAGATGTCTGCAAGGAAGGAACAAAACGCAGGAATTTCGAGAATCACAACATTTACACACCATCATTGTCCTTTCAACGACACCAAATCCTCTGTTTTCCTCTGCTTCTTCACAACAAGACCCTGCATCATCGACACCATTGTCTAATTGCTGCTGTAATTGTTGGAGCATGTTGTTCAAAGAGACAACCATGGCTTCATTCTCTTGTGCCACTCTTTGCCATGTTTGGTTCTCCATTTCTAGCTTATTCATTAAAATTTGAAGCTCCATTGTTCTGTTTTTGGCCTTTGTGATCTCTTCTTCTAAAAAAGATGCCTTGGATTCAAGCTTTGTCACCATGGTTGAAACTTGTTGGTTTCTTTGTTCTTGTAATAATAATCTCAATCTCTCATCCTAAAACAAAATTGAAAAATTAAATCAAAACCCAATCATCAAAATTTATTAAAAGAAATGATTTTTGAAAAATATAAATCAAAATACCTGTGATTTGATGAACTCGTCAATCTCATGATTTTGAAGCTGTTCTTGAAATTGTAGCTGTGGTTTCCATTGAGGACCAAAATGAAATGAATTGAAACCACCATTACCATTGCCACCATTATAATCGTAGGAATTGCATAATGGGAAACCAATATTATCTGAATATAACTGAGCTTGTATGGCCATTTTTTGAACTTTCAAAAAATCAAAACCAAAAACAATCCCTCAAAAGGACCGAAATGAAAAACTAAATCAAAACCCTTTTTTTTTTAACTCAAATTTCTTTGCTTTTTAATATAGATTCAAATGGGTTTTCTTCCTTTGGATCAAAGAAACTAAAGACATAGGGAAAACAAAAAGGAAATGAAGGGTGGTGGTGTGTATTTATAAGGAAAAAAAAAAGGTGAGCTCATAGTTGTGAATTTATGTAGAAATATTATATATATAGGGTTAATATAAGTTTTAGTCCTTGAATTTGTCTATTAGGTTCATTTTGGTAATTATACTTTTTTGTTTCACTTTGGCATTCGAACTTTGCATCTTGGTCTATTTTGATTCCTAAATTTGGTAAATGTAAAAATTTGATGATGTAAGACTCCTAGTTGCCAAAGTTTAGATGCTAAAGTGGGGTTAAAACATGTCATAAGCACTTGCATTTTTATTTCTAGGAAATCAGTTTATCTAATTTTCAGATTTCGAAATTCAAATTTAACTGTTTGTTAAATTCATGTTTATTGCAACGCTATTTTTTTTAGTTAAATTGCTATCAAGTGAGGGTTTTTTTTTTAAATTTCAAAATGAAACACCAATAAATTTAATAAAAAAATTAACAGTGTTAATAATTTTGACTTAAAATTTGAAAAAAAAAGTAGGACTATATTCCTAGACTTAAAGTTTAGGGACTAAAGTTTAAACTTGTAAAGAGTATAGAGACTTATAGTATATTTTAACCCTAAAGTGAACCAAAAAGTACAAGTACCAAATGGACCTAATTGTAAAATTTAGGGTACTAAACATTATATCACCCCATATATATTTAACTGAAAAACAAGCCTATTTTATGCCTTAAAACTAATCATATAATTAAGCAACTACGTACACATGCAGATATTGTTACTAAACTATCGGGTCAGAGATTTCAGAGACATTTGTTTGTTTGTTTTTTTTTATTTTAATCCCAAAATTGAAAAGAAAAATTCAAAGTGGATTAATAATTAATATATTTAATTGTGTGAATTAATACAACTCTCTGAAATGGTCAATTAAATAATCATTCTAAATCTTAAGTTTTTATTACAATTAATTGAATTATCGAACCAACTCTCTTCGGCTAATGGTTGTTTATCTTTAGAATCCACCGGAATTTGAATCTTCGTGACAGCATCAATAGTAGGTTTTTATTTGAGTAGCCCCTTTTGAATGTAATGTGTGCATGTGTGGTGTGAGAATATCCCCTCCGTGAGCATGTCTGCAATTATGTCAATTTTAAAAGTTGATACAATTAGCTAGCGGCCAAAAAAAGATAAAATTGAATAGTTGGATGACCATTTTGTAACTTTTCATAGTTGAGTGACCAAAAAAAATTACTAATAATTGGATAACTACTAGAGTAGGTTGCCCAAGGAAAGAATCATTTTAGTCTTTGAAAATTCTAAATTGTAAGTTAATGTAATGGTAAATCTGTGCTTTGACCCAACCAAGATGATAAATTTTTAGTTTAATCCCTTTAAAATTTCTAAAATAATATGAATATACAAAGATCAAATTATACTTTAACTCTTTTTGTTGAAGGGGTTGGCTTCTTCGAGAGAAGTTTTCGAAGTACCGTCTGTCAGACAACTGGCAATGCCCCAACAATTGAAGATATTGTCCTCATGTCGGGAGGTTTTCTCCCAACCTCTATGAGGAGCCGTGTACGATTCATAGAGGAAGCATCTCGGTTGGTGAAGAATAATAACGATGTTACTTGAGCACGGGATGACTTGAGCCACCAAGTCTTGCAAATATGGTATCATTTGGGCTCAATTCATTGCTTGATGAACAACAATGCGAAGATTTCTCTTAAAAAAGTCGGTCATCCTCAACACTCTTAAATACTTAAAATAAACTTTCTTCTATGTCTTGTTTTTTAATTTTTTTAATAACATCGATATCAACTGGATTAAGATATCTTTCTAAATGGTATACCAGTGAGCTTTGACGTACAAGACAAATTGTCTCGAAAGAATTATTTGTACAAGGGAAAATCAATTAATAATATATTGTTCCAAAATCCACAACTCTTACTCCATAACATGATTTGTCAGTGTCTCTGGTACTCCACATGGATCAACAGTTTCAACACCTCATACTAATCCATGAAAATGACTTTGGTCAAATTTTATTATTAGTCCTCATATTATATGTAAATTATAGATTTAGTCCCTATAGGCCTATATTCTAATTTAATTAATTTTAGTGATTGTACTTTTCAAATTTTGAAAATTTAATCCTGACCACAAGATAACAGTTAAATCTACTAAATCAAAATTTTCTATTAGTCTTATAATATGCGTAAGTTGTAATTTTATTACATGTTCTCCCATTTGACCATTTTGGAACCCTATACTTTTCTTTTTTAATTTGAAATGTTAGTCATAGCTCAAACGATAGCCGTTAAATCAATTAACTAAAATGACTTGGTTTTTTTTTACGAGTATTATATGAAAATAACAAGTTAACATATCATTAAACATGTAATAGTATGTGTGCTGAAAATAAATTTAGAAATTAATGTTTAGTGGGGACTAAAATTTTAAAATCCAAAGAGTATAATGATTAAAAACAATGAAATTAGAGTACAATAAGTAAATCTACAAATTACTCATAGTATAGGGACTATAACAAAATTTGACCAAAAGATTTAGACACACCATTTTTCTAATTCAACAATGGATCCTAAATCACGGAAATTTTTCTGTCCAATGTCACTCGCCCAGGCAGAAAAGTCCATAAGCAATGGAAAACACAGCTGCCAAGGCATTGTCGATGTTGTTGTGGTTGTTTTTTTTTTTTTTTTTGGGTAAAATACATACTGTTATATTTACATACATGCTTATAAAATAAAAGAGTGAGAAATGATAATTTTTTTTAACAATTTCATTACAGGTTTTAATTATATCTGAACGTATAAATAGGAGGACAATACGTTTTAGCGCACTCGAACTCATATTTTCTTCATTGGTAACAGTGCTTATATCAATTAAGCTAAGACTTAATAGGCCGGAAATAGTAATCTTTATTTTGAAAGCAATGTTTCATTTGGATTCGAGAAGGAAGTTGACAGGAAACTTGTGGTGAGGTGAGACACCAATGGGGCATATGGAGTGAGGAGGAGGGTGGCCCCATAACTACGAATTCTAGTTTAGAGTTGAATAACTTGGATTGAGTTAATTTGGTATTTGAAATTTTGGGTTATTTTGAATAGGATTATAAAGGGTTGCGTATGAATATTTTAGATTTTAGGTTTCGATGGTTTCATGTTTATGTCGTTTTAGGATTTGGTTATTTTGGTTTGAAGCTAGTGTTTTTTTGATAGGGTCATTATAGATGCGGATCGTTTTGGGTTATGGTTGCTTTAGGTTTAGATAATTTTGAGATTACTTATTTGTGTCATTTTCTAATTCGGGTTATCTTCAATTCAAGCTGCTCCAAATTTAAATCATTTTGAATTCAGGTGTTTTTAGGCTTTAATCATTTGAGCTCGAGTTTTTAGAGTCTATTATTATGAGTTTGGATCATTCAAATAATTTCAAATTCAATCAAGAACTGATTTATTCATATGTTTTAATAAAATCGAATTATAGAATTAATAACTCCAATTGAGTCCCATGTGCTGCCCACCAACCGTCGGAGACCCATGAGCCCTATTCCTATCAGAATCACCACATTCATTGCCTGCCTGCCTGCCTGCAAGGCTATTTTGTATCCTTTGGTGCAAAGCATGTGAAATTGTGAAGACACCAATACCAACACATACACACACGATAAAAATAAAATAAATAGAAAACCCAAGTTCCCAGCTACCTGCCTACTTTACCTCATTGACCAGCTACTATTTTTTTTAAATAGACTTTTTTTTTTAGTGTTTGCAAAAAAAGGGTAAATTATACTTTTTAATTTTAGTGTTCAAATTCATACTTATATTTCTTTGTTGATTCTAATTATACCTGAATTTGACTTCCATTACGTATTTTGGTCCATTTTTGTAACTCCTTTAGAATCAGATAATATGGACCAATGATGTTTATGCACATGACACACATACCACGTCCTACCACATGTAACAATGGTGCCCAAATTTATTTTATTTTTATAACTATGTTAAAATTGAATGACATGGATTGACCAAGTTCAAACACATGATACACATAGCACGTCATCATCTGATGTACTTGCCATGTGTAATAACTTGTTCGATCCACCTCATTTCATTTTAATAGAATTATAAAACTGACCAAAATGTGTAATGGAAATCAAATTCAAGTACCAATATGAAAAATAGAAAAAATATAAGTACTAATTTGAAATTAAAATCAAATTCAAATACTAAAAAGTATATTTACATAAAATCCAAAGACTATATTTTCTATCTCGTACTTGGTGCCAAATGCAGCTTCCCGACTACTTCCCTTTGCTTTCGTTTTGCTTTTGGCTTGGCATTTTTTTTGGTAAATTAAATCCGAAGTTATTAAATTATTTATAAGTTTATATTTTGATAAAATATTTTTGATAAATTACACATGGTACATTGGATTGTTAGAATGTTGCGATATGATATTTTTTATTCATACCGGTTGCTCTAATAATTATTTGTACATTTTAGTCAAATTTTTTTGGTAAATTACACATGACACATTGAATTCTTAGAATCATTATCATATGACATTCTTTATTCCCATTACCTGCACCAATCAAAAGCTCTCGTTCTTTTTCTGTTTTAAATTTTAATTTTTTTCTTTCATGAAATAATTTTGAATATTATGAATTTGTGAATCAAAATTCAAACACTTTCTTCTCTTATCTCTAACGCTGACTGTCAAATCGACTTAGATCTAAGATATATTTTAGTCGTCAATGGGTCTAACCCATCATACAGATCATTAAATTGTCGCTTAGAACTTGCTAACTAAATTTGATAAAAAAGTACATAAAAATTTGTGAATAGATAAGTCACATAAAAGTTTTTTTTTTGAATAGTTTACTCAGATAACATTTTTAAGTTGGAATAATTAAAACGTACCTCTTTAAATGCAATTTACCTTATTTCTATCTCGAAGTTGGTGCCAAATGCAACTTCTCTTTGCTTTCGTTTTGCTTTAGACTTGGTGATGTTTTTATGGTGTGACAAAGACCCACAATCTTGGCAGTACCAGCCTCTTTTATTTCACTTCCCAATTGCCATAATGGAGGCCGTCCCCACTTCAAAAGTTGGGTCTTTGAGTGATGTAAATCTTGAACCTAAGGCTAAAAAATAAAGAACTATGAGCATAGAAAAATGTGTCACCAAGCTTTCTTTTTTCTCTATGTTTGTTTTCAATTTGATAACGATTTAACCCCATTTTTGCCTTAGTTTCTCGTGTAGGAAACACGGTTTTGCTTTTGTTTTTACTGTTTAAGTGAAATAACTTGGAAAGAGAGGAAAGTGCGAATTATGAAAGTTGATGTTTCGATTGGTTAATTACAAAGTATTCCAAGATGTTTAAAATGTTTTTATTGGATTTTGATGTGCAAGTCTCGAAACATATAATTATATTTCTCGAGATATGAAAGCTTCAAAATAAAACTTTGTTTTAGGAGATACTTATATTGAGATATCGTGCGGTATGCTTAGAGATAATTGGCAAATTATTTTGAAACATATTATTCATGTCTTGAAACATGGCCTGCTCATAGCTATATGACGACTATTTTTTAGCCTTGTCTCGAGACATCTTGCTAGGTCTTAAGACATGACGTGTAGGGACAAATTTTAAGTTCGAAATTAATGCTTTCAACGGCTAGATTTCATCTCCAACGGTCATAAATACCCACAAACTTGTTTCTTGGTATAAATACACTTCAAAACTCAAGAGAGAAATATCCAAGCGTCAAGGTCAAGAAAAAAGTATTCAAATATTTATTCTTTCATTTCTCTTGGGAGCTTATTGTTAGATCTTTTATCACTCTCATTTCATTTTTTTGAGAGCTTAATTTTGCAAATACATACATTGTAGAGGTCTCTTTGTTTATTCTCTTTCAAATCGCCAATTGTAAATTGGGTGGGTTTTAGTTGAGCCATAAAAATTAAGAAATGTTCTAGTTTAGCCATAAAAATTAGGGGAAAAGGTTCTATCTAAGCCTTGTGAAAAAGACATGGATTGTAAATGTTATACATTTTCCTTGAAAGGTAACAATTTAAGTACAGTGAATTGGGAAATTTTTTATTGAGGTATACTAAGGTAGTAGAGGTAGGCAATTGGGGCCAAACTACTATAGATCGAATCGTCTAAGCTTTTTTTCTCTTTCCTTATCATTTAGAAAAGTTTGCAAAGAATTTTAAAATACCACTTCACCCACCTCTTGGTATTTTTGGGCCTAACAAAAATGTTTAGAGATTTGAGGGGTTTAATTAAATTTCTCAAAACTTTTGGGGGATTTAATGAGAATGTTTAAAAACTGGGTAGGTCTAATAAAACTTTCAAAAATTTAAAAACTTAATGAGAATTGACAAAAATTTTGGAGGGACTTAATTAAAAATCTTGAAAATTTTAGAATGCTTAATGAGAAATTCAAATTTTTGGATGGCCTAACTGAAAAAAAATTGAAGGGTCTAAAATGAATTTTCTCATTACCATCCGCCTCTAAATTTAGGGTTTACCGATGCTTGTTGGATTGAACAATAAAAAGTTTGATGTTATTTAAATAAGTTTATGAGTTTAAATCTTGTGGATGGAAATCTTAATTAGGGATGGCAAACCTCGAATAGTTTGATGGATTTCAAATCGATTAGCTTAGATTTTTTTGAAGGCATGGATTTCAAACCTTTGAAAATTCTAAAAATAACTAGCAAAAAAAAGAAGTTAAAGTCGGGATGGGACAGGGTAGGGATGGATGCTATCCAATATCCTCGGAGGTGGCAGTAGTTTCAAGATTACACATTTATAGTGGAGTGAAATAGGTAATAAAGCAAAGCGTACCAACAATGAAACAATGATGAATTTGACAACATTCGCCCATATCCCATTCTATTGCCATCTCTAAATACAATGCTAGGAGAGTTTACCTTTGATAGTTTATCTCCTATTTAAGGGTCCAACTCAGCTCGATTCCTCGATATGAAAAAAAATAAAGGGTTAAAATATGTCACGAGTCCATGCACTATTCGTAAATTAGAAATTTAGTTCTTGTACTTTTATTTCTAATAATTTAGTCCCTCTACTTTTCAGGTTTCAAAGTTCAGGTCCAACTGTTAACACTATTAATATTATTTTTGTCAAATTCAATTTCATTGCAATGCCATTTTTTTAGTTACTTTGCTACCAAGTGGACTTTTTTTTTTGAAAATGCAACACCAACAAATTTAACAGTATTAACAATTGAGTTTGAATTTTGGGATCTAAAAAGTAGAATGACTAAATTCCTGAAAACAAAAGTGTGGGAACTAAATTTTAAATTTATAAAGAATACAAGGACCTATAACATATTTTAACCAAAATCAAAATATCTTGAACAGAAAATTCAAATTTTGATTAAAAAGTACATCAATTAGGCCAAAATTTTTCCTATACGGCAAGTGGGCTTGTTTTTCTACTATCCTTAATCCTCCCCTAGTTAAGGGATTAATTGGTGAATGATTACAAGTCTTGATTTTCATTCTTTATTTTTCAAATAACCATCTTACGTTGTCAAACCTAAATTTTAAATTCCATTAAATTGCTTTGACCAAACTTAAAATTCAAACTATATGCTAAAACTAATCCAAGACATTGACATTTCAATTATGATTCCATTATATACTTATTGTGGGATTATGATTGTTTTATATATTTCAAAAAAATGGGATTGTGGATTGAGTTTTAGTTCGACTAGTATGGGCAGGAGGATGTGGGTTCAAGTGCATTGAAGCACATTATTTTCCTATTTAAGGGTTGGGGACGGATTATGCCTAGTTCTACGCATTGTATAAAAAATAACAAATATGATCTGATGGGATTGTTAAAAAAAATAAAGGGTGGATTGAAATAAGCAAAGCAAATCTTTATCAAGGAAAATGCGATTACTATTTTTTGTCAAATTCTGGTATTAGCCCCTGTATTGTGTGTAAGTTATGAATTTAGTCTTTTTGTCTTTGCTGCTAAGCTGTGTGGTTTACTCCTCCTTCAGAAGCAAGGACATAATAAGGTTATCATCCAATTTGCTAAACTTGAGGTTGTTAAAGCTATTTGTGATCGACAATTAGCTGGGGCAAGTATATATCTTGTTAGGAGAATCCAACAAATTTTATCCCGTGAAAACAAGTGGTTTGTGCGGTATCTCCCTAGAGAAAATAATCATGTGGCGGATGCATTAGCTAAAATGACTTGCGAATGATGAAGATTTGTGTTTATTTGATATCCCTCCTATGGAGATTCAAGTAATTTTAGAAGAGAATTGCAATTTGACCCCGGTTATTTCTTTGTAAACTTTTTGGATTATTTCAATGTGTTTTTACACAAAAAAAAAAGTTAACATATAGAGATCAAATCCACAATTTATGCATTATACAAGGACTATTAGCAGAATTATACCATTTTTCTTTTCATGGTGGAAGGCTAGGAAACTTTGAAAGAGACATGAGGGGTTGTTTTAAATAGACCAAGGAGGCCTAGCTAAGGGGTATAAGTTAATTGAAGTGGCATCTTGTGAATGAGTGATACTTTGCAATTAAGTCCACAATTTGAGACTTCAATGTTTGCCTACACAACCTCAGGGCATTTGTAAAGTATAGAAAATTTTTGAACAATTTTATTACAGGTTCTGATTATCTGTTATTTTTTATACAATACTTAGAATTATTCATAGTTCCTCCTCATCCTATAAATAGGAGGATAATATGTTTCAGCGCACTCGAACCCATGTCTTCCTGTATTGACAACAATACTCATACTAATCAAATTAAAACTCAATCAACTAAAACATAAAAATTTAAATTAGTACATGTATTATTATATGTGGAATTGGTGGGCTGGAAACATAGAGAGAGATATACATTCAATCCTCAATGTCATATATAGACTGCATGCATCATGTTAATTTATGATAATATAATAATTGCGAAGACTTTGACCCACTATATGCATGAATCTTTGCAGCCAAGGATGCTTATCATAAAAATAGAATTATCATCATCATCATCATCAATTACTTTCTATGCTATTTTTTTATTCTTTTTACAATTTATGTTTGAAGTTTGTGACAGTTTTTATTAATAATGTCATCTCTAAAATTCTTTGAACTTGCGTCTCTCATTGAAAATATAATGTATTTTGCCCACTATTTTTAAAAACATTATAATTAAGAAAAAAAAAGTACAGATATGATCAAAACATATAATGAGATTGTTAAAAAAAAACCGAATCCTTACATTTCAACCTAACAAGCTTGAATCAAAGCATGATGAAAAAAGCCAAATAACTTTGATATTGTTAGAGTTGTGTGACCTAAATCCCGTTTGATCCGACTTGAAAAGTTTGATGTGCAACTCACCTGTTAAAGAAATGAGGATCTGTGGGAGCGAATGTCCGCACAAGTTGAATTCGCATATATGTATAGGCGCCACAAACCTCTTATATTGTTGTTTTTCAACATTAATGAATTTCTCCTCCTCTACCCGTGGTTTTTCCTGATAAGGGTTTTCCACGTAAAATCTGCGTGTTTTTATTTTTTTTTCTTATTTTTTTGGCAATAATTCCTACTGCCATTATCAACGTATAATATAACCAATATCATTGCACATACAATTTTTTATTTTAATTTTGTACATATTACATATGTGCTGTTATTATTAATAATTTGAAACCTTACCTTTCATTATTTATTGTATGTTAGTTTTAAACAAACGTGTTCTTAATACGTAGTTTCTACACGCATACGCGTGTAAAAAGATTTCTAATATATCTAAAATTAGAATGTAAACTTACATAAAAAAAAGAAAAGAAAGAAAGACTAATAGTAACTAATTCTCTCAGCCGTGAATATTTTCCAAAAAAGTAAATAATTAATCATGAAATGTGCTCTATTCTCATAAACGGGATCAATTCTAGCCTCATAATTAAAAAATGAAGCCAGCAACCTCTACTATACCTTCTTTCTGTATTTAAAATCATCATTTTTTCATTAATGCTCTTTATGAAAGGTTGTAAGCAAATTGCATTGCTTCCTGTGCTTTCTCCTGCTGATTTGACTGACTGCACATATATTAGGGATAATACATTTAATTCTTGAGATTAACATTTTTCTCTCAATTTGGTCCATAAATTTTTTTATTCGCATTATTAGATTTTCTTTTCTTTTTTTTTTCTTGAAGTACACGTTATTAGTTTTTCAACTTAGTAGTTTTAATCAATTTAGTTTCTAAACTCGAATTTTATTGAGATATTATAATATGAAACTCGATATCATATTATATTACTTGAATTTTTTATTTTATATTTTTACGGTTTATATAATTTTTTAAAATTTTCAGATAATGATGTGAAATAATCTCGTATTATCACGGTATAATATTTTAACGAAATTCAAGTTTAGAAATCAAATTGAGAAAACTATTAACAAAAAATTCAAGGACCTAAGTTTAAGAATTAAATGTTGTTTAATTCTTAAATAAAACCCCAACATCTAATAAATATGCAATCATTTCAATAACCTCAAACACTTAGGAGACAAAGTCTCGATTCGATAACACATTCACCAGCTTCTAACGAATAATATTTCGAATTTTACTCTTAAAACCTTAAACTCTATTCTTTATATTCTCGATTTGAAAATATTGAACAAAAAAAAAGCCTTGAAAATATGGGTTGGTAACGTTGCTTTCAAGCAAGCAAAATCAGCTTCTTTATTTTTTCTTTTTCGAAAGTTGACTTAGTACTTTCCACTTTCACCATAACTACACCCACCAACAAAAGCATTGACTATCACCCCTTTTTTTTATTATTTAAAATTATCAAATATTATTTATTTTTGTAGTCATGATGATAAAATGAGGGTGGGATGGCTATCATGTTTTCCCCTTTTTGACGATTGAAAATCAAACGATAGTTCAAAAAAAAAATTCATCAGATACATTCAAAGGTTCTCGTAACATATCACTCCAATCCCTTAACTCAACTCTTGGCTTAAAACCGACAAATTAAACCATATTACAGGCCAGTTCTTCATTGCTTAAAAAAAATATTTCTGACTCTAAAAAGCATTTTTAAAGGAAAAACTGTGAAGAACAAGCTGCTTTTGACTGAAATTTTTAGCTTTTCAGAAGTATTTTTCAAAAGTACTTCTGAAAAGGAGTTGAAAATGAGAAGCTAAAAATTTTAGTTTTTCCTCTCCCAAAAGCATTTTTGGTGCTTAATTACTTTTTCACCCCTCCAATAACATGATATTTTTATTTTTTTTCTTGGTGCTTAATTACAATTGTGTTAAAATCATTAATTAAAAATAAATTTTTTTTGAAAATACTAATTACAAATATTTAATGGTTATATTTAAATATTTAAAATATAATTTATATATTCTAATTAAAGTTTATAAATAATTAATATTTATTGCTTAAAATATTTAAAATTAATATTTCATATATTAAAATATTAACAAGAAGTTATAATAATTTTTTAATATTCTTACTAAAATATAATAATATTAACTAATTTAAATATTATTTAAATGCATATTTGTTACTTGATAATAGCATGTCTAAAATGAACATTTTATTTCTCAAAAGCACTTTTTAACAGCAATGCTAAACATTCAAATTTTAAACTAAACTTTTCAACATCTAAGTGAAGCGAACCCATTTTGGGTCACCTCTACTTGAGCTACAGCATTTATCTAAATAAAATTCCAAAGAACTCCAAATTCTTATTTATTAGTTCTTCATTATAAATTGTTTCCGAACTTTATAATATTACTATCTAGCCCACTTAGGGTAAGATCAACTGGGCTTGAACTTAAACACAAGAGAAGAATGGGAGCTGAAAAGCCTTGCAAACCAGTGTTTCCCACATTTGTTTACGATTCATTCATTCAAGCGACCCAAGATATTCAGATTTTTTCATCTACAAATCATTTCAAGTTTAACGATATTCATTTTAAGTTCGGGTCAAGGATTAGGACTTATAAAGGGAATTCAAGATCTAATAGTTCATTGAATCCTCAAAATCCAACCACTTTATATATATATATATCAGAATGCCACACTTTTTCTCTTTTCCCCCATTTTTGTTTCAATTGTAACTCGTAAGCTCCAAGAAAGCTAAGAAGCCGACTACTCTCCGGGATTATCATCAGTCCATGAAACAAAAAGAAACACCTGCAATGCTCGACTACGCCATCTTTTACAATTATCGGTAAGTTTTCATCGGACAATGATGAGGCGTTTCCCTCGGGACTGCAACTCATACCCTTCCTAAACAGAATACTTATGGCAAAAGCAATATTCCTGTCAATGCCATGCAAAACTGGAATAGCCGAATACGAATGGCTGAAAGGTATATGCAAGCTAACCTGCAGCCTCCCATATGAATGACATGTTACATCTAACAGTGACTGAAACTCGTAACTCACCCGATAAGGGCTCACAGTAGCGAAACATCATCAAAGATATTCCATCTTCCCTAATTCTGTAATTCAGCAATAAAAGAATCCATATAGCTTAGAACAACCGAACCAGAACCAAGGCAAAAAGAAAATCAGCAAAGCTTAGCATCATCGACAGTAGTTACTAATGAATACTCATGCAATGCGAGTAAAAAGATGAGATAAGGCCTTTTATTTCGGTCGAGTTTAGCTTTTGGTTAGAAAACCAGACTATCAATCGCTGCTCGAAAATGGTACAAGTTATTAAATCCAGAAAAGTTTGAGCTTTACAAGGTTGTCTGCTTTAAACCATATAAACTAAGAAGACCATTCAACAAAAAAACAAAAAAAGAAAAAGAGCCAGAATGAAAAAGATGATAAAAAGGCAATGCAAAACAGCTTGTTGGAAGAGAATTATTTATACGCCACAGATATTAAACTAAGAAGACAAGACCCATAAGTAGGGTTAAAAATAACTAGTAGAAGAATGATAAAAATAAAAATAAAAATAAAAACACAATGCGACCTGAGGGAAAAAAGTGCTGCATCCCAAGAAAACTGCTTGATGGAAGACGAATCTTGTACTCCGCAGACTCTGGATGATACTTGACAGTTTTTCAACCTGCTGTGGCTGGACGAACACCTGCCAAGAAAACAAGTATCAGCCTCATAGCCAAAGAATACTCGAAACAAGAGTGCTACACATAGTATGCGGCAACAATTAGTTTGGAAACAATCACCAAAGTTCATAATGTTCCGGATTTTGCAAGAACAACTTCATATATCTTCTGAGTAGGGCTCATGCACCAAAAGGATTTGGACATGTCTTGCATTGAACAATAAATATGCTGTTTTTCTTTACACTATGAAGACTGCTCAGTATGAGAGAGCAAGCCTATTTAAAACATGCATAAACCAAGAAAAAAACTTCATTCCTCTATGGTCATTCGAAACAGTAATAATTGATGTCATTATTGACCAGAATTGCCATATGGTTGATATGCTTAGACCGACAAACGAACTGTATAGTTACAGCAAATAACTTCAACATAAACACACAAGAACAAAACTCCTTATAGCAGCCCTGACAAGGTGAAACGAAGCACAAACCGAGCAAAAAACTTCATTCCTCTATTGATCATATTCTAAACTCTAATAATTGATGTTGTTATTGACTGGGATTACCACATGGTTGATATGCTTAAAACAATAAATGAACTATATAATTACAGCATATAACTTCAACATAAACACACAAGAACAGAACTCCTTATGGCAGCCCTGACAAGGTAAAACAAAGCACAAACCGAGCAAAAAACTTCATTCCTCTATTGATCATTTAGTCACTAATAATTGATGTTGCTATGGACCAGAACTACCACATGGTTGATATGCTTAAAACAATAAATGAACTATATAGTTACAACAAATAACTTCAACATAAACACACAAGAACAAAACTACTTATAGCAGCCCTGAGAAGGTAAAACAAAGCACAAACCAAGCAAAAAACTTCATGCCTCTATTGATCATTCTAAAAAACTAATAATTGATGATGTTAGTGACCAGAATTATATAAAGAATTTAAGACAAAGAAACCCAAAATCTTACCTTTCCTCCTTTTAGTGCCAGAAGAATTGCCGTTGGACCCGCCACTTCCAACCCCACCTGTAGAAAGCTCCTTTGCTCCGGAGTTATAGTCTGCCAAACACTGAACATTGTCGAAGTCACACCCATTAAATCCCTGTCCATGCAGCGCCGCATCTTCTCCCGTTCTCCCTTCGACTCCAGGATGAAGGCAATACATCTGATCATTGCATTGCACATGGCAGGGATTCATCACATAAGCACCAGGCATGTTCATACCATTAACAGCAGTTGCCGATTTCTGATATGGAAAAGAACCGATCTCCCCTTCTATTCTCCCTCGGATATCCACGAGCAAACACTTAAGCCTTGCAACCTCAGCCTCCAATGCAGCTTGACCCTGCAATCTCTTCAACAGCTGCTGGTTCACTGCTCTCAATCTCATAACCTCATCCTCCAACGATGCGGCTCGTGCCTTAACCTTTTCCCTATACTTCCTCACAGCTTCTCGATTCCCCAGAGGTCGTTTCTTCGATTTCTCCCTAGAACCAGCAGTGTCATCGATTGAAGCCTTATCTTCAGTAGAGGCAGGCACAATTTTGGTATGGACATGGAAACAAGTGTGTGTATGAGAGTTATCCGGTCCAGGCGGGTTACAAGTGTGTGTATGGGTACAAGCATGAGAATCATTGAGCAATTCATCGAAAAAACTGTCCATTGAACAACTGCTTGGGATATCACCCATGTTATTCCCGGAAAAGACTTCCTGGTTCGAAAAATCAAGCTCCCCGTCGTCCATTACGGGTACAAAAACACTAAAACCCCTCGAAGGAGTGATCTATTCACGATTTTGAACCTGACCCAGATCATAAATCATGCCCAATTACCAAGTAGCAACATAAAAAAAAAATTAACAGTATGTACAAGTTCTAATAAAACACATATATGCTTTTTATCACCATTACACTGAAAATGAATCCCACAATTATCACCATCAACAAAAAGAAGAAGAAATGGGTCTTACCCGGAAATTAAACTCAGCCGGTTGAGAAACCTGTGATGGGTCGAACAATTTCGATAAAATCTAAGGTTCAAAGAGAAACCCAAATCAAAGAATCAAAGAAAAAGAAACGTAATCATAGATTTTTCGATAATTTGAAACCCTAGAAAATAAACGGCGGCTCGTTTTTTAAAGAGGTTAAAACAAAGGCGCAAAGACTAAGGACTGATTGGAAGAAAAGTAAGAATCGGGTAACAAGAAAGTTAAATTATTGTATACGAGAACAATAAATTATGAATTTTTATTGCAGAAAAACAGTCAATAAAAATGGTAAATTTATGGCATTATGAAGATCTTGAAATGGACGGACCAGAAAGACGCTTTAGTTGCAGAGATTCCAGCGTCCCTTTTTTTTTTTTGTGTGTGTGTGCGGGTGTGTGTTTATTTTTCTGGTCAGAAATAATTTTGCTGTCAATTTATATGTAGTTAAAGGACTTCTCTGTAAATTAAGAAAATATAATCGAGGTCAATTGCGCTTTGCGCCCAACACTTTCAACTTTCAAACTATGATTCGGGTTTTAAAATTTTCAATTGAGCCCTCGTAGTATCAGTATTTGATGTGAAGCATGTAAAATACGTGGATCAATTTGTAAATATGTGTAGATACTATATGAAAAGCGTTGATTTGATAGAATGACTTCTTCATTGATGTTTTTAAACAGGGTAAAGCTAGAAATTTTACTTGGAAGATGAGATAAAATTATAAATTTTTGGAGGGGCCAAAGCTAAAATTTTGGACGGATCAAAGTTAAAAAAAGATTAAATTGCATTGTTAATTTTCTCGAAGGGGCCAAAAATGAAAAGTGTCTTTTCAATTAAGAACTAAAAGACCTAAATAGAATGATTTAAGTTTAAGAGGGGTTCAAAGGAAAGTTTTCCCATTTAACTAAGGGGAAATATAAGCTAGGCTGAAGGCCTAAATTCGTCTCGGCTCAGCCCTGTTCCACCTGGTTTTTAAAGTTCTTAATGTTTTATATTATTTTATTTTAATATATAAAAATTAACTTTATATATAAAAAAATAAAAAAATGTTAAGATGTTTATATATAAAATTTTAATAAAATTAAATATTAAATTAAGATAATATAAATATATATTTAAAATTAAAAAAATAAGAATGAGTTTAAAATAGATTTGGGTTAACCATTTACAAATGCGGACAAGCTTAGGCAGAATTTTAGGTTCATATATCAGGTCAGACCAAACTCAGGCAACTATATCATGTATTAATATTATGTTTAAGATTGACATGAATTCAACCCAACTCAACCCATGAATACCTCTAAGTAGGGTTAGGGTTATAACTAGATTTGTCCATAGGTCGGGCCAAAGTTCGCCTGAAAAGTGAGAGAGTTTGAACAAAAATACAGGCTTAGGTAGAAAATAAACTCGTTTAGAAAACGAGTCAAGTCTTGAATAAAGTTTTTGGGTTAGCCCTAGCCCGAATTTGCACAAAAAAAAAGGTGTTGTTTTATTGTTGTTTTTCCACTATTTTGTTGTTGTTTTCCTACTATTTTTCCATTGTTTTGTTGTCATTTTATATGTTGCTACTATATTGTTTTATTGTTAATTTAAATACTATTTTAGAGGTATTTGCTTATTAAATTGCACCTATTTTAGTGTTATTTAAGTATAAAGACATTTATTTTCAATTTGTTGAGAAACATTTATTTCAATGTTTTTAGTGTTTTTGATGTATACGGACTAGAGCTGTCCATGGGCCGGGCTGGGCCGGGCTCGGAAAAAATTTTCGGCCCGACTCTTAGGTCCGAGCCCGGCCCGGCCCAAAATATGGGCCTGAAATTTTGCCCAGACGGCCAGGAAAAAAAAGAGTAAGCCTAGAGCCGGCCCGATTTTTAATAAACACAAAAAATATTTTAAAATAAAAAATAAAAAATATTTTTAAAGTATTTTAAAATTAAAAATTAAAAATATATTTATTATATTGGTGGTAGGGCCAGGCCAAAAAGTTGAGCGAGCCCGCCCATTTTAAAGCAGGCCTCGTTTTTTGCCCAAGCCCATATTTCGGCCTATATTTTACCCGAACCTCCCATATTTGGGCGGGCCGTCGGGCAGGCCAGGCCAGCCGCCTACCATGGACAGTCTAATCTGAGACGGTTTAACCCAAGTTTCGAACTTGGGCAAAAATTTAAGTCAATTTTTTAGGTTGGACCAAGCTCAGACCTATCAATTGGGCCTAAAATTTTATTAGAACCTAGCTCGACCCATAGACAAGTCATAACATTGAAGATGCTATGCATGAAAACCAATTGTTTAGGAGAGTTAAGCTCGAGTTATAAGTCTGTTTTTTCTATTGTTTAGAACTACTCATAGCATCTCTCTAACTCATAAATAGGAAGATAATGCGTTTCAGCGCACTCAAACTCACATAGACGCTCAATAATTGGTTTTAGCATTAAAAAATAATAAAAAATATTTTTCATTAAATTTAAAAATTGTATAAAAATATAAACACCTCTAGCTCCCAAATAGTCCAAAAAAGTAAATAAACCCATATCTAAATTTCATTGGCTTATCTTCTTTTTTTCGAATCCCAAGAAAACAAGCAAAAAACCAAAAGACAATAAATAAAATCACAAAAAAAAAACTAAAATAAATAAGCTAATTTCTTGACCATTTCTTCACTTTCCAAAAGGCTAACACACACAAAAATCAGTTGATTGTTGATAATTTGAAACTGAGACGAAGACTTCAATGGCGTTTCCAGTAGTCGATACCGAGTATCTCAAGGAGATCGATAAAGCTCGTCGAGACCTTCGCGCTTTCATCGCCTTGAAGAATTGCGCTCCTATCATGCTTCGCTTAGCGTATTTTTTTTCCCTTTTATCTTCGTCTTCGTTTTGTGCTGTTTATTAAAGATTCAAGGAATATAGCTAAAAGAAATTTGAAATCTCGTGATACTAATTGAGAAATAACTGATAAACCTGAAAAAATCGTGGATTTAGCCATTTAGGAGTATTATTACTTTTTTTTTTTTAAATTTGACTTTGTATCGATGAATTCTTCATTTTGAATTGATTTTTTTTTCTTGAAGGTGGCACGATGCTGGGACGTATGATGTGAGTACTAAAACCGGAGGTCCAAATGGCTCTATAAGGAATGAAGAAGAGTTCACTCATGGCGCCAATAGCGGCTTGAAAATCGCTATTGATTTTTGTGGTCAGATTCTAATTCTAATGCTTATTATTGTTATTATTTTTTTCTTACTGTAAATATATAACTTTCAAATTCGTATAAAATGTTTATGGATTAGTATGCAATGCAACAGTTGATTCCTAGTTAGTATGAACAAGTTTAAAATCGTTTGATGCTTTTAAGCTGCTATTGGTTAACTAAGAATGCACATCTTAAGAGCATTTCAATATTGGAAGAATATAGATTATCTTATTTCAACATAATCTTGAGGATTAGTATTGCAGTTTAAACACTCCACATGCACGTTTTACCTGACATTCAGAATCGATGTTGAATATAGAGTTTTAAAGGAATGAAAAATACGAGTAACCCTGGTATGGCTTCAAGTCCATTCATGTTGATATAGAGTTTTCTGAATCTGGAATGCTGAAATGATTTTTAACTTTTTCACTCACTAGAGAGGGGTTTTGTTTTCCTTTTCTAAGGGTTAGAAATTTTAGAAGATGTAAGCAGGAGTATCAACTGTCAATTATGTTGATGAGTGGTGTTGACATAGAGTTTAACAACAGAACCATTTGCTTCAATATCTTAGATACGAGCATGACTTGATTGTTCGAAAGGAGTATGGCAGGACTGATGTAATTTCTTTTTAAAAGTTTAGCTCAGGGTAATGTTATTTGTCTGATCCTATTGCAAAAAACGAACATAGCATGGACTCAAAGTGATTGGGGAGATCTTATTTTGATCTTGCTATATAAGGTTGAACTTGCATGTCTCTGTTAGGTTTTAGCCATTGAGATTTAGGTGGTACCTTGTTTGTTCCCTCATTCGGCAAAGAATCATCTCCTTTAAAGTGAACTATTGTCTCATTGTTGGATGGTCAGTTGTGTCCTCCTTCAGAATTTAGTGGTAGAAAGATGTCAACCTTTGTGATTCATTTGTGTAAATTGTACCAGCTACTATATGAGCTGAATTTCTAACAAGTGTTTGAATATATATATTACTACATTTTTTCATTTTCATGCTCATGCATGTAACATATCTTCATACGTATAGGATGTAGTTTGTGTTAAAATATACATCTCAAACTAGAACATATTTTATTTATTTGTTTATTCTGACTGAAGAGTATTTTCTTTGAAACATTTCAGAGGAAGTGAAGGCTAAACATCCTAAAATTACGTATGCTGACCTATACCAGGTGATTATGGAGTTGAAAGAGTTAGCGTGCATTTTATTTGGGATTTAGTTGCATCATTGAGGAATTCATAAGTGTACAGTGTATTCTATTTGATTTTATAGAAAGAATTCTTAGATGAGGAAATTAAATGACAGACCTATAGCATTAAGGACACAGGATGATGTTGCTTGAGAAACATCGAGAAAAATGTCTAATATATTTTGGCTTTTAAAGGAAATCATTGCATGCTTCCTGTAATTAGACTTCAAGGAAAATGGCTCTGCTTCTATTCTTCTATGAGCTCATTGGGGAAATAAAGAAATATTTACACATTTATTAGTCCCTAAAACTTAATCTAAAATCCTTGCTAGAGCTTGAGGCAAATGTCTGTGGTTTAGATTCTTTAGAGGAAGGCAAACTTTTTTTTATCTAATTAACTAGATTCTTTCTATAATACAGTACATATAAACTACTATTTGGTAGGTTAAATGATTGACCTAATAGAATTGTTCTATGAAAGAACTTCTTGATTTAGATTTTGAGATGATGGCTGGTACTTAACAAGAAAGAAGAAGCTTGGTGACTGTAGTTTTTTGTTAAAATGAAAAGAAAGAGGTTACAAAGTTTGGTTGATTTTGTGATTTGCAGAAAAGTAGCTTGAAATATTGAAATAAGAAATGTATAAGTAGTTATTTAAGAGGTGTTGTAGAGTTTGAGAATGTTTGCTGTACTTACAGTAGTAACACTCTATTTCTTTACGGCATGTTTCATCATAATATGGCACACCACACAAATGACTGCACTTAGATTAAACTGAAGCTGTTGGTTGTGTGTTGGATGATGAGTGATCTGTAATTGTATCATTTTCATTTTCAGCTTGCTGGTGTTGTTGCTGTTGAAGTCACTGGAGGTCCTACCATTGACTTTGTACCTGGAAGAAAGGTATCTTGTAGGGGTTTATTCTTGCAAATGTAGCTTGTTTCCTCTTTAATTTATTTGATTAACGCTGTTCTATTTAATAGGATTCAAACATTTGCCCCAGGGAAGGCCGACTTCCAGATGCTAAAAGAGGTAAAATAAATTTCTGAAGCCATTTGTGGAACAATAACTTGAATTTCTGATTTCCACATACTGAGAACTGTAAATTCTGACTTCCATATGCTTTCAATATTTCTACATTTTGATACTTAGATGATCTATATAGTAAAACTAAATATAGTCATATCTATTATCTTATGGCTAATATTTATGTGATTTCTTACCTTCAGTGTTTTCTGCAGTTCTAATGTACTAAATATGATCTTCATCGAATAGATTGAGTTATGACTGTTGTGTTACTGTTACCTTCGTTTCAAATACATTGCTCCACATCTTATCACCTTATTTTAAATGCACATCTAAGCTTATGTTTCTATAGTCTGAAGTTGTGTGCTCTATATGTTGCATCTCTCTTTTCTTTACCCTTCTAAATCATGGTGTTAGGTGCACCTCATCTGAGGGACATCTTCTATCGAATGGGTCTTTCTGACAAAGATATTGTGGCATTATCTGGGGGTCACACACTGGTATTTTATTTTTTAAAATGTTTTTGATTTTCTATATTCCTGGTTATGTTTGTTATATGATCAATATCAAACCTTTGGTGTTGGCTTTGGTGTTACAGGGAAGGGCTCATCCTGAGAGATCAGGTTTTGATGGCCCTTGGACCAATGAACCCCTGAAGTTCGACAACTCTTACTTTGTGTAAGATTAAATCTGTGATTTGCAAGCTATTTAACTTTCCTCCTTAGAATTCATATGAATCCATTTACTATTATTGTACCAGGGAGCTGCTAAAAGGGGAATCAGAAGGGCTTTTGAAACTTCCAACAGACAAGGCTTTGTTTGATGACCCTGAGTTCCGCAAGTATGTAGAGCTCTATGCCAAGGTACAACACCATAACCGAATGGGTTCCTTTTGTCTTACCTATACTTCAAGAGTGATCTAGTCGATGTCACTTTATAATGTACTTGCCTTGGTATTCAATAAGGTTTTCTGTCTGGTCTTATTAGACCTTTATTCTTGGAAGATTGTTTTGTTGCTTTTACTGTTTCTATTTGTGCCAGTTGCTAGTCGAAATAACTAGATTCTAGCAGCACCGCTATTTGAGCAGTTAATCATTTGTCCTCTTCTAACCAAATTCAACCTTGCTTGAGTTGGTTTCTGCTGTTATAAAGACCCTTTTATGTTATTAATCTATTGCATGTAGATGTTTCCACTTGATCCTTGTCTATTGTTAACCAAACCGGAACATTGTCGAAAGGCTAACCACTATCAACAATGTTTCGGGCACCCCTTTAGGTGTTATAGACCAATGTTGGACTGAGACATCATGCAAATAAATACCAATTCTGCATCATGTGATTTTTAATGGAATTTGGCCAACCTTTTAAACTTGGCAGGATGAGGATGCGTTCTTCAGAGATTATGCCGAATCTCATAAGAAACTTTCGGAACTCGGGTTTACTCCCACTTCAGCTCGCTCCAAGGTAATGGTGAAGGACAGCACTGTATTGGCACAGGGTGCCGTGGGGGTTGCTGTTGCCGCCGCAGTGGTGATCCTAAGCTACTTTTACGAGGTCCGCAAAAGAATGAAGTGAAAGCCATATTACTCTTTTCTAGAACAGAACATCCGTTACAAATTTAGCAGAACTTAGTCCAATCATCTGGCTAATAGTTATGTAGTTCATGTTTTCTCCTACATGATATCGCGTCCTACGAACAGTATTGGCAGTAAAAGATCGACACAATACTCTAAGGTCATCTATTTGAAGTAAATAACATGGATAAATGCTCTCGAGCCACTTCAATCCATGACATTTCCGTTACGAAATGCTTTCGTTTGTAGTTAGGGGGGATAATTAAAGCTACAAATTGCTCTATTTCATGTTTTTGTTCGGAGTTTTTCTCAAACTCTAGATTTGCCACCTCGTTGAAAGCTCAGAGTTACCCATTAGCGAGATCTCGAAGTGTTTATAGGTCGAGTTTAAGTATGATATAGCACATTTTATGTTTGTCTAAACCTAATTCAGCCTCAAATATAGACTTAAAAAGTTTTGTTCAAGCTCACTCGTATTTGTAAATGATTAGTTTAAGTCCATTTTAAGTTTGTTCATACTATTTTTGAAAAATATATATTTCATAGATTTATATATTTTTTATTTATTAAAATATTATATAAAAATAATTTAATATTTTTTAAATGTTTACATTATAATATTATATATTTTTATAGATTTAACTTTTATATTTTATAAAGTACATAATATCTAAAAATAAATAATATAAATATTTTATAAACTTGAAAAACAAGTCAAATTTGGGTCTTGAATGTTTGAGTTTAAACTTGATCCAACCCATTCAAATATTTGAACTTGATCTTTCCCAAGTCCCACGTGGTGACGTGAGCAGCCAAAAGGGAAAGAGGGGAGGTAGATAGGCAATGTGAAAGTCGGTACGGTTTATTTGATAGTTTTTTTCGAGTTAGTTCAAATCGATTAGGGTTTATATATAAGGAAACATTTGGTAATTTATGACTATTTGGTACCTAAATTTGGAAGTCGTATGTAAATTTATACTTTTTTAGGTATTTGATTAACACTATGAAAATATGCTAACGTGGTGTTGATGTGGTATTGACAATCAATAGTATAGTGTCATGTGATAGTCTCCCATTTTAACCAAATGGCAAAAAAAAATCTAATTTTTAAATAAATTTTAAATTTCTTATTTTAACAGTGTTAATTAGGTACGTAAAAATGTATCAACTTAGTTTATGGTTTTCAAGTTTAGATATCAATTAGATCCAAAAAATTTAAGTACAAGTAAATATAAATTACTAAGTTGAATACCTCCATATATATTAACGTTATCGATTATAATGATTAAGAGTAAACCAAAATATAAACTAGATTATGTTAGTTATTCGTTATGAACTTTTGTAATTAAACCGATTAACTTAACCAATTTTTAATATATAATTTTTAAAAGGTTAATATACTATTTATTACTAGTTTCAATATTTAAATTGGTACTTAATTTTTTTTTGTCTCAATTTGGTATTTGAGTTTAAATTCAATGTTCAATTTGGTACCCAAATCAAACAACCCAATGAATGTTTGGCACGCGTACTATAGTAAAAAAACACAAGTACTTAATTGGGACAAAAGAAATAAAACTCGAGTACCAAATTGAACATTGAATCCAAACTCAGGTATTTAAACGAGATAAAACAAAAATTCAAATCTCAAATTAAAAAAAAAATCTCAAGTATCAAAGTGAAAATTGAAGCCAAACTCAAGTCTAATGATAAAGTAAATTACACTTTCAAAGAGAAAACCTAATTTCGATTTGTAAAAATGATATTATTAAAAAGAACAACACAAACTCTAAATAAAAACAGTAAAAACAATGATCACCTCAATTCAATTTAAATTTAAAAATATTAAAAAAAAAACGATGTACCTATGGACAGTTTATTGATGAAGTCCATTATAAATTTTGGTGGGTGTAATTGATGAAGGCCAATAATTTCATCTATTTCTTAAAACTTCAATGGTATACTCCCAAGGTTTTATTGGAGTGAGGCCAGTAATTAATTCTCTGTATTCAGTAGATCCACTAAAAAGTAGATGTTGGTCACGAATTTTAAAATTGTTCCATACTCATAACCCTGAATTTAATTTTATTTTGAAAAATAAAAAACACAAGTGGGTAAACTTAAAACATCAATTAAGAATCATTTTTGTATTGGTACAATATATTTATTTTCTATGTATGGTTTAATTGTATTAAACATCCTCAAATTATGTAAATTGGTCCTTCAAAACATTTCAATTGAGTTTTCAAAAGCATCGGAAAAGTATCAATTAGGTCATTCTATCAATTTAGTCAGTACTTTGGTGTTAAATGACAACTCAAATATGATGCAAAGTATATTTAAAATGCATGGATCAAATTAAAAATATGTGTGTGCTTATTATATGGATAGCTTGAATTTAATGTGTTAAAAAAAGAAAAGAAATAACCCTCTTAAATTTTATTGACCCCGTTTTTAACATTTCAAGTCGAAATTGTCTAATGTGGTAAGCATACATGCGTTTTAAATATGCTCTATGTTAGATCTAAACTGATATTTAACTCTTAAATTGACGGCTAAGTTGATAAAAAAGATTTGATTGATGTGATATCGATACTTTAATGGCTCAATTAACACGTTTTGAAATTTAAAGATCAATTTAAAATCCAGATAACAATTCCAAGATATTTAGTGCAATTAGCCCTTAACCAACAATATTAGACTTGATATAATTACAAAATAATGACTTAATCTTAGTCCGAAACTCAAATGGTGCCAGTGAAGCTTTGGCAATTTCAGTAAAAGTTGAAATTATGAGTTTTATGTACCTAAGTTCAAGCTCTATCATGGGTGGATTTCTAGTCTTATCATGTGCTGTTTAAATTTGAATTACTCGATTTTTAGCTCGTTTATATTTTGTATTGTTTTGATTTAAGTATAAATAATAATAAAAAATCTCAAATGGTACCTCCCCCATGTAATTTCTAACGTCAAACGTGAGGCCAGTGTTGGACAGTCGGAAAGGTGAAAAAGTAGGTGAATTGTGATATATATATATATATATATATAAAGTATATGTAGTAGGTGAAAAAGTTATATTACGTGTGGTGGGTAAGTAACAAAATACTCATATGCAAATTTGAGCCAAATATTAAAATAAAAAAGTTATATATATATATATATATCGATTGAGTGTTATGTATTGTTGTCTATATAAGAAGATGTGAGTTCGAGTGAGTAAAACACATTATACTCCTATATATGGGTTGGGGATAAACTATGAGGCATTTAAAATATACCTGGACCAAAATGAAAATAAATTTAGACAAAACTAACATATGATTAGACTTATAAATTCCCATCAATTATGTACAAATAATTACTCGTAATTTAAGATAAAATATATTTTAATTATTAGTACGATCGGTGATTTTTATTATAATTATTTAAATGTATTATCTACGTCTTAACTTAAAAAAAATTAAATATAAACCCACTTTTTACATTTGATATTAGTTTTATTTAATTAAAATAAAAAAAATATTTTTTATACAATTATTTGGTATTAAAAACAAGTGAAAAAAAAAAATGGCAGGTGAACCAAAGTCCACAAACAACCAAAACCCAACTTCCAAATCTTCTAGAAACCCACTTTTCTTTTTTTTCAAATCTCTTTATATAATTATCATATGATTGGCATCAAGGCTTCATCCATTGATGCTTGACAAAATAAGACCAAATCATCGGCAAAAAGAAGATGTGATAATTTGGGACTACCAATTCTCAACTATAAAGGTTTCTAAGATCCTTTTCATATTGTTTTTCGAATATTATGTTCAAGTCGTTTTATGTATAACATGAGTAAATACGGAGATAAAAGATCTTCTTGACGAATTCCGATAGATAGAAAAGGTTTTTAGTTAAAGTAATGTTCCATAAAACCTGCATAGAAGATAAAGAAATACAGTTCATAATAAAATTGATCATTCTAGTAGAAAGACCCACATCAACCAAAGTATCATTCATAAAATCCCATCAAGACTCTATCTTAAGCCTTTTCCAAGTATACTTTTATTGCCTCCAACCCATTTTCTTATTACAAATCCACATCAAATGTATAGCTTCTTGCGCTATAAGGATATTGCCTATTGTGGAGTGTGCCTCGTATTTTGGATGAAACAGGGTTGACGTCGGGACGAGGAAGAGTCGACGTCTCGACAACATGACAAGAAGATTCGCCACGTCCTGATGACGCGATGAAGGACGTCCCGACAAGGCAGTATGCCACGTCGCGAAGTGGCGACGTGTTCCAACTGAGTTTCTTCTCCTAGTTAAACTCTGTTATATTCTCCCAGTCTAACTCTGTTTATTCTAGGGATATTTTAGTCATATTTTCTTTAAACGAATTTTAGCCTATAAATAGGTCATCTAGCAACCTGAGATAGTTTAGAATAACAACAACAAAATTAAGAGAGAGTTTGTGAGAATTTCGGAGAATCTTTGTATTTTAGGTTCAGGGTTTATTTGATTTTCCATATTGTACTCCCCTTTTCGGTTTTTGCCGTTTTAGTGAAACTTTTCTTTGCTCGTGGCTTTTTATCCTATTCAGAAGAGTTTTTCCACATAAATATTTGTTTCTGATTTTCTTGATTTTCGTTTATTCATTGCATAACTTGGGTTTGATCCAACAAACTAGTATCAAAGCTTGGTTCGATTTTCACATTCAACTCGTTTAGAGATGACAAGGAGGTATGATATCGAAAAGTTCGCTGGGATCACAAATCTCAACTTATGGCAAGTTTAGATGACGGCAAATCTAGTTCAAAAAGGTTTGAAAAATGTTGTTATAGGGCAAAAGCCCGCGGATGCGAATCAGACAGAGTGGGAGGAACTTGATGAGAAGACACTGTCAACAATTTAGTTGTGCCTCACTAACAATGAATTATGCCTCACTACTAAATTGTTAGCAAGTCCTTTCAAATTCAAATCATTCAAATTTAAAGTTTTGAGTTATCAAATCAGACCATTATAAACTCAGATCATATTTTAATTTTAATCACTTTTGATTAATTATTTGAATCATTTAAGTTCGAATTAGCTTAAGTTCAATTTACTTTATTCGAATCAATTCGAATTATTAATTTTTTAAAATCAATCAAATTGAATAAATTAAAATTAAAATTAAAATTAAAATTAATCAAATGAAATTTTCGGATTCGAATGCTGCAATAGTAGTAAGAAGTCTATAAAACCACTTCTAAAGCTGTGGTTCAGGACCGGCCTACTACTTTATAAATTCTCTCTCTCTCTCTCTCTCTCTCTCTCTCAATATATATATATATATATACTGAAAAACAACTTTAATTTGTATATTTATATGTACTATATATAAATACATTGCTGTGGGTTTATTGCTGAAATCAAATGGGAAGGTCTCCATGTTGTGAGAAAGCTCATACAAACAAAGGTGCATGGACCAAAGAAGAAGATGATCGCCTCATCGCTTATATCCGAGCCCACGGCGAGGGTTGTTGGCGTTCCCTTCCTAAAGCCGCTGGCCTCCTTCGTTGCGGAAAAAGCTGTCGGCTTCGGTGGATCAACTATTTAAGACCTGACCTTAAACGAGGCAATTTCACTGAGGATGAAGATGAACTCATTATCAAGCTTCATAGCCTTCTTGGTAATAAGTAAGTATACCCCCCATTTTCATCTTAATTGGAACTTTGGTTGCTCATAGTAGTATAAAAATTGGGTTAATTGAATTACAAGATTTTAAGTTGATCTTGAATTTCGAAACTGTTTTAATTGATAACTCTTTAAAGTATTAGTATTGTATCAATCAGATCGTTTCATCAGTTCAATCACCATCTTTAGGCTGATAACTATACTACATAAACGGCTTTTTGATTTATATGATGGTGGTAATTTGAGGACTCGGTTAAAAATATTTTGAAATTTAAGAATTTATTTAAAATCTACATCATAATTTTGGGCACATTAGGTGCAATTAGTTTATAAATATTTCAAAAATATTGATGGCACAATATAAAATTTAGTACCGAAGCCAAGTTTTTTTGTCCCAATCTGATATTGAGTTTAACTTTAATGTTCAATTTGATAGGTACTTAATTTAGATAAAAAAAAAAGGTTAAACTTTGAAGCCAAACTTAGGTACTTAACCAGGAAAAAAAAACTCAAGTACCAAATTGAAAAACTTGGTACCAACATTGAAACCAAATCTGGATACCAAATTGAACATCGAATTCAAATCAGGTACCAAATAATAAATTAACCTTTTTTTCTTTTTTTATTTTTATATAGGTGGTCACTTATAGCTGCGAGATTACCAGGACGAACAGATAACGAGATAAAGAACTACTGGAACACACATATAAGAAGGAAGCTATTGAACCGAGGGGTCGATCCCTTGACTCATAAGCAACTCAATGAAAGCACTGCACGTCATGTTGCAAATGCAATATGTTGCAATGGCGTTAATTATGAAGGTAACAAAGAAGACAGCAATTATGATATTAAAAACCCTAATGAATACATCCACAAAGATGATGATGATGAGATGAAGAAAATCCCAGACTTGAATTTGGACTTGAGAATCAGTCCCCCAACAGAGCCAATCATGAGCAGTAGCATGAACAAAAGCAAGAGCAAGAGCAAGAACAATGGTAATGGTTATGATTTCTTGGGGTTGGAATCTGGTTTCCTGGATTTTAGAAGTTTGGAAATGAAATAAGAGGAAATTTGGGTTTTCTTGTTCTTAAAAAATTAGGTGGTAGATGCAGAGAAAAATGAGAAGGATGTTCTAGTTTATTACTAGCTTAAAAATCTTTCTAATTTTGTCTTTATATATGGTTAATGTAGCTGGATTTCTTGAGGAGAAATTATGAAGTGATGTTGGTTCGGACCGTTGGATCTTTTATTGATTTGATATTAATTTTATGGGATTTTTTTAAAATTTTTTTGATGAGAGTCCGAATACTTGAACTGGCATCGATAATGATTTTAATGAGTACTTGATAGGAGAAATAATACATATCGCGCATGTTTTAACTCGAACTCATGCCTAAACCTTATAGTGTATTAATGGGTGAGAGTGTTATCACTTGAGCTATTCTCACCCAAATAATGTCTTGTATATGCTATCGGTTATGAGTTAAAATCTCATCAAACACAAATTATGAAATTTCTCGACGAGTCATTATATGTAACATGTATGATTTATTTTCTAAGAACTTTGACGAGATTCTCTCATTTTGAAAACTCGTATTAAAATTTATATACAACAAATTATAAACAAGTGAAAATACAAATATAAATAATTGTATAATATAAAAAAAATACACTCGCTGCATGGCAAGCAATGCATGGAATCTAATTATATCAAAGAGAGTCTAATTTTATGAAATTGCATAATAGAGTTTTTAATGTTATAAGTGATGTTAAGAGATTATTATATATTAGATTCTAAACATTTTGAGTTTAAAAATATGTAAAAATTATATTTATAAAAATTTATATAAGAATTAAATAAAACCTGGTTGAATGGTAATGTGGGATTTTAAGTTTAAATTCTGTTATTTACGAATTTTTATTAATTTATAAATAATTAATCATTCATTAATTACATTTATAAAGTGAATATTTATAGGATTGGATTGATGTTATGATTTAATCGAATGCTAATACAATAAAGAAAAAGCTAATTTTTTTAATAAGGTTTTTCTTTATTTATCTGGCGAGGTGGCAGGGTCGTTGTACGTTTGTTGTCGTCATGGAACGTGCTGCATGGTCATACTTTGACATTCTTTGTCCTTGGAGTTGTACTAGGTAGTATAAGGTTGTTACACCTATGTGTCCCCCACAAGAATCTACAGCGGGTTCTCAATGATGATTACTTAGAAGTTTATAGAAGAGTCTCACACGAATGGTCTGTTTAGAAGGTTCACAAACCATCTGTAGTGGTTCGTTATCCACAGACAGTTTACGAAGGGTTCTCTACGGATGATCCATAGGTTAACAGAAGGTCTTCATTAGTTTATCTCATAACTAGTCACGTGCTATATTCTAAAAGGGATATAACAAATTTTAGAAGAGATTATAAAATTATACCATTTTTACCGGGTCAAAGTCACTACCTACTCTTTTTAACTCCACCACTAATTTTGAGTGTATATATATATTAATATAGTGAAAAACATGTGTCTTTATACTAATTTATTTATCGAACATCGCCCCTTGATGAAGCTAGGAAGTTCGAATGTTGATTTCATGAAAAGCTAAACTCATAATTTAAGAAGAAGAAAAAAACCCCAATTAAACTACTAATTGTTCTAGAAACAATATTAGGTATGACTCCATAATGTTCTTGGTATCAACCACTTAGATATATACTTCTAGAAAGATGATTTAGGATTTAGTGAATCTTTTGCGATTATTTTGATAATTTTCTTTTAGGATTTTTCTATATAATATTTGATCATTTTAAAATCTTAAACATAAATTTATCGACTTTTATTTCAATTATGGATTATTAGTCGATAAGATTTTGGTAGTATTAACAAAAGTGAAAGTCGAGACTTTCAAGTGTCTAGATTATTCGGGTTTAAGTTTTATTATGAGTAGATTTTATCTAAATTTATTTTAATCTAAGTTTTCAATACGCTCGCTTTATATTGAGTTATTTTAGTTTTAGTTGATCGGATTTTAGTTCTTTGTAATTTATAATTATACTTGTGATCTAAAAATCTGTAGAGGTTCTTGTACTAGGAGCTAGAATGTATTTTGCCTTCTCTACTACTGAAAATGAGTAGATTAGTATATATACATTAGATCAAAGAGCAAGTTAATCATTCATTAAAAATTTCATCTATTTATATTGTTAAAATTGATCCTTGTACATTAACACTACATTATAATGTCTAGTTATTTCATCGAGACACCAGCTTTTGAAAATTTTAACAAAATGATAAATCTACTCTTTAGTCTAACATACATAGACTAATTTACTCATTTTTAAATAAAAAATGTAATTTAATTTCTAATATAGAGACTTCTACGATATTTTTACTTACTATTATATTGATAATTGTACTTAACTACTTCAAATTATAGATGATTATCTAATTAGACCACTAATATATATATATATATATATATATATATATATATATATGAATGACACCTCACTTGAAGAAAAATGAGTCACTTCTCCATAATTCACATTTCACCATCAATTTTATAATTTCTTTGCTTCTTTTTCAAAGGTGTTTGGTAGAGACATCAAAAGCTTCCATGAGTTTCTTTTTCTTCTTTAGTAATCAGCTCAGTATTAATTAAAAATAATTATTTATTGAAAAACTTTTATTTAGTAAATTTGAGGGTTTGAAAATAAAATTGATTTCTCCACTTCATTTTGATTCTTATGAAGAATATAATAAAAACAAAATTATGAAAATACTCCAAACGAATAGAAATGTTAAGATCGAAAAATGAATTTACACAAAAGAAATTAGATTATTTAAATTTTAGACGAGGCTCAAGCTTAAACATTTAAGGTTCAAGACTCAAGATATTATATTATATTTTTTTGTAATTTGTAACACATAAAAATTAAAACTATAATAATATACAATACTACAATGTAAACATTAAAACTTATAAAAATTGTTTATATTTAAATTTTAATAAACAAAAAAATTATTGAATATGAGCCAACCTAAAACGGACTTGGATTAATCATTTATAAATATGAGAAAAATTGGGAAAATGTTGAAGCCTATATTTAAGTTGGGTTTAGGTAAGTATAAAATGTATTAATATCACAAATAAGTCTAATGTAATCCGACTCATAAGTACATCTACTACTGTATATAAAATCAAATACATAAACTTTTTATATATTAATAATCTATATTATATTAAAATTTAACATGTTAATAATTTACATATGATTATATGATTGTTTATTTGAAATGTAAAAGCTTAATTTTCATTTAAAATTTAATTTTAGTATACTTTTTATTTAATAATTAAAGTTTAATTGATAAATCCTAAAAAGCCATTTGTTAAATTAAATCATATGTTATTTTTAAAATAAAGAAATGATGACATGAATTTATTTTAGTCAAGTGAAAATCCGTTGATCATGTCAAACCAATAATAAGTTTATTAGTCTTTGTATTTCGACAAAATTTAGGATTTAATCTCGTATTTAAAAGCTAGAATTCAATTATTAAAATTGTAATTATTTTCGTCGAATTTGTCAATTTGACATGTTGATTAATCTGTTCTCATGTGATACGCCATATGATTGATGGTAAAATAACTGCTAAGTTGACAACTACTAGTAACGATCATAATTGGACTAAGATTTTTAAATTGAAAAAGTAAGAGGATGAATTTTAACTTTTAAAGGACATTGACTAAATCTCAAAATTTATAGAAATATGAGGACTAAAAGCATATTTTAACCTTTATATGTCAACCAAATGCTTTAGGAGGTAATAATATCCAACCAAATTACATCAAATTAAAGTAAAATGATTAAATTTAAAAATTTATGCATAACAAAGTACTAAAACCATAATTAAACCCAAAAATGGATTGATATATATATATTAGTCTCTAATTGTAACAACAATCAAGCCCTATAAACAAAAGCATGATGCTGAAAATATATATATATATATATATATATATAGTTTTTGAAAGCAGCTAAAAAGGGCAAACTAATGAAAGGACACAAGCTGGGGCGACCGGAGAGATATCCGATATCAAACTAGGTTTCTTTAGGGGAGGCCAGGTCCTTCTTTGCAGCCTCCGCAGCTGCTTTCTCCGCTTCGATCTCGGCAACAATGGCATCGATTTCGGATTCTTCTAGTTGCCGCAGTCCATGCTCTTTCGTCATTGTGGCAACTTCGATGTTCTTTCCCCCGCTTTCGACGACCTAATTGTTAACCAAAAGGAAAACCACAAATGTTCTCATTCGAAGATAAACCGAAACAACAAACATAATGCATTAATGAACTAAGCGAGACGTTTTATTTCGCCCGCACGCGATCATCAACCATTGGCAAACACTAATGCATTCACCATCGTCACTCAACAAATTCAATACATAAACTGCATAACGAGGTAAAAGTATCATGGAGGCACTTGTACTAGGAGAAGGATTGCATTTTGCTTCTTTTACTCAAAAAATGAGCAAAATAGTCCCTATCATAAAAGGTGTACGTGGAGCGATCGAATGCAAAACCTAATCATATCAATATCAAGTTACAATTGCAGTGATCACATATGAAAAGCAAAAACTTACTTCGAGCAAAGCACGGATCGCTAACTTGATCGTTTCATGTCCGGAAGTTTCTTTATAATTTTTCTCGAGAAACTCCCTCATCGAATTGGAGTTTCTCCCAGTTGCATTAGCCTTCCAAGCCGAAAATGTTCCGGATGGATCGGTCTGGTAAAGAGAAGGAACGCTAGTATAGGGATCAAAGCCAACGATCAACGTCGAGAGACCAAACGGTCTAACACCGCCGCTTTGCGTATACTTCTGTTGCAAACCGGCAATGTATCGTGTTATATATTCGACAGTTACGGGATCCTCAACTGTAAGCCTATGACTTTGACATTCGATTCGAGCCCTATTGATCAAGACTCGAGCATCGGCTTTTAAACCCGCGCAAGCCAGAGCAATGTGATCATCCAAAGACACAATCTTTCTAACACTTCTGTTAGTACAAATAAGAAAAAAAAGATTATACTGAGCTTATAATTTCAAAATCCCATTATTACAACCATTCAAAATCATATATAAAAGAGTTAATTGCACCCATAGGCAATAGTTAATGTTTTCAGAATCGGACCAGTGCCATCGGTCTAAATAGAGATGGCACCGAGGGACAAGCGAGGGCGCTGACCGCCCAAAATAGTAAATTACCATTTGGCCGCAAAGATGAAAGTTTTTTATTTAATCCCTTTTAAAATTCTAAATTAACAAGCATATACAAAGATAAAATGGTAAACTATATCTATGGTTACTTTTGTTTACCTCATGTTACATTTTAGTCACTTATGTCTGAAATGTTACGTTTTAGTCATTTACGTTTTCATGTTTTAACATTTTAATCATTGAGCCATTAATTGCCATTAACGATTATAACAGTAAGTGATGTGTACGTTAAATTATCATTTCAAACAAAATTTTAGGTTAAATTATACAATTGGTCCCCATATTTTTTTCATTTTGAGCAATTTAATTTTTTTCTTTTATGTTCTTTTTGACTTTCTTTTTTTCTTTATTTTCCATTTTCTTCTACTTCCCCCTCTGTTTTTCTACCTTCTCCATTCCTTTTAACATATCAGGAAGTCGAATTGGCAATGAAGAAAGAATCATGGTACGGGTTTATGGGTTTTGATTATAGACAATGATGGCTTTCGACTTCATACTTCTTTCTCCACTGTCAATTCGACTTCTTAATATGTTAAAAGATATGGAGAAGGTAAGAAAATAGAAGGAGAAACAGAAGATAATGGAAAATAAAGAGAAAAAGAGAGAGTAAAGTTTAAAGAATATAAAAGAAAAAATTAAATTGCCCAAAACAAAAAAATATAGGGATCGGTTGTATAATTTAACTTAAAATTTTTGTTTGAAATGAGGATTTAACGTGCCACGTCAGCTTACCGTTACACCGTTAATGGCAATTAACGGCTCAGTGATTAAAATGTTACAACACGATAACGTAAGTGACTAAAACGTAATATTTTAAACAAAAGTGACCAAAATGTAATCTAAAGTAAACAAAAGTGACCATAGATGTAGTTTACCCAAGATAAAATTATCCCAAAATGGTAAATTATCATTTGGCCCCCAAAACACTCAAATTAAGCTTACATTCAACGCTAAACCTAATCAACAAGCAAATAAAAGAAACTGATTGTTACGCTACGGGACTAAATTAGAATGTTTCAAACTAGAATGATAATTAAGGAAATTAAACAAATTAGGAATGAAATTCCATAAATTAACATAAAATATTCAATCGACAACCTAAAAATTAACCTTATTTGAGAAGGTAAGCTCATTTAAAAGGAAATTCAGTACCTGGAATCTTGGAGCTTGACGGCGGATTTTTTCTCGACACCGAGGACGACGATATCAGTGCCGCGAACTCCGACGGCAGCGTTACCTTTACGGACGGCTTCAAGAGCGTACTCCACTTGGAATAAATGACCATCGGGGGAGAAAACAGTAATTGCTCGATCATATCTCGCCATGATTTTTCGTTAAAGCTTTTTTCCCAGTGATATTTACGCCTCTTTTTTTTTTCGTTCAATTTCGGTACTTTGTTTGGTCTATTTTTCGAACCAAAGACAAAGATTGTGTTGAAGGATCGATTTGGTTTTTGATTTGATGTTTCGAAAAATGTAAAGAGAAGGACTGTGTTTTTGACCGAAAGAACTTGGGGGACAAGACAGCCATGAAGACACTGTGTACAATGAAAATCATCAGAACGCCGACGTTTTATTTTATTTGCTTTTCTCTTCTTTTTTTTTGGTTAAATTTTGCTATTTGTTCCTGTATTATGTGTGCGTTTTGAATTTAGACCTTATACTTTAATTTAGTTATTTTTAGTCTCTATACTTTTCATATTTTGAAATTCCAAACCTGATCAATGATAACTGCTAAATTCGTTAAATTAAATTATGCAATTTCCAAAATATTATGTAGCAAACATCGCCGCATGTGTAATGTTATATCAGTTTGCTGTTTTCTTTAGGCGAATCCAAAAACTTTTGAGAAGTTAAAACATAATTTTATAATGTACTAATCTATGATTTTATTATTTCTAAAGGGACTAAATAATTTCTATCATTTTAGGAAGGAATTCAATTTTTAAATTTACGAGGTAATGTTTACCTATCTCTTTGGATTTGCTTATAAAAAACCAAAATTATTAAGAGATTAAGTTCTGATCATATCTGCTCTTTTTTTTATACAATAAACTACTCGTAGCCTATCCTCAACCCTTAAATAAGAGGATAATGTGCTTCAACGTATTTCAAACCTACGTTCTCTTGTATTGACAATAATATCAATATCAATCGACATTACTAAAAGATTCTTTTTGAGAATTGTGACAATAAAAAGTCTTGACAACGGAAAATGAAAAATAAAATAAAATCATTGTAAAAAATTACAATAAAATCATAATCGAAGGAGATATGATAGCGATTTGATGAAGTTAATGTTAGCAATGGATAGCTCTGGATTGTGAAGGCTTCAAATGTATCTTATCTGCAAGAGTATCTTTCAAAATCTATCACCCTTTAAATGCCATCACATTCATAACTTGGGTTTTTTCTTCAGATTTTCAGAATCGGATCTGTAATTGAATAGTTCAATTGAAGTATTAAAAAGAAAATATTTAAAAATAGACCAAATCGATTCAATCTTTTATTCTAGATTACTGTCATGTTCAGTTTTTGATCTAATCAATCTGATCCGAATTTGAAAACAATATCTTCAACAAAAACAAAAAAACGTTCAAATTAATCTTTTTGCTTCTCCGTTTCTATAGGGTTGCAGCTTCAATTCGATACTGAGAAGAACTTAGCCATATAATTAAATGAAATATCGACTATTATTATCCGATGTTTTAAGAATCAGATCGATGGTTGAATCGGTTATATCAACCATTTTTGATTTAATTGTCAGTCCAATTATTATATGTTATTTTAAATTTTAGAATAAAATTAAAAAAGCATAAAGAAAATTAAAAATATATAAATATAAATATTTATTTTATAAATTATAAAAAGAATTAAATATTTAAACTCGTTTGGTTCAAACTATTGAAAACCGGTTTTACTCGATTCAATTGATTTTGCACCAGTTCGCACTTCTTTCAATCTTATAGGTTGCAGGAGTGAAAAAAAAAAAAAGGCTGAAATTGAACTATAGTTTTTTTTTTGTGAGGTCAAAGTATAATTTTATCTTTTATTAACTTATGATTTATGTTTTCTTTTTCATTTTTGCATGAACCAAAGTGTAATTTTACTATTTATAAAGGGGCTAAAAGATATATATATTTTTTATTTGAGGGGGCTAAGGTCGGTCTGGTTAAAGGCGTAGCGAAGGAGCAAGCAGGGTCTTGCCTTCACCTTGACTCAATGGTATAATTATGATTATAGTGCCTCCTAAATGTCAATTGTTCAATTTAGTCCCTTTTAGCTTTTATTTAAATAAGACAATTACAATTTTGATCCTTTTCAAAAGTTAAAAATTTAATTTAAGTCATTTTAATACAAAATATTTTAATTTTACCCCTATTTTTTAAATTTATCTCAATCCTCAATCGCACAACTCCTGAATTTCCCTAAATTTGGTCCAGATTTAATTCCCTAACATTATCCTCTTTTGCTTCAATTGTTTACAAGTTATAACTAGTGAACATGCCTTAGATTCACGTGCCACCACAGCCCTTTTCAAGTCTAAAAGTCGGCCGCCATTGCAGTACCCATTATAAAACCTCACCCAGGTTGGCACCAACTCCATTTCACCACATCCACACGAATCTACAACCTTGCCTAGCTAGAGTCTTCCAAGCCCTTCTAGCTTCAACCCTCTCATTAATGCACACTACATACATACATCTATATATACATAAATGCTGCTAGTCGTGTTGTTTTTGCTTGTACTTGCACACATAGCAATGAGGGTATCTGATTCACTTGCAGCCAATTGGAACCACCTTTGGGTTGTTACTGTATTGTTGTTGAAGTTCATGGATTTCATTAAATTTTGGCCTATACAAGGGAAATGCCCTACCATTACTCTTCTTGTTTACTCTGTTACTTTGTCGTCCATTGTTGTATTTGCCGCACTTCTTGTTGATTTGGCGATGGCCATTCGGTTTCGGTCTGTTCTTCATTGTGAACCGGGCTCGGTTCGGTCTAAAACTTGTAAAGGAGGGATATGTTGGCATAATTTTGGGAGTTGTAAGATTATTTGTAATGAAAATTTTGAATTGGGTTTGAGCTTTTGAAGTGCTAATGGATTGTTGTAAATTGTAATGAAGATGGTATGTAGAAAAAACACATTAGAGTAACAGAAGGTATGTTTTATGTCGATTTCGGGAATTAATTTTTTCTAGGGTTTTTTATTGTCCTTACCAATAATATTATCTTCAGAGTTTGAATATTAGTTCTTTTTAGTAGTGCAATATGTAATATTGGTTGATTAGTGAGTACAAATTTAGTTTTGAATGACTACGACCCACTTTTTTTATTAAACATTTTATTTCATAAAACGACTTACGACAATTGTCGACTAATGTCTAGTATGATACAAAGACTAACAAAATCACAAAATCCAAATTAAGGTATAACTAGGGTCATGTAAGTGTCTTGGCCCCTCTGATTAAATGGGATATTGTTTGTTTTGTCAGGTATAACTAGGGGTGAGCATTCGGTCGAATCGAGTGAAAAAATTTCAAGTTAATCGAGTTCACGAGTCCTATTTTATCATCCAAACTCAATTTTGAAATTTTTTCGAATCAAGTTGAGTGAAATGAAATTCGAGTCGAGTTGAATCGAGTGAAATTGTTTTGAGTTAAATTTAAAAAATTAAACATGTCAAATAAAAATATTGTTACAGTATGAATAATTCCATGTTAAAACATATAAATTTGAAACCATATATATTTGAAAAAAATTTCAAAGCAAAATAATAAAAAAAATAAGATAATTGAGTATGATAAATTTGAATCATTAATTAGCTCCCAAAATTATTATTGCAATGGCCCAATTTCGTCCGGCTCAACAAATAAAACCAAAAAATAAATAAAAAGTCCGTTTACAAAATATACTAGTCCAAATTACAAGTCCAAACTACTAACCCAAGCCCATAACCTAAAATGTATATTATGCCTAAATAAATTAAATGTATATCATTTTTTTTAAATTATCTTCGTTTTATCTAACGTATAGAAAATACTTAAAATTGAGGCAATGTTCATTATTTTTGGAATTCGAGGAGTTGTGCTCTTAACTTACGGAGTATGGCATCTTCCTAAAACCGAAGTAATCGAATATCCTATTTAAAATAACGAAAAGCAAGATTTAAGTAGCGATCAAATGGCGATTATTCTGGTTTTTGAGAATTCGAGGTATCGTGTCCTAACTCACGGGGCATGGTCTTTCTTCTCGATTAACTTGAAATAAGGCATTTTCCATTTTATTTAATTAAGTCATATCTTAATAACATTATGCAAAGAGGGATCGCGTTTTAAATTCTCTTCAAATTTTCAATCCTCGACACTAAGACATCAAGTAATCAATTAGGTACCAATTTTGGGCGTTATGAGGGTGTTAATCATTCCTTATATGTAATCGACTCCCGAACTCATTTTCTGAATTTGTAAGACCAAATATTACCTTTTTTTTAAAAAATCTAACGAGTCTTAAGGTAATCCAATCACACCTGATTGAAAATGATTGGTGACGACTCTATTTTTCGTTTTTTAAAATTAAAAGTCGATTTCAAAAAAAAGTTTCGACAATTATTTTAGAAAATTTTTAAAATTTTAAATTTTTTTAAGAATTTTTATATTTTTTTAAAATATAAATTTTAAATTTTTTATTTTTTTGTTGAGAGAGAGACTGCTTTGCTTATTTTCAATGTTGATAGGGACCAAAAGAGTATTTACACGAACTTGTTATTTGAAATGTGAAATTCAATTCGACTCGAACTCAAAACTCGAATCGAGTTATTCGAGTTGACTCGAATAATTCGAAATTCGAAATCTTTTTCAATTTTTTTGAATCGAATCGAGTTTTATTCACCCTAATCAAGCATTTAATTTAATTAAACAATTTTTTTACCTTTGGTCCCCCGAAATTTTAAAATTTTATTTTAGCTCTCAATATCAAATTCTTAGTTTCACGCCTTCACCCTTGTCCAAACTCACAAAGTGAGGTAATAAGTTAGGGATCTCGGCGTTGTACAAGACAAAACCTCAAAAGGCTACAACATAACATTCTATGAAAGAAAAACGAGCAATCATTGCTTATTCCCATATATCTTAGACAATGACCCGAAAACAGCTCCAACATCATCCACCACCAGATGCTTGCTATCGGCTGTTACGATCACCAGAAAGCTCCTCTTCTTCACCGTTGGTGTGAACACCAACTTCGCTTGCTCCACCCTCACAGTCACCCCTGTCGGGGCCACGATATTCGCAATGTAAATTGAATTTGCCTCACCCACATCCGTCGTGGTCCTAATGAATGTTCTGTTTGTTGGACCCTTTGATATGGTTGGAAACGATGCAACAAGCTAAGGGTATTTGAGATTCTCAGGTAATAGCTTCTTTTTCATTGGACAAACTGCTGGCGGTTGCGTAATGACTTGCACCAATTTCGAATTATAACCAATAGGACACACCAATTTTTATAATCATTTGTTTGTAATGTCATAACCAAGTCCGGGATCCATTGCACGATTGAGGTTTAGATGCCCCGAACCAAATTCGTATAGAGTTGATCACTTCCTAATTGCTTCGTCAATCATCGACTGATTCTTATTATTGATTATACTTGCGGTAGTCATCATAGCTGATCGAATAACCGCCGGACACCAATTGAGGTGTACCGCTTTAATCAACGCAGCCACACAACTAACATGAGGGCAAGCCATGGAAGTTCCTGACTGAAAATTGAACTCGGTTTTCTTTTATCGAAGGCTAACCCGGTCTGACCAACAACACTGGTCCAAGCGGCCAAAATGTTAACCCTTGGAGCAATCAATTTGGGTTTAAGAATTTCAGGGTTCAACCAATTAGGTCCTCTCCCTGAAAACGAAGCCACAACTGGTGTCGGCTTGATACCAATGCCGGTACCCTTAACGTCAATTGTGGCCGTTGGATTTGCCGATGAATCATACACTCATGAGGATGTGTGCGCTGATAGACATTTCTTAATTTGTATGACAACGAATATGATGAGGCAAGGTTTTTGCTCCTTGTCTAGTAAGGACCTTGTGGCAAGGTGCAAGAACAAAATTGGGTTAGAAAGTATAGTGTAGATCAAATTGAAAGATTTACTCTCTTTGTGTGTTGTTTTTAAATTTTCCTAAGGGATACGTTGAAGCCAAATTATCCTTACTGACACTGTTCTGAACCCCTCAATGGTGAAATTAGAAATTTTTTAAGAGGACCAATATTGAGAGGTCAAAATATAATTTCATCATGTATTAATTTACAATTTCATCATTTTTTAAAAGGACTAAACATAATTTTATTTTTATTTTTGAGGAGACCGAATTGTAATTTTATCATATATAAATTTATAACTTAATATTTTTTAACGAGACTTAAATGTAATTTTTTATTTTTAGGGAGACTAAGGCTCCTACTTGCCCCTTTTGCATACGTCTTGCTTTCAAGCATTATTTCCAATTTTTGTTACTTTTATTCGTTTTTTTATAGCACCGAGTCAAACAATTCTTTCTGATTGGGTTATGTTAGATTACTTATTCGAATCATTTTGAATTTGGATCATTTTAAATTTAGATATATTTTTTTTGTTTTGATCATTTTCTGAATCTAGGATAAGCATTTTTACATTTTTATAAATAAACTAAGTTGAGTCTAATTGAATTCTGAATTAAGCCAAATTTTCGCATTCGGGTCCTTGATAGATATAACAACAACAATTCAGTATGTGAATACAAATAGCTTGATCGCCAACATTAATTTTCCATTCAATTTTAACATGTTGCTTAATTCGTTGGTCATTAAATCAAATAATTCTTTGTGTAAATTTTATTGTTTCATAGTTTATTAGACTTTTAATCGGATCGGAACAATCGAAAAAAAATATCTTATTTAATTTTATATAAACAAAAAAAAATTTGTTTGTCATTTACGACTCGCTATCCGCTTAAGACCAACCCGACCCTTTTGACCTCGGTAAATATATAGTTACCCGAACCCTACAATTTCATCTATTCTCCTCAATGAGTTAAGAGACAATGATTTGTGTAATTGAAATAAAAGCAAAAGAAAAAAAAGACTCTATATCATTGAATTCACAAACTTTATCCATCATCTACAGCCAAAAATCAAGGCCACCTAACTGCTATAATTTTATCTATTTTCTATAATTTTTGTACCATAGTTTTAAAAATTCATTCGTGTGTTACGTTTTATTTATCTAGATTATGTACATGAAATTTTAAAAAAATAAAATTTTCTAATTATTTATTTTATGAATAAATATATACCATTATATTGATAAATTTAACTAATAAAATGTTAAAATATTAATTATAAGAAAAATTATAAAATAAAAATTAAACTAATTTAAGTGAATTTTTTGTATATATATACACACTATTATTTAAAAGGTTAACGAGCTAGTGTCACATATCAACCGAGTATTAACTCAATTATAAAATTACTAAAATTAATTATTTTTATAAAATAAAAATATTATTTTAAAAATATTTTTATTTTTTATACTTTTATGTAAAATCTAGAAAAAAAAGAAATAGCTACACATAATAAATTGAAACCCAATAAATTAAAATTTTTATTATTTCAATTCTACCATTTTAACCAAAATCACATTCTATTTTTTATATCAACTTTTTTTAATTTAATGTTTTTCATCCTTTATATATATATATATATATATATATATAAAGATTGATAAGACAAAAGATAAAACAAATTAAAACAACATGATTATTTTGAGGTAATTATATATATGGCCCCATTACATTCATTTCCATCTTCCCATGAATAATGAGGTCTTCATGCCTCTTTTAATAGCTGTAATAATATTAAATGTTGAAATTTATGTGCATTTGGAAGTTTTGGAACTCTAGAAGAATATGATTGGGTTTTAGGATTAATTTCAAAACACATTTTCAAATTATGATTTTAATTAAGTTTTAAATTATTAATATCATTTTAATCAGGTCCTTTTGTTAGTCCAGTTCTCGGCTTAATTGCTAAATGTTAACTCAAATAGAATATTGATCATGTTTGAAATACTGGGTCAAAACTTAAACACATGCGTACCTGTAGCATGAACTATAAATTTTAATAGCAGAGTTTGTTTTTCTTCTACACATTAGATACAAGTTGTTAATGTAACATGTATAGATATGTTTGAAAGTTGATCACGTTTTTTTATATTCTTCACATCATACCCAAGTTAAAAATTTAACGCCTAAGCTTGACGAGTAGGCTGATAGAAAGATTTGAACGACTCTTCCCACACAACAATCGGTCAAAAAACTTTAATTGCAACATTTTTAGTGTAGTTAAAGTATTCTACATATCCGTTTTATGATCAATTAAAACTAATTCTTTTAAAATTCGTGATATCTCTCTCACCTCTAACATTTCCACAATTAAAATCATTATCTGATGAGACTAATCACCAATCCAATCCATTATGTTTGTGGGTGTGATGAGCTGGGAAAATTTGGGGTCTACTAAAAATTATTTCATTTTCTTATGGCACTGCAAATGCCATATTTCTTTTAGTACTTGACTACTTTAAATTGTCCAGCTTTTTTTTGATGTAATAGCATGTCCCTAATCAAAGAATTGAAGGGTTAGCCTTACCTATCACCATAAAGGTTGATGTTGCTCACACTTTTGCAATCTCATTTTTCTAGTATTTGGCAAAGCTTTGTAGAGGTTAGCATTGTATTGTATCTAAAGAAAAGGATTATTATTATTATTATCCCAAAAATGAACAATTTTTGCTAAAGGAGATCATCCCAATTTAGGGTTTGTAGCCAACATGAAATTCTTAGAGCTTACTTAGGGTTAGTACTTTATTAATAAAATTGGAAAAAGGTAGAAAGCCCATGGGGTCAATTGGTGGTTCCATTGAAAGAAAAAGTTGATCCACTTTTAGTGGTGCTAATTAAGATTGTATATATATACATGTTATATTATACGTCATTAATGACGGTAGGAATGATCGCAAAGCAATAAGAATATACAGATTTTACGTGTAAAAGCTCTTATTGGGAAAAATCACAGGCAGAATAGAAAAAATTCACTAATGTTGAGAAACAACAATACCAGAGAATTCCGACTAGGCGCAATTTTGAAGGGTTAAACAACCCTCAGATCTTCGCCCCACAAATCTCCAATTTTGTCTCTCTATTTTATTTCTTTAACTGATTTGCACCTTGAACTTTTCATGCCGAATCAAACGGGATTCAGGTCACACAACTCTAACAATACATAAAAGGAATTTATATTTAATAGATCAAAGCTTATAATTTTATTTATTATCTGTGATGGTGATTTGTTGCTAATGGTGAGTGAGTTGTACTAAAAAATTTTAGATAATGTATTATTTATCTAATATACCAATAGGGTGTAATTTTATGCATTGTAGTGCATTAAATATTTAACCAATATTTGGCCAAAAAAATAGTAACTATTAGATTGACCATAAAAAGTCAACAACCCCCAAATAGGTTCAACTAGAGTTTAAATTGACCCGAACTTGATATAATATAAACTCAAAATGATTCAAACAAATAACCCAAAATGATTGAAACCCGAAATGATTCAAACCTAAAATGACTCGATAAAAAAAGAGAGCCTTAAACTCAAATCATCGAAATCTCAAACAATCTAAGCTCGAAATGATCTGAATTCGAAACTTGAAACAAATCAACTAAATGAAAACTCAAGTTTCAAGTTTAAAAAACCCAAGCTCTAAATGACCCAAATCCAAGATAGTAAAAGTCGAAACATCCCAAATTCAAAACTATTATGAACTAAAATATCCAAAAATTATGAAAATCAAAGTAAGCCAATCTAATAAGTCTAAAAACAATGTATCAAGTGTTGAATAAAACCCAAAATAAAAAGAAATTAAAAAGAAGGAAAAAGGTGGAAGTGATGGCTACTTTGTCCTCAAATTAGCACGCATTGAACATCAAAATATTATTACAAATTAGAGGATTAGATTACAAAAGGTGTTAAGAATCTAGCCAAAAAACATGGAGTGAGTAAAAGTAAAAAGTTGATAAACATGATTTATACAGTAACAATGATTGCAGTTGTAAGATACATTGTATTCTCAGAAAAGAACTCAGATTTGAACCTTAAAGACGACATTATAAAGAGGAATAATCACGATTCACGAACGTTGAATCTCCAGAAAATTAATTTTCATGAATTGTAAAACCGTGTTATAATTATTGTTCTAATAAGCTTTATGCTTAATAACATCCATTCCCATCTCAGTTGGATCAGTTGCTTGAACTTCATAGTGGATGCCATCAAGCACTCTCCTTAGCCCATCTTTTGATGTTGCATACAACATTTTTGCCCTTATCCTTGATGCTGTTGGGGACCTAAAATTAAATATAATTAATTAATAAATAAATCCCACCATTTTTATTGTCTTTAGTTAAATGGTTTTGGACCATCAATCCATTGGTTGGCATGCAAGTTTGTCCTCGCATTAATAAAACAAAACAAAATAAAATTGAAAAAAGGTACAAGTGTTGACTTGGTGAATGGTGATCGATCACCATTCCAAATCTTACTAAATCACTATATATTTTTATTATTAATTCATTTTTATTTATCATTCAAAGGTGGAAGTAAAAATTGTTCAAAAATCGCCGATTGAGTTTTAATTCGATTAGCGTGTAGGAGGACGTGGGTTCGAGTGCGATAAAGCGTATTGTCCTCCTATTTATGGGTTGGGAAGGGATTATGGGTAGTTCTAGACATTGTGCCAAAAAGAGCAGATATGATGAGGATATTCAAAAAAATTATTCAGAAATTAAAATTGAGATTGTTTTCAATTAAATATTTTATTATTTGATACAATTGAAATTTTAAATTTAAATTAAAATTTAACTTTTTATATTTCACTTGGCATAATTATTTCTAATAAAAAATTTTCCTATAGATTCTTATTATTTATCAAATCTACCATTATTGATACCTACCTATAAAAATAATGCTAATCAAAACCTAAATTATTTGCTTATTTTTTACATGTGCCAAATATACCATGTTACCCTTGTATAAATAATGAAATTCTCATTTTATAAAGGATAAAATAGTCAATTTGTCTTTTAGTGACATTAAAAAATTGTAAAGAAAACAATTAGCAACGGAGTGTAGAAAAGGCAACGAACCATGCAATGAAGAAGATCTTGCTTTTCCGGCAATTATCAACGGTGACGAAATCGAAATCAAACACCGCATATCGGCAATCGTCGGTGGGCAACGAGGCTGTGAAATCATCATAGCTTTCGCCAGCACCGCCGACCTTGTCGACGGTCACCAGCTTTGATTTTTCGTCGATCTTGAACACTATGTATCGATGCACTTTCTTCCATTTCATCTCCATGAATGAGTTCTTGCACTCATCGGCCACCCACATCCCGGTCGTAGCCTATAATAACATAAACCGGAATCGAATTAATTACGTATAATCAAAATGAAAATTTTAAAAAAAAATCAAATGGGATGTACCATCTTGAAAGCCATAGCCATTGTTGATGAGTTGTTTGAGTGATCTTTGGTGTTTTTTTTCGTCGCTGAAAGTTGAAAACGAAGGTGATGAGAATTGAAAGCTGCAATGGGGCTTTATATAAAGAAATAAGTTTGGAAATGCCACTAAAGTTCACTAATAATTACAACTCAACCCATTCTATAGCTATGTTGTGTGGAGTAAACAGTTTTGTTTTGGAAAAACCAAATTGTCATTTTAGGGGGTTTTGCAGCCATTGTTTATATGTATTAGGGTTAATTCACCAAATGTCCTCGAATTATTGTTTAGATTCTAAATTAGTCTCTAAATTTTAAATCATTTAGATTTAACATTAAGTATATTCAAGATACGTAGGATATATTTGGAAAGTCGCCTAATAATCGAATGTGGATATAATTACACATGTGATATGTTTGGGTGACCATTGTAATTTGTAATTCTTATTGAACCAAAAGATTGTACCACGTGTCACATTTTTATTGGTTGATATTATGTCTTAGGGTAAAATGAGACGAAATCGAGAGTTTGGGTACTACTTTTGAGCAAAAAAAACTTTAGGCAACTAAGTAGGAAAGATGATATAGTTTAAGGGTCAATTTTACATTTAAGCCTTTAATAAAGTTAGAATTGAAATCTTTTAACATGTATATTTATTTTTAGGGTAATCTAGTTTTTACTTTGAACTTGGTAACCAGTTCCATTTTTGTACGTAAAAATGTAATAATGTGATACTTTGGAATTGTGTCATGTCATCACTTAAAAATTAAAAAATCTATATAAATTCTAAAAATTAAACAAAATTATATATATTTTTAAGTTTTAGGCAATGACGTTAGGGGCGAAGTCAAAACAATTTTTTAGGGGGCGGATAAAATTTTAATTTTTTATAGTCTATATCTTTATAAATTTTAAAAGATTAAATCAAATTTTTATAATTCTAGGGGGGCAAAGTGTAATTTTACCATTACTAATTTAAAATTTTTTAAAAAATTTAAGGGTCTAAATAGCAATTTTACATGTTAAGGGGGCCAGGGCCCCTGCCAGCCCCCTAGATTTACCTCTGAATGACGTGACACAACCTCAAAGCATTACATTATCTCACTTTTACAGAATCCAATTTTCGGGATCAAAATGAAAAAAAAACTGTCAAGTTCAGGTACTAAAATAAACAAAAAAAATACAAATACCAAATTTACCTAGTTATCAAATTCAGAGACTGAAAATTAAATTTACCCTTTTTTTTAATCATTTTAAGCTCTTCAATAACATGGGTAAAATGGTTAAAGATGTATGAAAACATTTCAATGGGTTGCATAAAGAGGGAAGAAGTAGATCAAAATCCCCCCCCCCCCAAAAAAAAAAAAATTTTCTTGAAGATTGTAAACTGAGGAAAAGTTTACCAATTAAAATGAAAACATGAACGAAGTAAGAAAAAGAATACAGTGGTCCTACATTGGATACTGCAAATTTCTCTCTATCTTTGTGTCGCTAAAAAGTGTTCTTTGCGTGAAAGCAAAAGTAGAAGAAAAACCCATGGTGAAGATGGGAAGAAGGCAAAAGCTAAAATGGTCCAAAAAAAAAACGGGGAATTTTTGTTTAGGGCTAATTTGCAATAAACATCCTCAAACTATGATCGGAATTTTGAATTGATCTCAAACTTCAAAACAATAAAACATTCTTATCGAAATCTCGAAAAGTGTTACTAAAATATCAATCAAATCATTTGGTCAACCTAATCATTAGTTTGGGTATTAAATATAAGTTCGGACTTGGAGCATACTTGTAAACATGTATGTACCTATTGCATGAGCGGTTTTGATTTAACTTGTTAAAACAAGAAATAACCTTTTCTAAATTTTATTAATATTATATGTTTATTAATACATCAAATCTAAATATCCATGCAATATGTACACACTTATTTATAATTTAACCCATATGGTTTAAGCATATTTTATGTTTGTTCCGAAACTGGTGTTAAGTTTAACACCTAAATTGACTGCTAAGCTAACCGAAGGATCTCATTGATAGAATACTAATTACTTTGAGGATTCAATTAAAATATTTTAAAATTTAGAGACCAATGTAAAATATAGACAATAGTTTGGGGATGTTTTGTGAAATTAACCCTTTTTTATATAAAATTAAAATGAATGATTCCCATTGCCTTTGCTTGCATTGCATGCATGTACCCTCCAATCACCTGTCATCCGAGCAGGTTCTTTGCCCCGGCAGTCCCCCAACTTTGTTCTTTTTTTAATTGATAAAACTGATTTTAAAGCTGAACAATTTAACATTAATTCCAAGATTTGATATCCCTAAGCAGGCTCGAATACTTCCACGAAATTGTCTAAAGAGTGTATAAGCTGACTTAGGCAGGGGAACAGCCTAACAATCATTTTCTCATAAAATAGATTCATTTGAGTTTAGGGGTTGGAATTATTAATTTGGGGTTTAGATTAATTTCAAGTTCAAAACGTTTGAGGATACTTAATTGAGTAATTTTAAGTTAGAGCCAATTTGAATTCATATATATTCGAGTTTAGTTTGAACAATTTGGTAATTGGATTACATTTTACTCCCTCAATTCAAAATGTGAGTCATCCATGTACGTTTAATCAAAGAATAATCTAATCCTCCCGTTAAAAACTTCATCTACTTTTACTATTAAAAACTATTCCATGTCAACATAAAATACACGTGGCACGTAACATATCTTGTTACTTTGTTAGTCATATCAATTTTTAATAATAAAAATGCATAAAAAAATTTCAATAAAAATCGAGTTTATTTTTTAATTTTTTAAGATAAAAAATAAACTATAATCTAATATAAAAAACCTCGTTCCGAAAAACTTGACATGCCTAGTACCACTTTGGATGTGGTACAATTTGCTAGGAAAATCTTTTTGGTGAGAATCTTTAAATTGTAAAATGAGTTATAGACATTTCTCACCATTAATTTTTGAAATTTTAAATAAATGATTCATTTCTTTTGAATGGAGTTTACATTTACAAATCACAAAATAATATGTATAATTGAATTAGAACTAGAATTAATCCGAAAATCAAAATACATCTAGACATATTATAATATAAATTTGGACAAGAACCTTAAACCCAATAATCTTATGAATAACTCAAAGATGACATTTGCGCATGGTAAGACTCAACCTTTACCGATACCACGAAAGCCTCATTAGCTAAATCAAAAAATTATTTATCAAATATCTTGAGGTAGACCATTTTTTGTTTCAAATCATTTCGAACTCGGGTTGATCATATTGAACCAAGTTTAAATTCAGATTAATCGTACGAGTTGAGGTCAAAATTGATAGAAAAAAGAAATCACATTGAAATTAGTCTGTCATAAAACTAAAAGTCACCAACACATCCGTTTTCTTTTCCCCGCTTTGAATGAAATGAAAATAGAGACATGAATGTCAACATATTAATCCTACACTCGATCTTTCGAGTGCTTTAGACCAGAAAAAAAAAAGGAAAATGTTCAACCGAGTCCACTGCAAAGGTTTTAACAAACTCGTCTATTTCAAGTGCCTGTTTTGTGTGTGGGTGTGTGGGTGGAGTAACATAACTCTTTACCGAGTTAAAAATCGACAAACACATCAACCATTATAGCAATAGGAAGGTAGATTAGGATTGATACCACAATTTAAAGTCTCTGGCCATTCTTCAGCACATCTTCACTTGTCATCTTTTGGTTGCTCATCTTCATTCTTCTTTTCTTGTGACTGTTAGCAAGTAAAAAAAATTACAACATATTAGTTTATTAATAGGGAAACATTTGATGTGTATGTGGTAGAATCGGTTTTATTGAAACAAACCTCAGATTGACCTGGCAAAGATGCTAACAAATCTTTTACATTTGGATCATTGGGGTCAACTCCTGGAAGCTGTAAAAGCCATTAACATGTCAGAATTCAGGCAACAGAAAAAAGAACCAATTGTGAGCTTCAAAAAGGTTAATTCGACTAGACTTACCGATGAAAGGATGGATGACATAAAAGACTGATCTCCCAACACCTTGCCGACATCTGATTCTGATGATTGATCTTTTGAACTGTCCTGCATCGACATCTGAAGTGCTGCGTGCAAGAAACAAAACCATTTTGTATTTTAGTTCAAAAGTAGATCTCGATGTATGCATTTGGATTCATTTGTATCTCTACAAGTAGGGCTTTTGGAGTCAAGCATCTTAAACAAGAAAAAGATCCGATGCAAGTTAATATAAGGCATACATAACTATTATCCTTGCGTGAAATCTAAAAGATTATGAAAAGCTTATGCACTGAACCTAGTATGGTTTAGTTCCTTGGCGATAACTGATTTGCGGGATTTAGCAAGATAATAAAATTGTAGACCAACCGGAGACCAATATGGCTGCAATTGTGCACATCGTAAATGTGAAACAGAATCTATAGAAGCATTTTGTCATTCTTCAGACCATAAGTAGTTTGATAAGTATACACCTTGATATGTTAAGACAACAAACAAATAACAGAGACATACCCATGGCCAATTCCCGATCATTGGTAGCCTCAGACATCTCAGCATCACCCGCAGAAGAATCAGATCCTGGGATATTCATCGACAATGCAAGGGCGTGCTTTAGCAAAGCATCATCCTCATCCTGCCACGACATCAGTTAGCCAAAACCAATTTGAAACTTAAGTTGCATTATCCAATGCTAACGGATATTAATTGGTGGAATAGTAAAATATGTTGACTTCAAAGAAACTAACACCAACCATGGGATCAGTAACTTGTTCAGTTGCATTCTGCGAATCGGACTGTGGTTGCACTTCCTCTCCTTTTTCTTGATTAGAAGATTCCTCGGCAGCCTTCTTGGCAGCAGCTTCTTGCCTTGCTCTCTCCTCTTCCATGGAAACCCTTAGGGCAAGAGCCAGCTCTGGATCTATATTTGGATCCACACCGAAATCAAAATTAGTAACACCTCCTGATGCTGCATGAGCAGCAAAGCCACCTCCTCCTTCCCCATCCCCAGTGAACACAGGTGTGCTGCCATAGAAATACAGAATCACTATTAAGCAGCAACATAACTATATGACTAAAATGTATTATTTCCCCCTCAACAATCCAAATACTTGAAGAGTTAACAAAGAATAAGGGGGAGCAACATAAAACCTGATGAGCACATCAGAAAGTGCATTTTGACCGCGAGGAACATGAACTATATGACTACTGTCATTATTATTAACAGATGCAAGAAGAGCCTCCAACTTTTCTGGCTTTCCATCTTCATCCTCACCAAAGTCAACAATATCAAGAGCTACACTGTTCTTTTTCAGTTTCTTTCCTATCATCTCCAGGACCTTCTTTTCATACTTGATGGGACTGAAAGCATAAAACACAAGGGGAAAATAGTTATATTCAAATTGAAGTAAACAAGGAAATTGAAGATCAACCAAATATACCTTCCAGAAAAAACTATAATCCTTTGGTGTTGAAGTTTGTTTTGGCGATGCTTGAGGGCCAGCTGAGCAATCTGAATTCCAGCTGCTAGGTTCATCTCACCCCCCATTTCAAGACCTGTGTTAAAACACAGAAAATTACATTAAGAAGAAGTGGAAGAAGGTGATGTGGATGGGGAGAGTAAGAAAGCTGAAAATTTATGACCTTGAATCTGGAAATACTTTAAAAAAAAAAAAACACTAAGGGACTAATCATTAATCAGGCTGCTTTTGCATAAAATGACAAACTACACTAAAAGTTAATGCAAAACTTAGTCAGCAAGAACAAGCCCTTAGAGCTGTAAACAAGCAAATAATTCGATGAACAGTTCATAAACAATTAAATTTCTGTTCATTTATCAAGCTAAATAAATTAACATGAACAAGATTTTGAAGCTCATTTGTTAAACGAACCTCACGAACAAGCTCATTTATGTTTGTTTAAAACTCCTTTAATAAATCATTTAAAACTAGTTTAGACCCATTTGCTGTTTAATTATCACATAATTAATATTGTTGATTTTTTAATTGTTTGTGGACATGTTCAATTATATATTCACAAACAAGATTGTGTAAACACAATTACAAACACACATCAATTTTAAAGAATGAACGTGAATGTAATTCTAAAATTCTTAACAAACCTAACATGAACAAGGTTAAAAATAATCAATCAAATATTAGCATAGGCACATTCATTACATTCATTCAAGCACAGTTCATTTACAGTTCTATAGTTCTAAGTTCTCCAGGATCATAAACAAAAACAGATTACCGTGCATGCAAGCCAAGATTTTGCCGAGATCACTAGTAGGAGTAGTCAATACACGTACTCCTTTGCCCGCCATAGTCAAAATCCCAACCGTATTCTCGGGATTAGACTGCCATTAATTCAATTAAATGAAATCAATTTCCCTATCTCGCTCAATTAGATTCACAAAATAAATAAAGATTAACCTAATAATAAGCTTTAAAGTTAAATCAGTAATCGACCTGGGTTTTAGCTCCACAAATAAGACTAACGGCGTCAGCTTGTGCTTGAAATCGAGAGGGTGAATAATCGCCGTTTCGCATCCATTCTGAGTTATCAATGCATATCATAGTCGCCTGATTGATTTGAATAAGAAAAACGATTCGATTAAAAAAAAATTTTAAAAATAAACCCTAATTTTAGAAAGTAATAGATGAAAAATAAAATAAAATAAAGAAATTGATGATTAAATAAAGGCATTTTAGCATTGCTTTGCTTACCTCGAGAACCATGGTAGGCTTGGAAGAGAAGAAAACTAGTAGAATTCAAGATGTTAGTTTACTATGTGTTTGTTGATTTGCAGAGAGATTTCATTTCAAATAGCAAGCGCTTCAACTCACTTTTACCAATATGCCCCTCCAATATTTTAAAAACAACATTGATGATCAAATCAGTTAAATCATACATCGGTTCCAAAACGGTTCAACCAGTTTAATTGTCGGTCGAACAATAATTAAATAATTAATTGATAAAAAATTATAAATTGGTTCAACTGTTTAACCGCTGACTTTTTGTCTTGGTTTTCAAAATTTTTATCAATTTCCGAGTAATTTGTTTAGAGTAAGATCCCTAACCTCCTAAAAATGAAATTTTGTACTTTAACTTCTCTAATTTTTGTAACATTAGAAGTTAATACAAAATAAAATTCTATTTTTTCCCCTCTAAAAATATAAAATAGATTATTTAATTCTTTTAGAAATTGTAAAACTATAAGCTTACAATGGAAAATTTACATTTTTTCCACTCTAGAAAGATAAAATAGATGATTCAATTTCGGCTCTTTTAAAAAAATTTCTTAATTTCACCCCTGTCAACCAATTCCAAATTCAGTCGGTATGATTGACTGGTCCAATTCGATTCCAATAATATTATGTTCCTCCTTATAAGTTTGGGTTAATTCAAGTAGACATCCCAGATAATGTCTTAGATTTTAAATTTGTCTTGAACTTCAAAAGGCTATAATTGAGTCGATCATATCAATCGGGTTTTTTCATGAGTCTCGATCTTAGTAGTCCAGATAAACTAACATTGCTAGAAGAAGGGACTAAAAGCATTTTTTTTGCAAACAGATTATAATCATGGATAATTTTCCACTCAAGAGGTTAATTGTTTAAAAATCAAAAGATTATAGTGATATCAACCTTCAAAAAAGATTCAATTTGAGTTTTTACTAAATATTTCAATAAGATATACATATTAAACCATCTTATCGACATATATTCTATGTCATCCAGATTTGAGGATTGTTACACTAGAACAAGGGCATAGACAAGAACAGGCGGTGGCTTTGTCGTTCTCCCCAAATTGATAAAATTACCTTGTAACCCTTTTAAAATTTTAAAAATTATAAGTTAATATAATGGTAAATTTACATTTTAATCCTTAAAAGCAATTTTTTAGATTCGTCCCTCGAGTAGAATGTGCTCAATATGTATATGTTGACGGTTCAAATGATGGCGGTCCGAAATGAGCAAAATATAAGACAAGATGCTACAATCCAAGATCTGGTTAGCCCAACATGTCTTATGACCCAAAGATATAAAGAGTTATGTCAGGCAAGGCCTGTTAATGCTATTACCATTTAAGATGAAGTTGAGTCGAATTAGTACTATTTTATGTTGATATATTATATTTATAAATGGTTACATTAATTCAATTTGAAAATTAATATATGTATTTATTTTTAAAATGTGTATAATTTAATTAAAATTAAAGTTTCGTGTATATATATGATTTATAATTCAAATTTCACATGTATAATTACATCAAATCAAAAGTCATGTATCAAATTGTACATTAGACAAAAATTCATGTATAAATTTGATATTTATAAAAAAAAACTTCTCTTTTTTTCTCCAAACCATTTGGGTATCTTTGTTGTCTTCACAAGTTGTGATGGACAGATGAAGGTGCTTGCCGTTCGCTAAAACTCTACCGGTCACCAGTAGTTTTCTTGGAAAGTGGGTGGCTCTTCGTCAACTTCTTAATATGTTTCTGTTTTGAGAGTATTTTAGAATAATAAATGATTTCACGTGTCGATTTGGACCCATGTTGTCTTAAGTTTTATATGTTTTTTTTGTTTGTTTTTCTATTGTTTAATAAGTCTTCTGTTTTAGAAGTTTTCGTCTGCTCTTGTAGCATGTATTTTAGTCTTGCTTATGCATGTAATCTTAGTTTTACAAGTGATTTTAGGGATGATTTTGTTGTCGTCCTTTCTAGTTTGGTGAATGCTCGATTCTTTTGTCGATTTTTGCTCGCCGTTTTAGACCATCCGGGGCTGATTTCCTTATCGTATTAAGTGCTTGCAATCACTTCAGATACGTCGTGCTTGAGTTGTGACAAAGCTAATTGTCAAAGTGTCATAATGTCCTATTGATACTGAGGCTAAAGCCTTTGTTGCGTTGATAGAGCTTGTCTTTCACTATCTATGACGAGTATTTACTATTTTTTTCTCTGAATTGTATGGTTCCAAAATTAATGAATTTACCTTTAAATTTTTTTTATTTATCCCTATTTAATAATGGACAATGTTAATTCTAGAAATGTTCAAATATGACTGTATGAAGTTCAATAGCAGGTGGTTTAGTCCCTATATTTTGAAGAATCTTTTATGCCTACCAACTGTTCGTGGATTTCTCATCTTCTTCATTAATTCTTTTCTTCACGTTTTTTTAATTGAAACACAGCTTTTAGTTTCAAGCTTTAGCCACTGACCCAGCTGTTCTTGTTTCTAGTGAGCCACAAGAAAAAATAATTGCCTCACAACATCCATATGGTGCCAAAAATTTGTCATTACCTTCATATATTATATTATATTTTGAGGTATATAAGGTGCATTCGAAGTTAAAATCATTTAGTCTGATCGATTGAATCTTAACTCGATTGGTATATGTATTGTTGTCAATACAAAAGGACATGAGTTCAAGTGTGCTAAAGTGCATTATCCTTCTATTTATGAACTAGAGAAGGGTTATAAGTAGTTCTAGGCATTGAGTAAAAAAAACAGATATGACCAGAACCAATAACGAGTTTATTAAAAAAACGATTAATTTGAATATTTTCCAATAATTTGTGATACAATAAAAAGACCCTTCATCAATTATTGTTGAAGACTATACAGATTAACCTCCTATGTAGATGACAAAGATATGTCACCTAGTTGGCTTAGTTAGTAGTGCAATGTTTGCTACTATTGTCTTTGTGGGGAACATAGCAAATACGTTCTTCAATGTTCAGTCTTTCAAACCTACTTAATAGAGCTCTCGAAAGACGAGTAGATGACTATGAGTTGGAGTTATTATACTAGTTAAAGATCGGCATGTTACATGAACCCCACAATTTCCAACAACAACAATTACATATTTTCACTGTTGTAGCCTCTTGTTCTTGATAGTCATGCAAGTAACCGACCAAATATTACTACCTTTTATTGTTCATCATTCTATATCGGAGTCGTGACTAAATTTTTATATATGTTATATTCATTCTCACACACTACCATCAAGTCATCCTATTGTATTTTAATGAAACACCTATGCCTTTATAGTCATCTATAGTAAGGTATTATTGTAGCTGGATCTATACCAAAATTCTCCGTCCTCTATAAAAGTCTTCTCTATTACTGAGGGCTCCAAGCGTCCTATCAAATCTCTCTCAAAAAGCTCTCTAAACTCACGAGACCCTAAAATCATCATTCTCAATGACTCTCCGCACCATTTATAATGTGAATCACTTTCACTTTAATTACTTTTTCACACTTTCACTTTAATTACTTTTCCGCAGCCTTATAATATAAACAACAATTACAAATCAGTCATCTATATTTTATAACTATTTATCCATTCAATTCCTAAAACAAAATTTTCATAATCAAAAGGAACTGAACTCAAAACCCTAAGTTAAACATTAACTCAATAATCCAACTTACTATAAAAAAATGGAAAACCACTTAATTCTTGGTTAACAATCTTGCTAGGAAAGAGTTTGAACAATTGAAATTCAGGGCAACAAATTGACCACACTAGCTTACCAACATGGCTTCACAGGCAACCAGGCCCGTTCTTGACATTTTTGAGGCCCTGTGCAAAATAATAAATTAGGGTTTTAGGTTATTTAAAAGTTGGTAAAAAAATTAGGCCCTTAAAAGCTAAAAAAAAAAAATTTGGCCCCCTTAACAACTGAAAAATAATATTTTGGACCCCTTTCAGCCTTGGACCCTGGGCGGCCGCACCTCCAAACGACCCCCACGGCCGAGCCTGCAGGCAACCAATGGTCATGTTCTAGGCAGTCAAATTCTAGGTATAAATATCAGGGTACATCTTTCATCCCAAAGTACCCACACTTTCTATCTCTTCATTCTTGGAGTACAAGCTTTGAACACTCTTAACACTTACACATATTTTACAGAAATATTCAACTTATGAATTGAATCCATTTTTCACAATGAGTCATTCAAAATGTTATAACACCACACACTCATAAGACGAATCTCATAAACATACAAAACAATAATTATTATACTAAACCGAAATTCAAAATACCATGCGTCTTCAAATTTCACGATACAAAACCTTAAATCTCTATGTAATATTTGAGAAACCTTCGAATAAGTTGTCAGTTGCAATCTCTTCAATATATTTTTTTAAAATTGTAGTTTCATTTCATTCTGTTTTCTTTAAAAATTGTTACAAATGGATTGAATATTAACTTAATTGACATTATTATTGTTGTAATAACATCGCGGCTTCAAACACAAATAAACATATAATATTTCCAATTTAGGAGAGATGGGTATTAATACCACAATAATTAAATAATTACCCAACTTTTTTTCTCTTTATCATCAGCTCTTGTAGCTCAGTTGGTTAGAGCACCCGTTTAGTAAGCGGGAGGTCTTGAGTTCGACTCTCAACAAGAGCAAGAGCATTCTTTATTCAAGATATATAGTGGTAATTTTTTTTTTTTTGTGAAAAATGAAATAATGGGCAATGTTAATTCTAGAAATGCTGTAACAGGTGGTTCAGACTTCAGTCCATATATTTTGAAGAATCTTTGACGCCTTCGACTGTTTGTGGATATGTCATCTTCATCATTTATTCCTTTCTTCACGTTTTTTAATTGAAACCATAACTGTTGGTTTCAAGCTTTAGCCACTGACCCAATTGTTCGCGCTTCGACTGACCCACATCACAACATCCATATGGTGCCAAAAATTGCCAGCTACTCACTTACATATATATATTTCACAGGCAGGCCAAGTGTACATCTTTATCAACCCTAATTGCTAAGCTGTTTCTAGTCTCTGATACAGGATGGCGTCTCTGTATTATTATGAACATCCTATTTCACTTGTCAACTACGTGACACATTCTTACCAATTGCATAAGAGGCTAAACCGCATCTAATCTCTTATAATGAATGATATCTTTGTTATATCGTTGCTTTTAATTGTTGATTATTAGTAAACATCTCAATTAATCGCTTTTAACTTTTCATATATCCGACACTCACCTAATAAAAATTTCTAATTCCATCGATTGTGAAGGAAAATAACAAATCAAGTCTTTCAACCCCATAATCTCTAAAAGCAATAGTTGCATATCCCCATTGTCGTAGCCTCTTATTCTTGGCAAATAGTCGGCCAAACATCACCAATTGCTAGTGGCTACAACTAGACTTGTATATATATCCCTTTGCATTTTCTATAATTTTGATAGGCAATTAATGGGCATGCACCAAGCAACCAAATACTAGGTATGAAATTTAAGGTGCAACTGTCGCCCCTAAAGTACTTACACCCATCTCTTCACCGGTTTTATATTCTCGTTTTTTGCAAAATAAATTCAAGATGTGTTTTAGAGCATAAGCTTCGTGACTCCCAAAATTTACATACGTCTTTCAGAAACATTCATTCTATGAACTCGATTCATTTTTTACCACTAGTCGTTTGGAGTGTTACAGCCTCGCATACTCATCTAATTAATATTTAAGTACATGATCATAGACTATGGGTGGGTTTGGATGGGCGATTGGGTGCGGTGCGGTGCGTTTAGTTTACTTTTTGTCTCACGCTACGGTATCGCTACAGTATCTAATCTCACCGCCACCGCTGTTTTTATACTAACCGCAGGTAAACGCACCGCCCATCCGAACTCACCCTATATATAATATGAATTTGAAAAGTGTACGAATGAATTGAAAACCCATTTCAATTATTGTTTTTCCTTTAATTCAAATTCTTTTTTCAACCCCACATATATATATATTATTTATGCAACGATAAAGACAAGTTTGTCGATACATAATTTGTACATAAGACAATACCATGCACTTATCAATGGTGGAAAAATATCTTATAAAATATTACTTTTCTGGTTTATTAAAATATTATAAAATATAATCGATTGTGCCTTAGCTCAATTGACATGAACATTATTGTTATTGTAGAAGAATATGGGTTCGAGTGTACTAAAATATATATCTTTCTATTTATGGATTGGAGTTGAGATATGAGTAATTCTAGACATCGTGTTATAAAGAAGAATGAAAATCAAAGACAAATCTTGATAAGCAACTTTGATTGTGATTTTGGGACCCATTGTTTTTCTTCTTCACTCAAAAGCTACCTTGGATCTCGTTGGAAAAAAAAAGAAGGAAAATTATGATAGACACCTCATTAGTTCTGAAAATAGAAAATTGGGTTAATATTTGATGGATTGCTAATGTTAGTTTTATGTATGATCGGAGAATAATAATAAGATAATTTCAGTAAAAGTATCATGGAGGTCCTTATATTTGGAGTCAAATTACATTTTGCTCTCTTTACACATTAGACCAAAGAGCTAGCGGGCCGATACTTTCTGTTAAAAATTTCATCCATTTGTACTATTAAAAACTAGCATGGCTGATAAAATAACCAGGCAATTACACGTGCACCTCATGCTAGCGTACAAGGACCAGCTTTTAACAGTAGAAATTGATGGAATTTTTAACAAGATAACATGTTTACTCTTTAATCCAACGTATACCCATTTTTTAGTAGAGGGGGCAAATACAATCCAACTTCAAATATAAGGGCCTCCATAATATTTTCACCGATATCTCATTACTAGTAATATAAACAACAACAAAAGACCTGTAAATTTATATTAACCAAATTAGGAAAGAAAAAATATCAAATTTCAGACCCATATTTGTCCCTCTCTTTAAAGAGCTTTCAATTTCCACGTATTTGATCGTTATCTACCACTCATCTACTAATTAATGGCTTATGCTACGTAATTTATGTATTCGGATTGGGATTGATCAACTTGATGTATAATAATTAATATTGAAATTAAATTTTGAATTTTATTTTAATTTGTACATTTTAATGATTAAGCTTTTTTAAAATATATTTTTCATATTCACATATAATATATATATATATATATATAAATTGAAAATGAGTTGGGTATATTTTAAACAAGTCTATTTTTTTATCGAGCTTAATATTTTTATCCAAATCCTCTTCAAATATTTAAACACCTTCAAGCTTAAACCGATAACTCAACCATCAGACAAATCTAATTTCATCTTCTCCCCCTTGTGAATATTCACGAGGGTTGAAACAGCTATGCGGGTTACTCTATTGTGTTGTTTCATTGTGCCTTAAAGTTAAGATCATGCCAACAACATAAGAGAGCGGCGATTAAGATCCCTCATTCACACTTCAACGATTAATGTTTAAACCCCAATGACGTAATCATTTTTCTCTTAATTTTGATTAAAGTTATATTTTAGTCACTCGACTTTTAAAAATTACATAATTATCACTGATATTATCGAGTTGTTATATTTTAGTCACTAGTCCATTAATTTTCATTACTCGACAGTCGACACATTAATGCAAAGGGTTAGTAATTAATTTAGCTTAAATTTCATTTTAATACTTTTAGAATTTTTCTAAAATTATCATAAAATTCTAAAGTTTAATGAAATGTTTGAAGCGTAATTTTTAAAAGTTGGATAACTGATTATAATAAGGATAAATAGGACATGTGGTTATAAAAAAGTACATAAATAAGGACATGTGCTTGTAAGTCACAAGTGACCCACTTTGACAAAACATGTCTTTTTTTCATGAAAATTATGATTGCTTGGACCTCATTTTTCGTCACGTTTCAATCCAAGTTTAGTTTTAATCAATCAAAGTTATGTTAAGGTTAAAAATGGTATCGGGTGGTCGATTAAGTTTTAGTTCGGGTAGTATTATTGTTAATGTAGGAAGACGTGGGTTCGAATATGCTAAAATGTATTATTCTTTTATTTATGAGTTCGGAGGGGTTATTGGTAGTTCTAGAATTGGGGTTTGATTAGATTTTTTATATTTCTTCACATTGACACCTAAATATTTTAAAATTTACAACTATACTTGTAAAAGAATAGTAGTAATTAATTATTTTTCATCAATTAATTTATTAATTTATAAAATATATATTTTCTACCAAAAAAACTTTATCGCTCAAGCTTAAGGTTAACTTAATAAAAGGATCTAATTAATATGATATTAGTATTTTAAAAGTTCAATTAAAGTGTTTTCAAAATTAAAAATTTTAATTTTAGCCATCAGATTTTGTGGGATAAGTATGGGGCATGAAAAGGCCACGTGCAGATTATGTATAGTTCACTTGTCTCCCTCAAATTATGATGGGAGGTTTATATAGCCATCAAATCTCGTAGGACAAGTGTGTGGCGTGTAAAAGTCACATGCAGATCATGTATTGTCCACTTGTCTCCCTCTGATTATAATAAGAGCCTTATATGCCCTTCAAATCCCGTGGGACAAGTGTGGAGCATGTAAAGGTCACATGTAGATTGTGTATAGTTCACTTGTCTCCCTCAAGTTATGATGGGAGGCTGATATAGCCATCAAGTCTTATCCGACAAGTGTGGAGCATGTAAAAGCCACATGTAAGTCGTGTATAGTTCATTTGTCTCCCTCAAACTATGATGGGAGGCTTATAGCCATCAATCTCATAGGACAAATGTGTGGGATTTAAAAGTCACGTGCAGATCGTGTATAGTCCACTTGTCTCCTCCTAATTATGATGGGAGGCTTATATGCCCCTCAAATCGCATGGTACAAGTGTGTAGTATGTAAAGGTCACGTGCAGATCGTGTATAGTCCACATGTCTCCCCCTAATTATGATGGGAGGCTTATATGCCCTCAAATCTCATGATACAAGTGTGTAGTATGTAAAGGTCACGTGTAGATCCTGTATAGTTCACTTTTCTCCCTTAAGTTATGATGGGAGGCTTATATAGCCATCAAGTCTTGTAGGACAAGTGTGGTGCATGTAAATGTCACGTGTAAGTCGTGTAGAATTCATTTGTCTCCCTCAAGTTATGATGGAAGGCTTATAGTCATCAAATTTCATAGGACAAGTGAGTGGGATTGAAAAGTCACATATAAATCATGTATAGTTCACTTGTCTCCCCCCAATTATGATGGGAGGCTTATATGCCCCTCAAATCTCATGAGACAAGTGTGTAGCATGTAAAGATCGGGTATAGATCATGTATAGTTCACTTGTATTCCTTAAATTATGATTAAAGGTTTAGATAGCCATCAAATTTCGTAATATAAATAAATAAATATATAATCCACATGTTGATAACAATGCAACATTTTACTCTCCTCTCACAAATTTATCTCCAAAAGATAAGATATTTTGTATAGTATGCGGTCCAAAACCGTACACGAAAGACCTTCCAAAGCTTTGTATGCTTTGATTAATATGATGATGGCCCATCGCCCAGCTTTCCTTTTCTTTGACATTCAACTTTTAAGCCCTTAAACTTTGTTTTTTCAAAAATCTGACATATTTTCGAATTTAGTTATTAATTTTTTTACTATGCATAAGTGATAATTTGTTTAATATTTTTTTTCAGTTGATTGAGTTTTAACTCGATTGGTATGGGTATTGTTGCCAGTGTAGGAGGACGTGGGTTTGAGTACGCTGAAGCGCATTATCCTTCTATTTAATGATTAGGAGGGGTTATGGGTAGTTTTAGGCATCATGTTAAAAAGAGCAAATATGATCAGAACCTGTAATGAGATTGTTCAATAAAATAAAATTATAATTTTGACTCAAATGGTATTAATTAAATTTATCGGTCAAGTATTATTATTAGTTTTGTATTATGTGTAAGTCGTGGATTTTGTTTATATTCTTCAATTTAAACATTTTTAGTCCTTATTCTTTTAAAATTTGAAATTTTAATCTCGATTTAAATGATAACTAAAATCTATTAACTAAAACAACGTGAGTTTTTTTAAATAGTATGTGAAAATAATAAGCCGATACTATATTACGCATGTAGTAACATGTTTATCGCGTAAAATTTGGAAAACAAGAGAATTTAATGTATCGAACTTAATGGTTACTATTTGGATCATGACAGTTAAAGTATATAGACCAAATTCATAACTTACACTAACAATTGAATTTAACCAATTACTTAATATATATATATATATATATATATATATATATATATATATATATATATATAGCAAAATGTCAATCACAAAATGTCACTTTGAATAAATCTAAGTTCAAGGACTAAACTGAACTCAATTGTAAGGTTCAGATACTAAAATAATATATATACCAAAATAGATATAATTACCAAATTTGGGATTAAAAGTAATTTAACTTAAAATTTTCGTTAGAAATGATGATTTAATATGCCACGTCACCTTACTGTTACACTGTTAACGACAATTAACGGCTCAGTGACTAAAATGTTACAACACGATAACGTAAGTGACTAAAACATAACATTTCAAATATAAATGACTAAAAAATAACCAGAGGGAAACAAAAGTGACTATTTTAATAGTTTATCCAAAGTTATATTAAAAAAAAAACCCAACCCACGTTCTCAATTCCAAATCCAGTAACCCAATAAATTAATTATAAATTCAATAGCCTAAACCACTAAAAGTTCATCATAAATTCCTCAAAAATTCTCAAGATCATCTTCTTCAAGCTAAAAAGTTGATGGGGTATCATGAAACTTACAGTCCCAATGGCTGGAAATGGCTAGGCTTCGTTTCTGCTGTATGGGTTCAAGCTATTTCAGGCAATAACTATACATTTTCCAACTATTCCGATGCCATCAAGACCCTTATGAACCTTACCCAGCTCGAGCTTAACAATTTATCGGTAGCTAAAGATATCGGTAAAGCTTTTGGTCTCCTCGCCGGCCTTGCCTCTGACCGTTTACCCACCCCAGTTATTCTCCTTATCGGTGCTATTGAAGGGTTGATCGGTTATGGTGTTCAATGGTTAGTCGTCAGTCAGAAAATTCAACCATTGCCTTACTGGCAGGTATATATATGGAAAGTTAGAAAGTATTTGTTCTTTTAAGCATTTCATCGAACACTGAAGAACTTTGTTGGTCCTTGCAGATGTGTATATTTCTTTGCATGGGAGGTAACAGCACGACATGGATGAACACAGCCGTGTTAGTGACATGTATCCGTAACTTCCGTCGTAACCGTGGACCGGTTTCCGGTATATTAAAAGGTTACGTGGGTCTTAGCACCGCCATTTTTACAGACATTTGCTCCGCTTTATTCTCAGATAACCCCGCCAAGTTCCTAATCATGTTATCCGTCATCCCTTTTGCCGTTTGCCTCACCGCCGTCTTTTTCCTCCGTGAAACCCCTCAGTCGGTCTCCGTCGCTGCGGAAAAAGAAGAAGCTCGCTATTTCGCTATATTCAACGTCGTCGCCGTCGTGGTTGCCTTTTATCTATTAGCCTATGACTTCATTGGTTCGACCAATCAAGTCTTTTCACTCGTTTTCGTCATTATACTTCTCGTTTTACTAGCTAGTCCATTGGCGGTGCCGGTTTATTCTTTTTACAAGAGCTGGCGCTTGTTCAGGTTAGAAGTACCCGACGTGGAGCGACGGGAACCGCTGCTGGAACAAGAAGCTAATGCGACGGCGGAGGCGGCGGAGAGAAATGAGGTTATTAACGATGAACCGCCGGTTGCGGTGGAGGAAGCGGTGGTGGTGGAAAAGAGTAGGCCGGTGATAGGAGAGGACCACACAATTTTTGAGGCGATGCGGACATGGGACTTCTGGCTTTTATTTGTGTCGTTTTTGTGTGGGGTGGGAACCGGTTTGGCAGTGATGAATAACATGGCACAGATCGGTCTGGCCCTTGGCCACGCCGACGTTTCGATTTTTGTGTCGCTCATCAGTATATGGGGTTTCTTCGGTCGGATCACTTCGGGTTCGGTTTCGGAATATTTTCTCAAGTAAGTTTCATTTTTGATTAAATCCAATTTAAAATTAGTTACATTTCGATTTAGAGAATGGTATCACATCAGTTGAATTAGGATTTCAAAATTTTCATAAATTTTTAATAATTTTAATCGGACTGGTCGAATCAATAAATTAATAATACGATCAATTCAACCATCAATTCGATTCTAAAACATTCCATTAGAGTAAGTTTAATTCAGTTAAATTCGGTTAAATTTTTAAAATTTCTGAAAGCGTGTTATATTTTAGGAATTTTGAACCTTATATGTTAAAATTGTAATTTTTTTCAATTAAATAAAAATCAATAACATTTATATGTTTTTGAAAAAGATTTTTAATATCAAAATTGTTTTCACTATTTTAAATGTGTAATATTTATTTTTACACTATAAAATATTAAAATTAATTATAAATTAAATAAAAAAATAAAATCCAATTTGATTTGAAAATTGCAGTTTTTAATTTTTCAGGTTTTTTACTCAACCCTATTAGGGATTTTGATGTAATTTAAGAAAAAAGTCTATTCAGAAAATTAATGTTTTACCTTTTAATTTGGAGTTTGATCTAACTTGATTCCAATTTGGAGTTTTACCTAAAATATTATATGTCTTGAAGTATTACATATTTTTATTATATTAACTTTTTTCGATAAAATAAATTATAAAATTTTATAAAATAAAAATATCTTATTAAAGATATCTGAAAACCTTAGAAAATTTTAATTAAAATGTATAAAATAGTTATAAAATTTAAAAAAATTGAAGTTGGTGATATAAGTTTGACTCACAAATTTCAAAGACTCAAACTATCAATGTTATATCAACCGGTCCTCCATTATTAAAATCGTTAATTTAACCATTAAAAGATACATGATCTAGAATAATTAAAAACTTTATTTTTTTATTTGGATTCTTCATTTTAAATTACGTCATATAAAATTTTATATCTCATTTAACAGTTAAATTAACGATTTTAATAATGAAAAAAATATTATTCATACAACATTGATAGTTTAAAATGTAATTATAGTGTTTAACTGTTATTTTTATGCAACATAAATTCTACACGAAATGCTCTTTCTTGTACGTTTCTAGCTTTTGAAGCAAAGAAATATTGTTGTTTAGTCAATTAATACGGTGGGACACACCAAGTTGCAGCGCCATGCCGGCGTGCCATAACATCAAAGCTTTGTTGTTTTGTTATTTTGCTTAAATGCACATGTACGAATTGTAGTCGGTTCAGCTGGTTAGCACTCTATGTTGATACCATAGTGTTAAAACCCTAACAATGATGAGCGTGATTGTTGAAGGGAGGTCGCGCTGTCTGAGTCGGTTTCGTGTTTTTAATGAATATATTGTTTTCAAGGTGTTTATGTTTAGTTGTCCTCAAGTTTTGTCTCTTATACTCCGGGGAGAGTCTAAACATTTCTTTGATGGTTAGACACTATTTAAACTCGTGAATTCTTTGGGACTCTCCTCAAAGTACAAAAGACAAAATCTGAAAATAATTGAACATAAACATTTAAGAACGATACCTCATTTAAAAGTCCAAAAACAACCTCCCCTCAACAATAATGTTTAGATGCCGACAGTTTTAGCACAAAAAAATCAATCGATGGGTTGATTATAGTTGGCTCTATTTATTGTACTATGCAGAAAGTTTTATTAGGTTTTTGTTCTATCTCATCCCTATTGCATAGATGATGGTGATGGGTGCCACACTGCATGGCTCTTCGCAGGCATTTTAAAGCCATTTGACATTTTTTTACTGTTGGCCATATAGATATAAGCTTATATAGGATTGAGCCTTCACTTGATGGATAAGGATGCCTATGTGCATTGTAATCCACAGGACCACAGCCACTTTATTGATATTTGTAATCCTTTCGTTATTTCTCTATGCTTTTTTTTAATCGAACTGGTTCAACCTAAAATTAATTAAGGTATTGAATTGATTGAACCGAGAATAGGTTAAAAAATTGATTGAACCAAAAGTTGAATTATTTTTTTAATATTTTAATTTTTTTGAATTTTTAATGCTTCTTTAATCGAACCGATTAAATCAAAAAATTAGTGACTTGATCGGTTCGACTACTCATTCGATTCTAAAAACATTACTTTGTTGAGTCCTAGAGGTTGATCCACTGTTTAGAGGCTTTGTTGATAGATTTAATCAGGCAGGCTTTCTTTCCTAAAAGTTATAATTATGAGCAAGTCGAGTTGTTTTTGAGTTGGATCAATTTGGATTGTGATTTTAGGTTTGAGTTTTAAGCTTGTTTTTATTGGATAAGATCATTACATGTTTTAGGAATTTCAGGATCTAATCATATTCTGATTTCTTGTTGGAATTGTTCTGGGTTAAGATAGTTTTGCTTTAGTATTGGTTTAGGTTGGGTCAGTTTCTAATTTGGACCAATTTGGGCTATCAATCAATTCAAACTTTGGGTTAAATTATAGATCAATTTTGGTACAAGTCAATTCGGGTTTGTGTCAATTTCGAGTTTAAGTTATTATAAGTTCTAGTTTTAGGCATCGATTTTTTGGATTGAATTATTACAGGTTCCAAAAATTTTAAGCTCTAGTCATTTAATTTTTTGTTTGAGTCATTTTGAATTCCGATTCGATTATTCTGAGTTCAAATAGTTTTGTTTTTGTTTTGTTTTGAATTCTGTCGGTTTCTAATTTGAATCAAGTTAATTCGAGTTAAACAAGTTTAGATTGTTTACTTTTTTACGACAAAATCATCTCAAGTCAAATTTGAACTCAAACTGGCCGAATCGGGTTCTTGCTAGGTCGAGCTATAATCGATATGCTGTCATTTCTTACACATTTTATTTGTAACATTGAACTTGTTGAACCACTTGCAGGAAAGCTGGAACACCTAGGCCTATTTGGAATGCAGCATCTCAGATCCTCATGGCGGTCGGGTTCCTTCTTATGGCATTAGCAATGCCCGGTTGCGTTTACATCGGCTCGATCATTGTCGGCGCCTGTTACGGAGTCCGTCTAGCTGTTTCAGTCCCCGTCGCCTCGGAACTATTCGGTCTCAAATATTATGGTTTACTCTACAATGTCTTAATCCTCAACCTTCCCATCGGTTCTTTCCTCTTTTCCGGCTTGCTCGCAGGCTACCTATACGATGCCGAGGCCACCCCAACACCAGGTGGTGGGAATACTTGTGTAGGAAGTCATTGTTACAGGCTTGTGTTCATCATAATGGCTTTAGCCTCAATTCTCGGATTCGGTTTGGATGTTTTATTAACAATAAGATCCAAGGACATCTATACCAAGATATTCACCCGCCGGAAATCAAAGAAACCGTCGACGACGATGGAATCCAATGGCCAATAAATACTGCTGGACTGTAGGATTGCCGAGCTTTTTTCCTTGTCAGCAATAGCCTCAGTTATAGGATCTTGTTTTGGATGTGTTGTTGGTAATTAGAACCAAGGTGTTCACCGACGGGAACCGAAGAAACCCTCGACGGCATATAACCGCCATTACGGTTCGTCATTTTATACCGACGTTGGCGGTTCGAGTACCATCGGGTTAAGTATTTTTTTTCAGGGAAAATGTTTTCAGGCATCTCATTTGTTGTTGCCATTTGTATTCCTCAGAGTCAGTTTGAAGTTAAATGTAAAATCTTGAGCTTGGCCCTCAAAATTACTGAAAATTTTTAAATATTTTCATTAAGCCCTTCAAATGTTTTGAAAGGTTTTTATTAAACTTTTCAGAATTTGGAAAAATTGTCATTAAGCCCTCAAAGATTGTGTTTGTTACATTGTTATTAGTCCAACTTGATGAGCCTAAGGCTCAAATATAATGATTACATGAATCAACCCAAGAGAAGAGAACTTGCAAACAAATGTTACACATAAATTTTAGTGCAAAATTATAAATTAATCTATTGTAAAATTATATTTTACCCCCTCGAATATGAAATCAATTATATTTAGTCCCTTAAAAATAATAATATTATGAATTAATACATGATAAAATTACATTTTGGTCTCTCAAAAATTTATAATTCAATTTACGGCCGGAGATAAACCTTTATTATCGTTTTGCAAAGACATTCTCCCACTACTATCTCGTATTTGACTTAAATTCAATTTAATCGATTTTTTTTACTAGTTCAACTCTTTTTCGATTTTATGATTATTGTTAAATTGATTAGATCATCAATTCGCAGTTAAAGCATCCAATTTAATCTGATTTTATGAATTAAAATTTTCTTTAGCAATAAATAATCAAAATCCTAACGAAAATGGTAAAAGAAAAAAAGTTAGTGGGGGTGGAACAAATTTTCAGTGCCATTTAACCCCACTTCTTGACTTTATTGCAACTTTAATAAGGTCCCATTCCATTATTTTTAGGCATATTCCTTTTTATTATTTCAACCAACCCCCCTTTAATGTAAATTTACCACTTTTGATCCTTTTTCCACCGAACAAAGTGCAGAACATATGAAACTGGCTCATGGCAGACAAAAGCCCAAAGCTTAGATCGAAAATCGAGGGCTCTGCATCCTTTTTCTCTGAATTTCATTATTTAAAAATTTTAAAATTTTATATAAAATAAAAAATACCCAAATGTATAAACAAATTATACATCTTATCTTAACAAAATTTAAGTTCAGGGACTAAATTGAAAAATTTTATGGACTAATGTGAACTAAAAGAAATCAGGGTCAATGTAAAAAAAATTTACCAAATTCTATCTCTTTTGACATACATACCACTTTCTCGTCCCATTCACACTAAATTAATACACTCAATAGGAGAGGAATTAATTTTATTTAATTTTAACCCTCTATTATACTAAAATTGGAGATTAAATCTCTCTATTTTAATTTGATACATTTTGACCCTTTTACTTCTATAATACTATTAGTAGATCCAAATTAATAATACCATTAGTTATCGGTGTTAAATAATGACATAAATTTTTAAACCGACTCTGATCATTTGTTTGACATGTAAATTTATTATTGATTGAATATGTTTGATTAAATTTTCACACAACCTTAATTGTGTTGGAATAAAAAATGAGTCACCGCTTCAATGGCAACATAGTTACCGGTTTAAACTAGAGGTGTTTATGGTTTAAACTTGAGCTTGAACTTTCGAACCTTAGGTCGGATGAATGAGACTCGAGTTTGATAGTTTGAACCAATTAATAACATTATAAAAAAATTACGTCTTTGTCAAGTTGTTAATTGACTTAATCCGAAATTCAAAACCAAGACAAATCCTACCCCTCCTAGAATAAAAATATATATACAAATAGATCTAATTGTACTAAATAAAAATAGAACTAAATCACAAATCTTACCAAAATAGAGGGACTAAAACCACAATAAAACCGTTACATGTTATACATTAAAATTTTGAGGACTGATCCTTACATTATAAACGTAGACATTAAAAGGAGAGAAGTTGGTGCATATTGTAGAATCCAAGGAGTTGTTCTCGATGAATCTCCCATGGCCAAGCCAGCTAACCATGACCCATCTGTCAACATTGTTTTACCGGTTCCGTCCGGATCGGACTTCGAATCCGAACCCGAGTATCCATAGCCGGAATTCGAATATCCTGAACCTGAGTATCCATAACCAGAACCTGAATCCGAATACTCGTAACCATTACCCGAATAAGTTAACCCTGATTCCGACCCTGATCCTTGTGGTGTTGAACTTGTCGTCGACGAATAAGTTAACCCCGATTCCGACCCTGATCCTTGTGGTGTTGAACCTGTCGTCGGGGTAGTTTCTTCCGGAACTGCCGGAACCGGTGTAGCATCTTTGGAAGATTTTTTACTACAACAAAATATATATCCGAATAACTAATAACATAATTAAAATTGTACAAAACATGATTAGATGGTTAAAACATGCAATAAACTATTATGCTCTTCGTAAATTTGAAATTTAATTCATATACTTTTATTTCTAAGAACCTGATTTTTACTTTTCATATTTCAAAATTTAAATTCAACTATTCACACTAATTAAAATTATTTTATTAAATTCAAGCTCGTTACAACGTCATTTCTTTAGTTACATTGCATCCAAATAATTTTTTTATTTTAAAATGTCATATCATCGTATTTATAAACCGGTTTATGCGTCGGTTTTTGTGACAGATTTTGAACCATTGATAATCTATATATAATTTTATACCACTGATTCAACTACTAATTCTCGATTCAATCTATTAGTTTCCACTAATTGAACCACTAATTCTCGATTCAACCTATTAGTCCGATCTAATTCGGACTAATCTGATTTAGACAATGTGAGACTCGAAAAATTTATGAAATTCAGAATTAGATAAATAGATATATACACCAAATATTATTCCTATATATATGTGGTGGGGAAAACATTTACCTAGGAGAGGAGGGACAAAACGTCACCGTATAGTCTGCACCGGTACAGGTAAAAGTACTCGTAGCATCATCATACGCATAGCTATAAGATCTCGGACACGCCGCCTTAAACATTTCGGAATAAACCGACGGTTTACAAGTGGCGGGTGTACCATACGCACCGCTACAACAATACTCAGGGCTCCCAAACGCTTCGCACGCGCTCTTACACGCATCACCATCACCGACCCGTAGTTCCGACGGGCATTTTCGGTTCAAATCAGTCGTACAACCCGTCGAAGAACAAAGGCCCGACCCACCACGGCCTTCAACTATCATCGGCATATTATAACCATCGACGAGACTAACGTCGTAAAAATCTTGACCACCGGTGGTTCCAAGAGTGAACTCAGCTAGAGTCACCGGCGGAGCAGCACCGAGTCCGTTGCATTCTACTTGACCCGACCCGCAATCGCCGGTGAGACAAGTTCCGGAGCCGGATCCGTCGAATTTACACCCCGTTCGACCCCAAAAACGACCGGACCAACCCGTCGGAGCTTGGAATGAACGAGAAGAGTCTTTTGGGAGCTCGAATCCGGTGGTTCCCAGACTAGGAGTACCTGCATTTGCTAATATACCAGGCCATACAGTGTAATCACACCGGTTGATGAATGTGAACGAAGCACCATATACAACTGTTACAAAAAAAAAAGATTAAAACTTTAACATGTTGAAAGATTATAATGTGAGAGGAACCCCGAAAATCGAAAGGTTTGATTTTTTTAAACCTTTTGGGGTTATAAGGAAGATAATGAGAGCTAAAATGGTGATGAAATGAAGATCCATTAGGGTTTTTTTGTGCTTCTTCTTCTTCTTCTTCTTCTTAGCTTGAAAATGGTGGAATAAAGGGAATGAAAGGAAGGTAGTAATGGTGGAGTGAAGTGAGTGAATGAGTGAAATGAGTTGAATCGTTTCCCAAAAAGAAAAGACGACAAAAGTGTTAATGGGAACGACAGTAGGAGATAAAGGGACAGATCATTGTCTGTTCCTACTGTTATTTAATACTTAATATCTGTACTGTGATCAACTTAGTAGTACCGTATAAATGGATGCATTTACCGTTTTAAATTTATCTATTTTTTTTAAATATTTACAAATATCAAATAAATAATACAGAATACGGAGGTATATATCGATTTTAAAGAAAATTCAAGGTTTTGGGTTAGTTATTTTGAAAATTAGGAAATAAATCGTTTTTATCTTCTCTTTAAACACGATATATTTCCTTAATTTTTAAAAAATTAAATCATTAACCCTAAATTTTAAATATGAAATATTCATTCATTACATCAAATATTCATTAATAATCTCCATAAATAAAAATTTATCATTTAATAAATTCAAAATAAACAAGAAAAAAGAAGTCAAAGGGTGAGAATTTTTCGATAAAAGAAGGTAAAGGATGAGTGAGGATTTTTTGTTTGATAATCGGGTGAGTGAGTTTTTATTATATTTTAAATGTGAAAGCATATCCCAAAAATTTTGAAATGTTAAACATTACTTTTCAGTGTGATATTTTCTATTAGTTAATACATTCCAATTAAGTTTTTAACATAATATTAAATAAATATATATATATTTTTAATATTATTTATGCATCGACTGGTGCACCATGTTCCAGTCGATACGACCGAAATTGACCAAAACTAGCCGGTGCGATCAGCACAAACCAAAATTTTCACCGATGAGGAAAGGGTGCGACATTGACTGGTACAATCAGAACCGATGCAGAACCAACCATCGTGATTGATTCACAAAAACTAGTTTTTCGAAACTTTTGGTAGGTCGTATTGGTTAGACCACTAATTTTTTATTTGATAGGTTAGTTCAATTCAATTAAATAAATTAAAAAATTATTTAATAAAAATAAAAATTAGAAAAACACTATTCAATTGAGTCTTTAGCTCAATTCAACTAGTTTGTATTGGATTGTGAGTTAATCAATTCAGCCTTTTTATATTAGGAGTCGAATTGCATTTTACCTTTCTACTAAAAAAAGGGGTAAATCATTACCAACATCCTATAGCAAATAATAATCTTGCTATTCAAATTTGAGCAATTCTTAAGAAAGGAGAACGGATTGTATGAAATTGTGATTTCACGTCATCCTTATCCCTTTCCAATAGACTTTCTAATAGGAGAATGTTAAATTAGATTTTTCGTTTTAAGTAAGATTACACTCAACCATCAACCATATAGTTGAACTTGATTCCCTCCCAAATTCATAGTGTATAAATCACTACAATATTTCCAATCATTCTAGAGGTCCCCAACCATAGACTATAGCCAATTTAGCCCATATTTTCTCATAGAAAGACAATAAATTCGTTAAACCCTAAAATTATGCTTGAATGCATCATTGTATAAGGAAAAAAGAGAGAGTAAAAATTTGCTTTTGATTGTTGATTTGATAAAGGTGAACTTTTCAAAGAATACATGAGAAGCATGTATAAACTTGCATGGATCATTATTATTTATAGGGTTCCTATGGACACATGGGGTCAATTTGTCCTACACAATGTGATTATACAGTATAAAATTTATGCTTTTGGGAGAACAGGGAATCTTTTTGACATAATATTTAAAATTACTCATCACCTTTCTCTAACCCATAAATAGGAGAATAATGTATTTTAGCGCACTCGAATCTACGTCCTTCTGCATTGGCAATAATGCACATGCCAATCGAGTTACCACTCCATCAACAATTTTTTTTTAAAAATTAACATAATGAAGTAAGAGTAAAATGTACCTATGTGTATATATACTTTGTTGTAAGATTGCTTCAAGGGTCCTACGAGAATTATTCAATTATTTATTATTAGTTTGCCTTATTGTTATGTGAACAAATTTTTGCCTAACAATTTATTGTGCGAGGCTTTTGATAGCTATTTATGATGGTTGACGGCTACTGTGTCTATATTTTGGCACAAGAGAAGCTAGCTTTGAAGCATTTTTTGCCCTTTTTTATAATTGGAGTAGAGAGTAAGATAGATACGGATGAAACTCAAGCTCTCATAATCATGATATAGTTAGTACTATTCTGATTCAAAACGACACTAAATAGTCTAAGTTTTGCTCCTATCAAAATTTTGGTGTGTTAAATTCTATTTTAGTCAATACCAACTTGTATCGATGCTCGGGGTTAAGAGGAGGGGTACGCAATTGCCTTAATCTTCCCCAAAAATGAAAAACTGTCTATTAATTTCTTTAGTTGACATGTATAAAGATAAAATTGCACTCGGGACTCCAAAATTTTTTTATTCATTTATGCTCCTAAAAGAAATTTCTTAAACCAATAATACCTATTCAATCATTAAAAAAAACCTGAATTTCAATCTCTTGGCATCAAGCTAAAGCCATACTATTTTCCTTGTGAATGCCCACAATGTGTTTAACGTTTTTATACATGGACCCATCACCCATGCTGATTGCTGGATATTGCTGGTGCAATTCGCCTTTTTCATTTTTAAATAAGCCCATCATTGGTTAAGCTTTACTCAGGTTGGTGAATGGTGATTGTCACAATGTGATATATATGTGATGGTTGTAACCATCCTTTAGAATACAATCGATAGTTTCGAGTGTGACTCTCATTCAAGATAAAATAGGGTTGACGATGGGATGAGAAAGAGTCGATGTCCCGACGACAAGATTCATCACATCTCAACAACGCGATGAAAAGTGTCCCAATGAGGCAACATGCCATGTCACAACGTGGCAACGTGTTCCGTACTCAGTCGGGTTTTTTTTTCTAATTAAACTCTGTTATATTTTGCAGTCTAACTTTGATTATTTTAGAGATGTTTTAGTCATATTTATACACAAAGTTCAACTTATAAATAGGTCTCTTAGCAACCCTAGATAGTTTAGAATAAAAATAGCAAAATTAAGAGAGAGTTTATAGGAATTTCGAGGAATCTTTGTATTTCAGGTTAAGTTTATTTGCTTTCTCATCTTGTACTCCACCTTTCGTTTATACCGATTTTAGTAAAGTTTTCTTTGTCCATGAAATTTTATTCTCTTCAGAGAGATTTTTATGTAAATATTTGTATCCAATTTTCTCGATTCTCGTTCATGTCCAGCACATAACTCGGATTTGACCATATGCATTTGTTTTGTGTGTATATTTAATTATATTAAATAAACTTCAATTTCTAAGAAAAAGAAGGAAATCAATGGCGGTTTGAAGGTGAAAATGGCGAGTGATCATAAGCTAAAACTAATTTGCTAATGTCAAAACTCTAAAGTGCAGAGCGTAGATAAGATCCCACTTTATTTCTTATTGGAGACAAGTCCCTTTTCTTTTTGTCTCCTGCCCTTATCTTTCTTTGTTTGAAGCCAATGGAGTAGGGTTTTAAGATATATATACATACACACACAATAGAAAAATATTTGCAGCCCTAATTTTTTTTTTTTTTCAGGATTGAAGGTTTGTCGAGTTGTTTACTTATTGAACTCTCGTGTTTGATTTGATGATTAAAATATGTTAATTCATAAGTCTTTCAAAAATAAATATAGATTTTTATTTGAGCATCTTTGATCACCTGAATATTAGTGGTCCACTCCATCATTGTTTACAGCTCATGTGATTCCATCACATCAAGCCTATTAGGCCATGTGGTAACAAATGTTGCAGAGCTGACAAGTATAGATCAAGATCGTTCCGATCGAAACCCTGTCGGAACAAATTATCCCGGCATTCCTGAACATGATCTCCGGTTGCCTGTAATGTTGGACCGTCCATTCCACCATAGCTTTGATCTGCTCTTCATCACTAACATCAGAGTGGATGTAGCGATCACCACCACCACACGAGCACCTTGATCAACGAGAAGACAGGCGGTGGTCTTGTCGATGATGCTGACTCCGCCGGTAATGACGGCTACTTTGCCTTCTAGCTTGTTGTTGGACATCGTTGGGCTTATTCTTTTACAGTGGTTGCTTTAATGGCCATGTAAAGCTAATCATCACCACCCGTATAGTGTTATGGATAATTTGTTTTTTTTTTTATATATAATTAAAAGATAAAAGAAAAGGAATGGATTGTGTTCACTGCTCACCAGTTTTCTCATAAATAAATTATTTTAAAGCGGAAATACTTTATGAAGGAATATATGCTAGCATCAATTGTACTGCTCCTAGGGATATGTATATATATGTACGTATATATGTGTATGATAGTGATGGTTGAGTGAAGTGCAAAGTATTTTAGCTTGTTGAGGATTAAAAGAGGCAAAGGCATGAAACTAGCGTGAGTTGGGAGTCGTAAAAATTGTCTGTAATGCACATGATAGTTAGATGTTGAAAGTTGAGGAAGAAACCTCTTAAGGTTAAGGATGAATATTTCTAGGTGATAATGATCATCCCTCGACTTGTTGTGGTTGGCCACTTAGGAAGCATAATAACATTTTAGATAAGTCACAGTGGGGTTGACATGGATTAAGTGAAACTCCATGTGTACTCTTTGTAAAGGGGAACTCATATACGGTACTTTACCTAAGTGGATCAGAGATGTATGATGTGTCGAGCGTGGATACGTCTGCGAGGACCATGGCTGGTGAGACACAAGGGTGTAAATAAAGAGGTAGGTAGTAGTTTAGATTTCCCCATAAATGATAAATTTACCTTATAACCCTAAGAAATTACAAATTAATATAATGAAAAATTGACATTTTGACCCCAATATTTTCTTGGTAAACAAACAGAAAAATATATGGCTGGTTTCTTTTAATTACCTTGTTGGATATAAAACATTTGGGCCTCTTTAAACTTTTAAATGCAAAAAATAGTTGGGCCTTACTTTAGGTAAAATAGTGGCATGTTATTTTCTTTAAAAAAATAATTAGAGCATTATATTATAGATGTATAGTTAAATTCCTTTTTTAAATCAATTTTTTAATTTGTATTAAACTGTTTTTTTATTCAAATTTATACGCCTTGAATTTAAGCTTTCGAGAAAGCAAGTTAAAAGATGAGCTAATTGTAAATTGAGCCTTAGCTCGATTGGCATCGATGTTATTGTCAGTGCAAGAGATCATGGGTTTGAGTGCGCTGAAGCGCATTATCCTCCTATTTAAGGGTTAAGGAGAGACAATAGACAATTCTAGGCAAGAACCTATAATGAGATTAATGTTAAAAAATTAGTTAATTTAGTTTTAAATTATTTATTACAGCCTTATTTCATGGATTTGGTCTGAGTTTTTTTTCATTAACATATTTTTATAATTATAATTTAATAAAAATAAATTAATTTATTAGAAAATATTCAGATTACATTATGTTGTGTCAACTTAAAAGCCCAACAAACCCGTGGCCTAAAAGGCTTAAAGCACCCTAATGTATAAACGCACAATATTACTTGCTACATAAGACAAGAATAAAGTTTTCGGAAGTAGTAATGTTTGAATCAGATCGAACCAATCAGATTGGTAGTAGTTAGGGTATCAATATAAAGAATAGTATTGAACTAATTGAATAGTAAATTGGTACGAATTAATTAAATCGAATTTTTGTTTTTAATACTTTTTTAATGATTATTTTAATTGAATTAGTCGAATCGATGAACCGGTGGTTTGATCAATTCGATCATCGATCCGACTCTAAAGTTATCGGCTGGAAGCACAATCTTGTCAAAACAAAAACACATACCCCAACTAATTACATGCAAGAAATGACTTGACCTCCACGCATTCTCATTCAATCTGTAACCTCAAGACACAGAGAGACCCAAGTATCTTTTTTTGTATCTTTTCTTAGTGTCTAATTTTATTGACTTAAACATCAAAGAGTGTTCCGAAACACAAGTTTTAACGAACCATAGTTTTCCATGCTCAACAAAAACATGATTAAAAGTTGACAGTTTTCACTAAATTTGGCATTAATTTTGTCATTTAAAAAAAAGTAAGACAATGTTTTTCACTTTATTTAGTTTACCCCTGAATCGATTGTGAGTCGTGATCTAATGGACCTTATGTTGTTTTTGTGGTTTTTTTTAAGACTATTATAAATGTAATAATATTTGAAAAACATTTATTATTGATTTATTTAGATAAATTAAATGTTTAAGGACATATTTGCATATAAATTAAAGATTAGAGTTTATTTTAATCACTTTGGATATGATAAAGGATAAATATCAAAACTATACATAAAATTTGATTTAATGTGCAATGTTATACATGAAATTTTAATTGATTCATTTTTCATAAATCACTAACAATATTATCGAATTAACACTATTTTACGTTGATATATTGCATACAAAAATAATAATATGAATCTAATATGAAAATAAATGTATATAATTCAATCAGAATCAAAGTTTCATGTATCAAATTGCACATTGGGTCAAAGTTCATGTATAAATTTGATATTTATCCAAGAGCGAAGCTAGTGGTTGGCAAAAGCCCCTCCAAAATGTAAAATTGCAGTACTGATAAAATTACATCCTGGCCCCTTAAAAATGGTAAAATTTTTTATATAATCTTTTAAAAACTATAAAATTACATTCTAACTCTCATATAAATATACAACTTAATTCTGACCCCAAAATTTTTTTCTAGCTTTACTCCTGTATTTATCCCTAACTAAAATGATGAAATTAAACAGTTTTTTAAAAATAATTTTAATCAAATTTATTTTTCCATTCATCATCAATTAATTCCATCAATAACTTAAATAAAAAAACAATACTAAACAATAATTGGATGTGAATTATTGATAATAATGGGTTTTTTTAAAAAAAAAATTGGCATTTTTTAGATTATATATATTTAAAATTTTCATGTGATGCACATCGAACTCTATCGTACTAATCATGGACCAAATTGGAAAAAAGAAGTTATCAAATTCCCAAACTAACATGAACCTAAAAACCTTCAAGGGTACCAGATTAATAAAAATTATCGATTTCAAAGACTAAATGTTACTTTATCCCTTTAGTAAAATAATCGGTTCATTCCTTATTACGTGAAATATTACTCGTAAAACTCTATCATACCTTACTGAAATTCAAATTTAAAAACCAAATTGAAAAAACCATCAAATTCAAGGACTAAATATTAAGATAAAACAACTAGTACACTCTTTATCATGTCCCAATATTATTATGTTATATTTACTTAGAAACAACAAATTGGTGGTTAAGCACTACCAAGAGCAGTCTGCATGCAACAAAGGTGTTTGGTCAAAGAAGACACAGTGTTCCAGAGGGAATGTTCTTGGTCCCCAACAGCCACCATAAATATGTTCCACTGCACCTAAACAGAAAAGCTTTTTAATTTTATTTTTTAAAAAAATTTAAGGGTCTGAAAAAAAACTCATGCTTTTGCTCAATCATATCAACACAAACAACATAAGTTTGATGTTTTTTCCCCCCTTTTTTACTGATTTGTAGAAAGACAAACTCATTATGTTTTTTTTCCTACCATCATATGTTGTAAGATATAATCAGTAATCTCTCTGGGTAAGTTGTTTGCATTGGAGTTTCGGGGGAATGCCACTAACACTTTGAAGTTTCATGTATTATGTAGTGTGGGTATTTGTAAAATTATTTAAACTCGAGATTGGGTTGGTGTTATAAGTTAATCGGGTATAATGTACATGGAGGAAGTCATGTTATTATAAGGATGATTATTGGTATAAATACATGTCTGAGTAACTGTAAAATAGAAATAAACTAATACTAAGCACAAACGAACTAAGAACTAAAATAATCTGAACATCCAGACTGGGGATGAGTGTTTGATCGAATTGAATGAAAAAAAATAATTTGAGTTAATCGAGTCGAGTGAAATGAAATTCGAGTTGAATTTATTTGTTCGATTTAAATTTTTAAAAAATTAAACCAGCTATATTGAAATCTTGTTAACAATATGACTAAAATTCTAAGGTAAAGAATATAAATACCACATTTATTTGAAAACTCTTTAAAAAAAAGATAATTAGTATGATAAATTCGATTTAAGAAATGACAAAAAAATAGGGATGACAAAACCCGAACCACCAAATGGATTCCGAATCGATCTGCTCTAAATGGAGCGGTTTTTAAAAAAAAAAAGTGGATGTGAGGTTGGATGGGATGGATTTTTTCTTTTAGATAATGAGTATAGAGCGGTTATGATAATTGTTTGCCCTGCCCACCCCGCTCAACCATATAAAATTATCATTTTATCCTTATATATAAACTATTAAAATGATAAAAATGTAAAAACGTAATATAGAAAAGAATCTTATATTTTATGTTTAAATAATTTTTTTGAAGATTTATTTTTAAATGTTTACTTGATTTTAAAAAGATTGAAAAAAAGTAAAGATAAATAACAAAAATTAAATCGAAGCAGAGTGGGGTGAGGATGCATGCATCAAACATCTATAAAGATGGTAGTGATTTTCAAGGTTATATATCCACAGTGAAGCGATTGTGGAGCAGTAGTGAATTTAGCATTATCCACCTCCATCCCGTTTCATTACCATCCTTAATAAAATGTTATTTATTTGTGTAATATGAGGATGTTTTTGCCTTTTAAGATATAATTTTTTTTAGAGAGAAATTACAAGTACAAATACAGTAAATACACGTCCGAGCAATCTACAAAATAAAATCAAACCAATACAAAACACAAACAAACTAAGATCTAAACTAAAATCGATTCACCAAATTAAAACCCACACATAATAATTACGTATAATAAGACCCAAATCAAAGTTCAAATTTTCAAACCCGAGTTGTGACCCTTCTAATCTTTGGAGTCTATAAATCCATTTTGGGCGGGGGAGGGCGGGGGAGGGGGGGGGCATGTGATAAAATCATATAGGAAAAAAAAAAGGGTCTTGAAACGTGATTCTTCTCCTTGTTGGTTGCAAAGCTAACACCTAACAGATCACGCCCCTTGGGCTGTCATCATGTGGTCTACTGTGTTATTATTTTTCCTTTCACTCCTTTCTCCTACGTTGTTCTTCTACATTTCCCATTCTTATTTATTTTCCATAATAACCCATTTTTTCTATTTAAGGTATATTTGATGTTGGTTTTACCCATTTTAGAGATTAATTCTTTTAGTATTCATGATTATTATTTTTTAATTGTGTCGTTTTTTGAGTTCAAATACGAGTTCTTTCTTAAATGGGTAAACTACTAAAATTGTTATTTTTGTTTCTCTCAGGTTACATTTTAATTATTATGTTTGAAATGTTACGTTTTAATCACTTACGTTAACTTGTTGTAACATTTTAATCACTGAGCTGTTAATTTCTGTTAACGGTATAACGGTAAGCTGAAGTGACACATTAACTCACCATTTCAAACAAAAAATTTAGGTTAAATTATACAATTGGTCCCCATATTTTTTGAGCAATTTTTTTCTTTTATGTTCTTTTAACTTTCTTTTTTTTTTCTTTATTTTCCATTCTCTTCTGATTCTCCCTCTATTTTCCTCCCTTCTCCATCTCTTTTAACATAAAAGAAAGAAAAATTAAACTGCTCAAAACAAAATATATATATAGAGACCAATTGTATAATTTAACCTAAAATTTTCGTTTGAAATGATGATTTAATGTGCCACGTCATCTTATTGTTACAACGTTAACGACAATTAACGCTTAATGACTAAAATGTTACAACACGATAATGTAAGTGACTAAAATGTAACCTGAGAAACAAAAGTGACTATTTTGGTAATTTACCTTTCTTAAACAACACAATGCATCTTACAACTACACCAAATACATGTTGGTATAACTCAGCGGCGATACGGGGGCAAGGAACAATGAAAAATTGCAATTCTAGCTCTTTATAACTGATCAAATTATAAATTAATATATGATAAAATTACGTTTTGCCCCTCTAAAATGAATTTTTTTTTAGTCCCTTAAAAATGATGAAATCATATATTAATACATGATAAAAATTATAATTCAGTTTTGGTCTGCCCTAGAAAAATTTCTAGATTCACCGCGATATAACCATTTTATGTCTCTTACCTACGAGAGTTTGGTTTAATTGCAAGGTTGAGATTATGGGAACTCTAAAATCTCATATTCGAGTCTCACTTAAACCTCATTTGCTATTTTTTTATATTTTAATTTAACATAATTTGATTAATCTACTTTTATAATGTTATTAGGATGTCGAAGTTAACAACATTGTTAATTGTTGTTCTCCAAGTGATGCAAAGTAAAGGGACTAAAACAAAAATTAAACCTAAAAATTAAGGTTAGATTAGGTAGAGAGACAAATGTAATAATAAGCTTGGTTGCTCGGGAAGCGAAGAGACCCGCTCGTGCAGACAAAGCCACTCACGCTTTCTCTGATTAATTTAATTTAATCTTTTAGATTAAATAAAATAATGTTATATTAAGGTTAAATTAGTCAAATATGTCAAAAAAATTTAATTGATAAAATAGATCGATTTTTTAAAAAAAATTAAAGAAATAAGTCATTTTTGAAGATAGAATATAAAAGTGTGTCCAGTTGCATGCGTTTTCTACTAGTAGAACTCGAATCTAAATCACATTTGGGACAATTTAATCTTTAACCATCAAGCTATCCCATGAGATTGAACGTGTTATATGTATTTTAAACAAACATATAAAAACTAATTTTTAATAGTAAAAAATAATAAAATATTTTCCAAAGAACCAAATTACTTCTCAATGCATTGAATAGTTGGGAAAAAACAGGCAATGAGTTACTTTTACCGCAAAAAGAAGAATAAAAAACCTTTAATTTAATCTAAAAAAAGAGAGTATATTTTTACTCACCTCTGCCACCACCTTGTATATATATACATATACACCACTTCTATATCTATACTCATTTCCACCACCCCATCTTCTTCTTACATTGAACCAACACAACCCCAGTTTTTCATTTTTTCAAATCAAAGAACATAACTTGTAGGAACCAGTGATAAAAAACCAGAGCTTTATCAACCATGGAAAGTGAAAAAGTAGGGGAAGAAGAGACTGTGATTGTTGGGGACTATGTAGAAATTATGAAAACTGAAGGCAAATCAAAGGGCATGAAAAGCAAATTCTCTAAGCTCTTCTGGCATGGTGGTTCTGTATATGATGCCTGGTTCAGCTGTGCTTCTAATCAGGTTTGCTTCTTTTTTTTGTTCTTACATCTTTCCTTTATTACAGTATTGGTTTTTAACATTTTTTTTTTTGGTTTGGTTTTTCAGGTGGCTCAAGTGTTGCTTACATTGCCATATTCATTTTCACAGTTGGGGATGTTGTCTGGTATCTTATTGCAGTTGTTTTATGGTTTGTTGGGTAGTTGGACAGCTTATATCATTAGCATATTGTATGTAGAATATAGAACAAGGAAAGAAAGAGAGAAGGTTGATTTCAGGAACCATGTCATTCAGGTTTTTTAACAAACACCTTCAAATCTAGATAGACCATAGTGAAAAATCAAGTCTTTTGTCGTAAATTGGTCTTAAAAATCCAAACTTTATTTGCTTTCATGCAGTGGTTTGAAGTTCTTGATGGTCTCCTTGGAAAACATTGGAGAAATGTGGGTTTGGCATTCAATTGCACTTTTCTTCTCTTTGGATCTGTCATTCAACTCATAGCTTGTGCAAGGTATCATAAATTATTAGGGGGCAAACCGCAATTTTACCATTACGCCAACATGTAATTTCATAAAACTGGAGACCCCATGGCAAGTTCTTTTCAGGGTCTGCTTTTACTGATTTGCAACGTTTCTTTGAACCCTTTACTGTGTTCATATATTTAATTAATGAAAAAGGAATCAAACATGCAAGGCTGACAATGAATTCCCTGATATCGGGGGGTATCCTTTTGTTTTGTTTTTTTTTAATGTTGCAGCAATATATATTACATAAATGACAATCTAGACAAGAGGACATGGACTTACATCTTTGGGGCATGTTGTGCTACCACTGTCTTTATTCCTTCATTTCACAATTATAGAATCTGGTCTTTCCTTGGTCTTTTAATGACCACTTACACTGCTTGGTACCTCACCATTGCTTCCCTCCTCCATGGCCAGGTAATTTTAAAAGCTCTTTAGTGGTAAAACTGCATTTTACCCCTCTTCACTTAAAAAATAAACAAGTTAGTCCTTCTCTGGTCCATAGTTCTTGTGCTTCAATGGTATCAAATTCAACACTATACTGTCATGGGATTTGGAAAAATTGTAGGTTGAAGGGGTTCAACATGCTGGTCCAACCAAGCTAGTGCTATACTTCACTGGGGCCACCAACATTCTCTATACATTTGGGGGACATGCTGTCACTGTGTAAGACAAAAATTTATGTTTATAATCCTTGTCTTTTACATTATCTTCAAAAGAATATAAAATTTGTTTGTTCAATGTTTTGTGCCTGGTCTTATGTCTTAACCAGTTCTGAAAATGACCAGAGAGACATGATCTGACCATTGGAGATCTAATGGCCAATAATCAATAAGTTTAAATTATTATTTAATATAATATATTATATTTTTTGTATTTAGTAATTGATGTTCTAGCTTTTGATTCTCTAAATTCCCATTTGTGGTGTTGAAGGTAAAAAAGTTATTATTCCCTTTTCAATGTATAAAAGCCAATGATCTTTATTTTTTTGGTGCCTTTCGCTTTTGCTTTTATCATGGGAAAAAAGAAGGTTCACTTTTCAATGAATCCAACACACACCCACAGGCATAAAAAAAAGGGTTAAAATATATTATTAGTATGTATACTTTGATAAAATTTGAGATTAAGTCCCTATAAGAAAGAATTTTCTATTAAAATTTGTCAATTTTGTATGATGATTAAGCCGTATTCCTGTGATGTGATGGGGGTATATGCAGGGAGATCATGCATGCAATGTGGAAGCCACAGAGGTTTAAAGCTATATACTTGATAGCCACACTGTATGTAATGACACTGACACTTCCTTCAGCGGCAGCTGTTTATTGGGCATTTGGGGACATGCTTCTCGATCACTCAAATGCTTTTTCCCTTCTCCCAAGAACTACATTCAGGGACATGGCTGTCATTTTAATGCTCATCCACCAGGCAAGTATAAGTACTCTTAGTATAAGGACTTTCATGGTACTTTTACTTGTAAAAGTATTATGGAGACTTTTGTATTAAGATTTGAATTGTTTTTTGTCATTTTTACTAAAAAAATAGATAAGTTAATCTCTATACGTTAAATTAAAGAGCAAACCAGTCATTTTGTTAGAAATTCCATTCATTTCTACCCTAAAAAAGGATGAGTTTGCTCTTTGATTTAACGAATATGAAATCTCGTTGATATATTTACCGCTCTATGAATCCTCTTTTTATCACATACATAACAAAATGTTGACCATTATGATGATCTTTGATGGGTATGTTATGTGCAGTTCATAACATTTGGATTTGCATGCACCCCGTTGTATTTTGTATGGGAGAAAGCCATTGGGATGCATGAATGTAAGAGCCTATGCAAAAGAGCAGCAGCAAGATTGCCAGTGGTGATTCCCATCTGGTTCTTGGCTATAATTTTCCCATTCTTTGGACCTATCAACTCTACTGTGGGATCTCTTCTCGTTAGCTTCACTGTCTATATCATCCCTGCATTGGCTCACATTTTCACCTTCAGATCAGCCACTGCTAGAGAGGTACTTTAAACTATGAACTAAACATAACTAAAAAAAATTCAAAGTAATGACAATTAAGAAAAATCTGGGTGGTAACGTGTGGTCAGAGTCTAGCAGAATCAGTCCCCTGATTTGAAATTTGAATGTCTTTACACAGCATTTTTTTATGATTTTATCTGCCTTCTTTTTGCTTATTTCATGCAAAATAGACAGTAAGCAACTATTCATCTGAGTATGTTCCTGCTGATATATCAGAATATCTTGGCAGAAAATTATTTTAGGGTCAAAAGTATAAATTTACCATTATACTATTTTATAATTTTCTAAATTTCAAAAGTTCTAAAGGCAAAGTTACCATTTTAGAGAGGGTCAGTCCTTGTCTTTCCCCCTGTATCTGGGGTACTTGCAAGAAATCGAGACAAAAAATGGATGGTCAAACCGGTTTTATAAATTTGAGTTGAATCGTGAACTAATGGCTTAACTAGGTTGATCACGAGTTCAAATATTAAAACATTGGTTTCAAATTCAGTTAATTTGAGTCGTGTTATGCTATTTAGTATTTCAAATTTTTTGAGACATTGGGTTCCTATTACTTAAGTTCGAGTTATTGCAATTTGCAAATAAGATTTTAGTCAGACGAAACCAAAAAAATTGAATTAAGGGACCAATATAAAATTAAGTAGACTTGAATTGTTGACTTTTTATATTCAAATTATTCGGGACTATTCAAATAGGTTTTCAAATTTAGAGGTTAGGGTGATATTTACCGTTTGATCTTCATGTATGATTAGTACCATTTGATATTTGATGAACGGCTGATGATGATGATGCAGAATGCTGTGGACCAACCACCCAAGTACTTTGGAAGATGGGTGGGGACATTCACTATAAACGTGTTCATTGTGGTGTGGGTCCTAATCGTTGGGTTCGGATTCGGTGGATGGGCGAGCATGGTAAATTTTATAGACCAGATCGACACATTCGGGCTCTTCACAAAGTGTTACCAATGTCCACCACCGTCAGTGGCGGTTTCACCTCCATCCCACGGCCTCAACACCACCGCAGCCGCTCCTCTACACCAACCATTCAACCACACTCGCCGCCACTGATTTACGCCGCCGCCGAAATCAAACGGAAGTTCATAAATCAGATAAATATATATATTTTTGGATTGGCTGGTAAAATTAATTATTGTAAACACACAATGCCATCCAATTTGGTTTTTTTTTTTAATTTAGCTTAGAGAGTTTGCAATGCATTTCCAAGAGAATATTAAAAAAAAAAGTTAAATTTTGATTTTAATATTTTTATTATGCTGAAATTTAGAATTTAATTTTTTTAATTTGATCCCTCTACTTTTATCGTAATAATCAGGTCGAAATTGATAATACTATTAAATTGATTTGAAGTACCAAGCGGTCCCTCTACTTTTATCGTACAATTTGCTGTAAACGTGATTTATTTTATTCTTTTTCCGAATCGATACATTAATTAATTCTTAAACTGATCAGCCGATTAAATCTGATAACTTATAGGGAGATTGATAACATGGCATGGAATCAAATTTGTAATGAAGATTTTGAGACTCCCTTTCTAAGGCATTGGTGTTTGGGCATTGAAAATGATGATTCAAGCAATGAAAGCTGGTTTCATGGAAGATGGGGACAAAGAATGCGTCTATATTGTTGAAACTTGAAAGCATCTTTCATTTTCTTTCATCTGTCTTGTCCATGATGATAAATCATCAAAAAGATTTTACCAGAAAATATACCCTAATGATTAAAATGAAAAAAATGGGGTATGGGGATTTATGATGTTGCTTGGATGTTGGGCAATAATAATTTATTTTAACGATTAAGGTGTTTCTTTTATGGTATAATTAAATGTTTAGTATACATAAACACACATTACAGAGGAAATTATTCAAATAAAGGTTTAGTGTGTTTTATGGGTGAACCGTTTTTAATCACCAGATCAAACATGAGAGTTCTTTATGATCAAGATGTTGTTTATGTCTGTTTTGCCGTAATATGGTCTCCTTCTAGAAGTGTCACATGTCGACGTGTAGGGTATGCGTCGTATTTTCGATTGAACAGACAGCGACGTCACGATGACAAGCTTCCCGACGTTGCGACACGGAGACGTGTTTCCTATTTAAATTGGGTTTCTTTTTCTAGTTAAACTCTATTATTTTTTCCAAGTTAAACTCTAATTACTGTAATGTATTTTAGTATGATTAGATCTTTAATTTTAGCCTATTTAAAGGGGCCTTATACCCTTGTTTTGATAGGTGAATTAAAAATACAATTAAAGATGTAGTACTACATGACTTTTTTTGGGGGGGAAACAAGATGTTGCAGATAAGCTTTGGTGAGAGTTTTCATGGTAACTGTGGAGAATATTTTGTATCCCTTTTGAAAGAACTCCATGAGAATTAAGATTTTGTTTTTGGGTTTGTTCTATGAGAGCTAGGGCTTTGTTTTCAGCATTTGAGTTTGTATGTTTAGTACACTTAAGGTTATTTTCTTCATATTGTACTCTTGTTTACTTACTCATTTAGTAAAAAGCCAAAGCCTCTTTTGCCCATGGTTTTTTATCCTCTTAACTGAGGGTTTTTCACGTAAAACTTGTATTCAATCTTCTCTACCTTTTTTATTTCATTGTTTATATGGATTGATCCCCAACACGACGAAATGTACTTCTTTCACCTTTGCTTTCGGCTTTTCTGGTATTTCTTGACGGTCTCTCCCATTTACAATTGCGATGGTGTTTTTTTGAAGCTTGGGTTTTGTGGGGAGTTTTTGGCTTGAGCTTTCTTGGCCCATTTTAGCTCGTGTTTTTTTTATATATTTTTTTAACTTTTTTGTGGGCCTTAAAATTTATTTTAAAATAAAAGCCTCAATGTTTGGAAAAAATTCAAATTTTCTGTTATTTTAGGAATTGAAAAGTCCTCGAGAAATGAGAAAACTTTGAGCTTTTCTTTTAAAGGAAAAATCATTGGGTCTTGAGGCTTTGGATTTTGGGTATATTTGAAAACTTTGCATAAGGACCAGAAATTGTGTCCAACTTGATGCAAAAGCTAAAACAGCTAATGAACCTCATCTCCATAGCACCCATGTAAATAGAAACATCATTTTGAATCTAGTCCATTTGAATTAAGTAAATTTGAGTTTATGTCTGTTTTTTGAATAATTCGAGTTTGAGTTAGTTTTGAGTTTTGGAAATTTTCTACGTTATGCCAGTCGAGTTTGAAATTTAAGTCTTTTAATTTTGATCATTACGGGTTTAGATCATTTTGAGTCATGTCATTCGAGTTTTAAGCTTAAGTCTTTTAATTTAGATCATCATAGGTTTATATCATTTTGAGTAATTTATTCAAATCTTTTTGGATACAAATTATTTTTTATTTGGTTTGTTTTAGATTGAAATTAATTTAAGTTCTTAACAGGGATGAATGGACATGCTAATTAAAAAAGAGCAAGCAAACCCCTGTGATAGAGTTGCTCGAGCTCGATTCACTCAATGTCTCTCAAATGATCTATTTTACTGTTCGAAAAATAATTGTTTTTAAACTTAATTATATTATATAAATATATGAACAATAATATTTTTTTATATTTCTATATTTTTAGGGATAATGTCACATTTGCTACCCGTATTTTTATAAAATTTCTAATGCGGTACATATACTTTGAAAATGTCCAATATGTATTTTACGAAAGTACAAATACCACATTGAACATTTTATGAAAGTACACTTATCAAATGTGACATTACCCTTTTTTATAATTATTTCTAAACAATAAAACAAGTCGAATTGACTCGACTCAAGTTAAAAAATATAATCTCAAACCTGAATTAAAATAGGTCGAGTTGAACAAACTACTTTACTCATAAACACACCTCTACCAATTTATCTTATATAATTGATATGGTTTTAGGTTTGGATTTTTCAAGGCTTCCCCACTCCCCACCCTACTATTTCCATTCTACCATCTAATGGAAGTAGATAATAAACAAAGAGAACCCTAAGTGAAAAAAGGATAATCATGCACAAAATGTCACTTTCTTTTTCATAAATTATCCCCCCACCTTCCCAATTTTAGGTACACTAGTTGTAAAAATCTTTTAAATTAGTATTTTATGAATAATGAAAACTTTATATTATCTATTGATTGGGTTTCAGTTCAACAGACATGGGTATTATTGCCATTATAAGAGAATGTGAGTTCGAATATGTTGAATTGCACTATACTCTTATTTATGGGTTGAAAAAGGACTATCAATGTGTTTCGTTGTATATATTGTACATACATGTAAATATAAAGGCAACAAAGGAGTGAGTTTCAATAGACTCATATTTGATTGTCTTAAGGTTTAAATTATTTTGAGTTTGGATCAAGTTCAGATTTAAATTTTTTCATATCAATACGCATTAGTACATATCGAAATGAACTGACGTAACCGAAATTTATATCGAAATATAAACTAAACTTTATTATTCTGATCTACCATTATGAAATTGACTTCCTTGACCAAAAAAAATTGATGATAGTTAGGGGTTTTAAGTTTTAACATTATTTCCATTTCTTATACCAAATTCTTCCATTAGAGCAAATAACTTTACAAAAAGTGCCCATTACAACTATTTTAAAACATCACAATATAACTAACATTATAATCCTTGAAATACTCAAAAACCTAACAATACTTCATAATAGACTGCAGGGATTAAGGCTCAACGGTTATTGCCAGGGCATTCCCGGGCAAAGTGACCGGCGACACCACAGTTGTAACAAGCCAACCCACTGTATCCACCTCCGCCACCCCCGTATCTTCCACCGCCGCCGCCGCTGCCACCTTGCCCACAGTCCCTTGCCAAATGTCCAACCTCTCCACACTTAAAACACCCTCCTCCACCATAGCCACCTTCCCTCCCTCCACCTCTGTACCCACCACCACCGCCGGCGCCACCGCGTCCGGATCTCGAGCTGCCACGAACAGGTTCGCCGTTGGGTCCAGTAACATCAACAGCCTTGGAACGACCTTCGGAAGACTCAATGACGAACTCGACCTCTTCACCATCTGCAAGGCTACGGAACCCATCGGAACGGATCGATGACTGGTGAACGAAAACGTCGTCGCCGCCGTCCGTCGGAGTGATGAACCCAAAACCCTTTTGGTCGTTGAACCACTTCACCGTTCCGGCCAACCTACTCTCTGCCATTTTTTTACCCTAAAAAAACGTAAAGTGACTGAGGCGATGAACAAGGCGGATGTGGGGAGTTTTTTATATCGAATAAACAGTGTAAATAGTAAAATGCAAATGGTGTGACCGTGTGTGTCAGATTATAGGATTAAAGTCGACGGCTACAGATGAAGGGATCGGACGGTTAGGGATTTGGATAAGGTGGAAAAAGAATGGATATGGACCGTTGGATTTCGTGTACAGGAAGGGTGTTTTGGGAATAATGTAAATTGTAAAAAAAAAAACACTAATTATATTTTGGGATGACAAAATTCGATTAAACTCCAAAAAAGAAAAAGAAAATTTTAATTTTTTATTTAATTAAGTTATTCGAGTCAACTCGAATAAGTAATTCGATTTTTCAAGTTTAAGTCAAGTTAAATTTTACAATTCTACTAACTTGAACAACAAATTGATGTAAGTATCTATTTATTTTCTCGAGTTAAGATGATAAAATAATACTTATCAACTCGATTAACTCGAAAATTTTCACCCGATTTGACTGGATTCAATCGAATGCTCGCCCGTAATTATAATTGAGGAGAGATCCACTTACACCGATATGAATCTAAAGTAGTTTAACACCCTTCCATATATTTTTGTACGATTAATATTTTAACGATCTAACCGTCATATTTCATATTCCCTTCATATAATAGAGATATCGAATCTGTTAAAAAATTTACATACACGATAAGTATAATTATATCGATAGATTCAACTGTTAGGTCATTAAAATATTTTTAAATTTCAATTAAAGATAAGTGATATTTTTGAACCCATAAGTGACATTAAATAATTATCACTTTAATCATGAGCCTAATTATGTTTGCTTATATTAATAACCAGCCAAACTGAGTCTCATAAAATAGTTTAGTTAAAAGGTTAGGCCTCAGGTCCTTAGGCCCTTAGGCTCTACATATGAACATTTGGACCTAAAAAGCGCAGATATTTTTGAACCCACCAAGTTCATAAAAAAATCCAAAAATTGAAATTTAATCTGAATTATAGTGTTTAAACGATTTTCGAAATATTTTTTTTTCTGATTTTTATATATTTTTTAAATTTTATAATATATATATTTTATGAAAGAAAAATAGTATATGTTATAAAGTATTCCAAGTGGAACTTTTTATTGGTCACAATATGTTAAGTGACGCGTCTTTATTTCCCATAATATCTTAACGCTTTATTTTAACATTAAAAGAAGGGTTAAAACATAAATTTATCATATTTTAGGTACCAAATTGAGATAAAAATATTTAAACATCAAAATAAGAAATAAATATATTTTAAAAATCAATCGTAAATTAAACCTAAAAAGAAAATTCACTTGTTTTTAGATGTGCTTTTGCTAGTTGCAATTAAGGGTGAGATCAAAAAATTTTTAAGGGGTGAAATTAAATTGTAATTTTTACGATAATTAAAATATAATTTTTAAAAGATTAAATCAAAATATTATTATTTTTAAAGGGCCAAAGTATAATCTTATCTTTACTAATTTAGAATTTTAAAATTTTAAAGAATTTAAATGATAAAATTTTCATTTTAAAGTGGTTGGGCCCTGCCAGCCTCGGGATTCGCCCCTGATTAATTTACAATAAAGACCATGGGACTTGTCACAGGGCAATTTACCAATAAAGCCCTTTTTTTTCAAAAATTACTGAAATGGGCCCATTTTTATTTTTTAATTATTTACCGGAATGGTCCTTTTTCGGGAAATCGCGTCCACGTCAACAAGCGATATCGGTATATCGTCAGAAATCGATCGCGTCGGTACGAGATGTTGACGTGGAAGGAAATCGCGTCCTTGAGAGCGCAATTTCCTTCCACGTCAAGATCTCGCTACGACGTGGACGCGATTTCGACCCGCACGTGAACAATACCCAACGGTCAAAAAATAAAATACCGGGCCCATTTCGATAAATTTTAAAAATATAGGGCTTTTTTGGTATTTTGAAAAAATAAATTTTGAATCTTTTTGTACTTGTATTTATTTTTTTAATCAATTAACTCTTCAATATTACATCAATAGCAACAAGTACAAAAAAGATTCAAAATTGTTACCAACAAGATTTGAACTAAGGTACTAAGGGAAAAGAGCAAGCATCTTAACCAACTAAGCTAAACTAATTAATTGACATATTATCGAAATCTGTTATTATCTTAATTATATTACTTACGTTCTAACGATTTATCGACCTATTCCATACACGTGTCAAATCGAAAAATAATACAACAATTCGTAAAAAAATCCGTGTTTACTTCAAATAAATAAGGAAAATAATGATTTGAATGTTTCAAAATTCAATTTTAAACCGAAAAAATTGAAATTTAGGGGCAAAAAAGGATTTTTTTCGACGAAAACTGTGGCAAACCACCTTTGGCTGTTTGTCAGCGCGTAGATCTCGAAAAGTTATTCGAAATAAAAAAAAATCGTCTCAATCGGACAACCGAGCGAAAAGTTATGGCATTTCAAAGTTTTTCAAGCTAAAAAACATAAACTGTTCATCCACGTCAGCAAATCGCGTCCTCGTAGGCGCAATTTGTGTCCACGTAAGCAAAGCGCGCTGACGTAGACGCGATGTTCTAACACGTCCCCTGACATCGCGCTGACGTGGACGCAATTTCGGGGAAAATGGCCCATTCTGGTAAATAATAAAATACCGTGTCCATTTCGATAAATTTTAAAAAAATAGGACTTTTTTTGGTAATTTACCCCTTGTCACAATGGTATACGACATTGATTATGTTAGGTACAATGGTAAAATATATTACATTTTTAAGAACAAAAAGTTAGAGATATCTATAAATTCTAAAAAGATTAATTTATAAAAAAAATATTAGTCATAAAAAAAAATACATATAATTAACTACCAGCACTGATCGGTCTCCCAATTCCTATTAGCACCATAACTAGAAAACCCATACGAATCCACCGCCGTCGCAGTTGCTTCCATAGTCGTAAAGGGACGGTTCCACCGTCTAAGATTCCTATCATAATCCGCACGTTGATTAGGATCCGACAACGTGGAATACGCTGCATGGATTCTCATGAACCGATCAGCAGACATTTCTTTCTGGTTTACAGACACAACATCAGGGTGCCACGTTCTCGCAAGTCTTCTATAAGCTGCCTTGATTTCACTACCGTTTGCACTCACTGGTACACCCAGAACCTCGTACAATGAGACAGATGAAGCCATTGATAAACAAAAGGGTTTTAAGGTAACACAAAAGGAGATGAAGATGTAAGAGATTTATAAGTGAGGTGGGGGGGAACCAAATTTAAAACCATATGCACGAACATGATTGTGTTTTAATAGATCCTTATCCAATTGAGTTCTTGTCTGTTAGCTGAGTCAGCTCACTGTTAGTTGTGGATAGGCTTGTACTGTTCATTGTGGATAGGGCTGGAAAAACAACAGCATAGGATTCTATCAAGTTTTAATGGAGACATGTTTAAAGAAAAATTTCTTGTTTTAGGACCTGTTCTCTGCTCAATGTTTAGATTCAATTATTCATACTTCCTTTTTCATAGTAAAATCATTAAGGACTTCTTTGGTTTTTGAAATTATTTTCAGGGTTAATATCACGGGTAATCCCTCAACTTTAACCAAATATGCAATATGGTACCTATATAAATTTAACATCATTTAATTCACCTAATCACATGGTAATAATGATTAAATGAATGATATATGTCATCAACTGATTACTTTTGGGTTTTGCCTATATTTTTTGCTGGTTGAAGAATTAGTTCTGTATTTTAGGTTTGGGTCTGAAAAATGAGCTTAAAATTTTGTTTAAATTCGATCCGGATAAAAATTGCTAAAATTTGAGCCTGGCTTGACCCGCGTGTATTAAAAGTTTTTATATAATTTTTCATATAAAAATAATTTTAAAAAATATAATACAACAACTACAATAAAAATATTAAAATAAATGTTTCCCAACAAATGGGAAAAAATTAAAAAAATTAAAATAACACTAAGATAAGTGCAACTTAACAAGTAAATACTTCTAAAATAGTAGCAAAATTATTAATAAAACATTAATTATACAATATTCAAATAACAATAACAAAATAGTAGTAATATAATTGCAAAACAATAAAAAAAACAATGGCAAAATAGTAATAAAAAGAACAGCAACAATTTTTTTTTTGGAAATTCGGGCTGGGCCAAAAAAGTTTACCCGAGGCTCAACTTGTTTGGGCCTTATTTTTTTTCCAAACTCATTTTCGGGCCGATATTTTTGCCCAAACTCTCTCATTTTTTGAGCGGACTTTCGGGCCAGGTCGAGTGGCCCGACCCTTGGACAAGTCTACCTAAACCCTTAACAATCAAAGGTATTGTTACAAGTGGATAATTTGAAGACTTCTCTTAAAAAATCGACTCCCCTCAACAGTTTCACTTTTTAAAAGTATTTTAAATTTTTATTTAATGCTTAAAAATAGAAAATTTAAAAATTTTCACCCCGACAAAAATGTATTCAAACAATAAAAATTATATGAATATACGTGACCAAGGGCGTGGCCAGGGGTTGGTAGGGGCCTTGGCCCATCCTAAAATGGAAAATTTTTCATTTAGGCCTTTTAACTTTTTTTAAATTTTAAGTTAATAAATGTAAAACCACACTTTGCCCCCTAAAGATACTAAAGATGATAAAAAAATGATTTAATCCTTTAAAATTTATAAAGATATAAACTATTCAAATAATAATATTACATTTTACTACCGTAAAACTTAAAATTTAATTTTGACCCCTAAAAATTTTTTTGCCTGCCCCCGTACATGGCTATCATTTATTCGTCATTGTCATAAATTACAAGTTACCAGGGGTTGGTAGGGGCCTTGGCCCATCCTAAAATGGAAAATTTTTCATTTAGGCCTTTTAACTTTTTTTAAATTTTAAATTAATAAATGTAAAACCACACTTTGCCCCCTAAAGATACTAAAGATGATAAAAAAATGATTTAATCCTTTAAAATTTATAAAGATATAAACTATTCAAATAATAATATTACATTTTACTACCGTAAAACTTAAAATTTAATTTTGACCCCTAAAAATTTTTTTGCCTGCCCCCGTACATGGCTATCATTTATTCGTCATTGTCATAAATTACAAGTTAAAACTTTGGGGTACATGGACAAATGGCAGCATAATATACGTATCAAATTAAATATTTTATTTGTACAGGTATGATATTGCACATTAGATGAAAAGTTTAGGGGCCAATTGCAAAATTAACCCTATGATGATGATGATGATGTATAATTGTATGGTTTTTGTCTTTTTATGTTAGGTCTTACATCGCATCCAAGTCCCCCCAATCATCATGCCATGTTATTCGATGGGTAATTCAAAAGTTAGACATGTTGATGTGTCGGATTATTTATTCAAGTATGGAGATTTATCTAAATTTTGGGAGGATTTATATAAAAATATTAAGTTTGGAAAAACGGATTTGAAGAAAAAAATTAGGCTTATTCAAAATATGGATTGAGCTCGAGCTTGAATATTCAATGCATAAGCCTGATCAGACCCATTTTTTTTAAAAGTTTGAAATGTTTTATATCATGTTAGTTTTATATATTATGCAATTTATAACACATAAAAATTAATGATACTATTATAATGTAAACATTAAAAAATGTTAAGATGATTATATATACAAATTTAATAAATAAAAATATATAAACTTATTAAATATTAAATTTAAAGTAATATAAATATAATTTTAATTTTTTTAAAAATAATATAAATATATATTTTAAAATATAATGGGTTTGAGTTAGCTATTTACAAACATAAATAGACATAGGATAAAATTTTAGGTCCATATTTTAGACCTGATCGAGCCTAGGTAAGCATAAATTATATCAATATCATATCTAAACTTAACCCGGCTTGACCCATAAACACCTCGAGAATTGGACTCTGATTACGTAAAGCGAGAATGCGTAAACAATGAATTTCATTCGGGTATATATATATATCATTTTATTTAACTCGATTTTGATCACTCAAATCCAAATTTGTTTTATTTAAGTTTGAAGTAGGCCTCAAGGCCCATGGAATTACCCTTCATTTGGACAAAGTTTGATATTGGGCTAAGTGCATATTTTTTAGCACATTTCTTTTGATGACAATTATTATTTGGGTAAACTACAAAAATAGTCACTTTTGTTTGCCTTAGATTACATATTAGTCACTTATGTTTGAAATGTTACGTTTCAGTCACTTACGTTATTGTTTTGTTACGAAATGGTCACTCCACTGTTAAGCTTTGTTACCTCCCTAACAGTGATCCTACGTGACAGTCCAAATGGGGTTTAAATGCCAAATTGGATTTCCTACATGGTAGTCCAAATTAAATTTATTTAATTAAAAACCTATTTTTATCCTAGCAACTAGACATCCAAGTTGGCATTTAAAACCCATTTAGAATGCCATGTAGGACTGTCGTTAAGGAGGTAACGGAGTTTAAAGGTAGAGTGACCACTTCGTAACAAAACAATAACATAAGTGACTAAAACATAACATTTCAAACATAAGTGACGAATATGTAATTTAAGGCAAACAAAAGTGACCATTTTTGTAGTTTACCCTTATTATTTTTCTTGATTAAAATGTTTCGTAATTTAAATTTACAACTAAAATGTGCAATAATTTTTTATATAAAAAATAAATTTATGTGGGTCGGGCAGGTTCAATTTTTAATATTTTTATTCATGCCAAGCTTGAGTAAAATCATAAGCCCATTTTTTTAAACCAAACCCAAATTTAAATTTAATAAGACTCGACTCAAATTCGGTCTGATCCGATCTATGAACACGTCTACAATTACATTGGACCAACCACATAATTATTTTATTCTATTTTGTAATTCCCTTTTGCGAGCAACTATCTGGTTTGATTTGTTGTTTGTATTTATCTTGAATTATTTTTAATCTAAAAAGCCAGATCATTGAAAGAGAATCTTTATCAACCAATACAATATTGTCGCCATGTGCTACTCACTCAAACATCCAAGAACAGTCCCACCTGTAATAGTTATTATCACAAATGTTGGAATTAAATTTGATTCGGACAAAGGGATTGAATTAATCTAAGAGTGAATTGTTTGAAACCGATAAAAAAAAATTGGGTGAAAAATAGACAATTGAACCATGTATATTGAATTTAGAATTCATAACGATAATTTTGAGCGGTAATTAGGTGACTGATTGCATCTTATTAAACCTATAATTATTCAGAAAACAAGGTTAAATTTATCAATTATATGTTTAATTTAAAATTTAAATGTATCGACATCGTATTAATTAGATCATTCCATCAATTTTGTTACTAACTTTGTGTTAAATAGTAGCTCAAATTATCAAGGAGTGCCATGAAGTATCAAGGGTTTGTGCATCTTCTCAAGGTAAGCTTTAATGTGTGGCGGTAGAATCAGGATATGCCGCTGGATGAATGGGGGGAGTGGATAATAGGTTTTAATCGAAGATTGGGGAGATGTTCTATATTTGAGGCAAAACATTTTAAAGCTAGGGGACCAATTCCAAAATCTGAACAATAACTAGGGGACTTTTAGTGTAATTAACCCCTAAAAATATAGGGTTAATGGAAAGAAGCTAAAATATGGTAATAACTCGTATAGAACATGGATGTGGATATGAAAGTAAAAAATTGCTTTTAAAGGGATTAGAAATGAATTATAAATTTTAAAGGGGTTTAAGTATAATTTTATCATTGTATTAATTTGTAAAGTAACCAATTTTAAAAAATTTAAATGAAAAATTTACCATTTTATTGGAATAAAGGCCCATGCCCCTATCTACATCTCCTTTTCATTGGATTGCTTTTATCTTTTCTGATCCAAATTTATTCTAATGGTTTTCTGATCCAAATTTATTCTAATGGGTATATATCACTTTCTAGGGTGTCATATATATATATATATATAAAATTCACTTTTTAGGGTTTCCTTTTGAATTTAACTTTTCATTTGTTAAGAATCATGGTAAGCTATTTCAACTAAATTCAAAGTTAAGCTAAACCAGATGCTTGAATAAAAATAAAAAGTAAAATTCGGGTCTGTCACCCGTGACTTGGATAGGTCTCACTGAACAATCGAGTGCAAGGCAAACCACGAGAGGACAATAGAAGAGTTCGATGATCTAACTCGCGGGTCCAGCTCACACAAACCAAGTGAGGATCGCGGCGCAAACCGAGTGAGGATCACATCATCTGCAGGCGACCCAAAATGAAACACGTGTTTAGTAGGCCTAAAGTCCGCTCAGAATGCTAGTCCTAGGAATAAAGAAGACCGCGTACACTGCAGGCGACGCAGACGACTCAGGGAGAAACACGTGTCCAGTAAGCCTGAAACCCACACAGAATGTCAGTCTAAGGAACGATGGAATTAAGACAAAAGAGTGGGGGTCAGGTTGTGGGCTACAACAATATAAATACCTAAAGGCTCCCATTGATGCTATACGAGACAAAATTACTCAACAATACTATTTTCTTTTCTTATCACTTGGCCGATAAATATGAGTATCAATTTTTTTAAATTTTTAATAAGATATGAAACATTACAATTAAACAATAGTGTCTATTATAAAAAACATATGGTACAACATTACAAACAAAATAAACTGAACAACCCAATTTCCATGTATGAAGAAATTATTTTACAAAAAAAAAAACACCAAATAATTTTAACCACACAAAACAATATCCCCACTTTCGTCAGCAAGCCCCTTCAACCCTAGCCTGGGTAAGTCCGACACAAGCATCGACGAAATCCTCATCGATAAAATCTGTCGAAAAGATCTGCAACCGATCAGCACAACCCTTTGTAAAGCATTGCGTGATGAACAACCTCGCATACCCATGAATCCGATTCGTCACCGGTTTAACACACACAATAGGGTTATCCGGTTGTGGAGTCACCGTATTCTCCACTCTATAAAAGAATTTTCTCGACGAAGCCGGTGGTTGTTCCGACAAATGCTTCAAGTTGCTATCGAACTTCGTCGACGGCAAGTCCGTATCGATCCAATTATCTTTCAAATGACCCGCGTTCCAAAACGGAGACCCAGATTGAGGACGTGGAGATTTGCTTGGTTTCCACACACAAATAATTCTCTTCGGTAATAGTTCAGCTATCGTTTTTCCAAACACATGTTCGTCTTGATGAATAAGGTACTCACCGAGTTGTTCTTCTAAGTACTTCTCGAACTCCGGCGGGTCCTGATGACCGAACTCCGTACGAATCTCCAGTATTATCACCTCCGACTGTGTTTCCGACAAGAACTTCTTGATATCGCCGATAACAACATCGATACCGTACGTCGTTAAAACCCCATGACACACACGACGGTTCTCGTTGACCCGAATATCCAAAACCCGAGTACCTTTAACGAGTTGTTGGTATACCGATAGCGATTGACACTGTGCAAAAGGACGAGTAATAAACGGAATACCGATCTTGTTCGTCGCCGAATCATGAGTTCCCGGCCATACAATCTTGTTTATATAAACTTTATCAACCCCAAGTCCGGCCATCCAATTCTTCCTATCCGCTGGCCGGTAATCACTTCCGGGATACGATTCACCGCAGTTTTCATTGAGATCACAAAGGGTTTTCTTTTCAGCCTTGATATTTTTACGCCTTTCAAATTGTTTTGAGAACAAAGAACCCATTTTTTTGATGACCCCCCCCCCCTTTTTTTTTGAAACTGTTTAAGTTAAAGGTTTAGTTTTTATGGGGTTGAATATATAGCATTGTAACGAACACACAGAGTGCGATACTCATAATAGTGTTCGTATTTTAGATAATAATAAAAAAAAAAACCGACAGCTTTTTTTTTTCAACGTTTTCTAAGTAAAAATAAAATAAAATTTGCTGTAAATGTTTGGTTTTTAAAGAAAGATATAAAAAAGCTGTCTTTGGGGGTTGGTAGGGTTGGCTTTGAGCTTTCAATTTGCATAATTGATGGAGATTTTTGATCAATTTTTAATGGATTATGCCTGTAAGATTCTTACAAATGTGTGGTTTTCCAACAACAATGTATAATTTTTTGGTTGGATTTTTTTAAAATTAATTTTCAGTCTTTGTTTTGACTTTTTTTTTTTTGCAAAATTTGATAAAAGATTAATGAATTTGGTGATTTTTTCAATTTAGTTCTTAAAATTTTTATTCACATTAGTTTTGGAATTTAACAAATTTTTTTCAATATAGTTTCTAAACTTGAATTCCATTAAAGTCTCGAGATTGTTGCATCATTACATAAAATATATGTAAGATCTAAACAATATAAAAAGAAATTGGAAATTTTCAAGTAATAACGTAACGCAATCTCGAAATGTTACGTCAATGTACTTCAATAGAATCTAAATTTAAAGGTCGAATTGAGAAAGACTGCCAAATTTTGGAACTAATGTGAATCAAAGAAAAATTCAATGACCAAGATGAGAGAAGTTATCAAATGTAGACTCGAGGGACTAAATGTTTTTTAATAAAAATTTTTAAATATTTTCGGCTAAAGTCGTCACGTTATCAAAATTTAATGAAATTTAAATTTAAGGGTCAAATAAAAAGAAATTGATAACCTTTGAAACTAATGTAAACTAAATAAAAATTTAGGACCAATACGACAAAAGTTATAAAAAAAATAGGGACTAAATGTTTTTAATAATTTTTTTGTTAAACCCACGTGTTAAATGTGGATTGGTGATAAGTGGGCCCAAATGGAAGGCACTTGGCAAATTCTCATGGAAATATCCAATTTTCTTATTTGTCCTTATCACACGTTTTCGGTTCAACCACTTTGGAAAGGTAAAAAGCAACTAAAATATTAAAGGGTCAAATTTCGATTTTGGTCTCTCTACTTTAGTTTGGGATAATTTGGTTTGCTATGACTAATATTATAATGATATTCAAATTTCGATTATAGTTGTAAATTTAAAAAAATATAAGGACTAAATCTCAAATTTAAGTATAATATAAGGATCAAAATTGTAATTTGACCTTATGAATGCTTTTACTAACCAGAGGTTAAGCTTTAATCCAATTCAACTCTTCTACAATGAATGGTTAGCCACAATGAGACAGATTTTTACCACTAGCCAATTAAGTGAAAAGGACCTAAAGAAAGCAACAAAATGAAATGAAGTGGATAGCCATTTGGAGCTTCAAAGAAAGAGGGTCCCAATGGGTAATATTGCCTAATTTGAATGATGTGGAGCACACAATCAATGAATATCCAGGGACCTACCATGTGCAAAGATGATCTGTATGCTAATCTTCAATGATTATAGAAATATCACCAATTTTCAATTTTGGTGGTTTGCTACAATAAATTTTTCAATTTTTCAATTTGAGTTTCTTTTTTTTCCTAATTAAGTACATGAATTTGATGTTAATGTTAAATTTAGTAGCTGAGCTTTTCTTTTTACCCCAAACTAGTACTTATGTTTTTTTACTAGAACTTTTGTGTTAAATATTCATCTGGCCACATGAGACCATTTGGTTTTGGTACCAAATAGAACATCAAAGTAAACGTTAGGTACTAAATTGAATACTAAAGCCAAATTCAAGTAACAAATTGAATATCAAAGCCAAGCTCAAATACCAAATTGAATATATTGCGCTTTTTGTTTTGTCTCAACTAAGCATTATGTTTTTTTACTAGAGCACATGTGTCAAACATTCAATTTTTTACTAGAGTACATGATGTCATTTGGTTTGACTACCAAATTAAATATTGAAGCCAAACTCAGATACCAAATTAAACATTGAAGCAAAACTCGAATACCAAATTAAATACTGAGCTTTTTGTTATGTCTCAATTAAGTACTTATGTTTTTTTTACTAGAACATATGTGTCAAACATTCATTGGGCCACGTAATACTGTTTGATCTAAAACCAAAATGAACACTGAAACCAAACTTAAGTACCAAATTGAATACTGAAGTCAAACTCAGATACCAAATAGTATATTAACTCTAAAATTCATCAAGAGATCAACAGAATATACCAGGCTTCCACAAGTTCTCAAGAGCCAATGCTGCAGTTAAACTCAGATTTACATTACAATGAGCCAAACACATTCACAGCAAGAAATGACACAAAAAAAAAAAAGGCAAAAATTCCATGGAGGCCCTTATATTAGGAGTCGACTTGCATTTTGCCCCCTCTACTAAAACATGGGAATATTAGTCCCTAACGTTAGATCAAAGAGTAAACTGATCATTTTGTTAAAAATTTCATTAATTTCTACTATTAAAAACTGATCATTGTACCTCATGGTGAGGTACAAGTGGCACGCCATGTGTCACTATCTGGTTATTCCATCAACCATGTCAAATTTTAACAAAAATGATCAATTTGCTCTTTGATTTAACATATAAAGACTAATTTGCCTTTTTTTTTTTTAGTAGAAGGGGCAAAATGCAATATGACTCTTAGTATAGGAGCCTTCATGGTACTCTTACCCAAAAAACCAGATGCATGGACACATCATAGGACAATGAAGCATGAAGAAAGACAAACACATCAAAATTCACCAATTTTTATTCAATAAAACACTTGAATGGAAACAAACTGCCTACAAGGAAGCATAATATATGAATTCAGTGAACGAAGTCTGAAACTATTGGAGCAAAACCTCAAAGATCATATATGAATTTGAAAGATTCAACTCTACAGAAACTAAACACAGTTAAAATTGCCCCTGAGACCGGAAGGGTGAAGGGAAATAAAAATGATACAACAAAAACAAAAATCGAATCCAGCAAAGATGAAAATGGCTAACATCTATTTTCAAATTCAAGCAATGAAACATCTTCATCCATTTGATCAGCTAACTGGTCCAAAGCTAAGTATATTGCTTCTTTCAATGGGTGCAAACTATCTGATACAGTGAAAGCATGCACTTTATTTTCAAGTTCTATCCAACTCAGAGCTACTTCTTTCCTAACTTGTCTCTTACTCATAAGGTGTCTTACCTTCTCAACCGATTCCCATTTCCCGAGTGTGCCGTATATACTAGAGAGCAATACATATGCTGCTGAAGATTGCGGCTCTAACTCGATGAGTTGTTCAGCTGCTTTTTTCCCCAATTCTATGTTTCCGTGGATTCTTGAAACGCCGAGTAGTGCATTCCAAACTCGTTTATCAGGATTACATGGCATATTCTCAAGATGGTTCATCAACATGTCAAATCGACCGGCTCGACCTAAGAGATCGATTAAACATGCATAATGCTGTTGATCAGGTGCTATGTCATGGTCGGAAGACATGGATTTGAAATACCTAAGCCCTTCGGCAACAAGACCAGAGTGGCTACACGCGTTGATAATAACAACAAATGTTGTCCTATCTGGCTTTACTCCTTGTTTTACCATGTCATCGAACATTTTCATTGCCTCTTCACCGTGTCCATGCTGTGCCAATGCGGAAATCATTGTGTTCCACAACACGGGATCTTGCTTATTACTCGTGAGATAAAAAATCAGTTTGCTAACTTTAAGGTTGCCGCATTTTGAGTACATATCGATGAGAGAACTGATGACTATTGTGTTCGGCATAAAATTAGTTCGAATCAAACAAGCATGTATTTGTTTACCATGTGTAAGTGAAGCTACACTAGCACAAGCACAAAGGCAATTACTAAAGGTAAACTGATCAGGTCTAACTCGAGACACCATCATCCTTGTGAACAATTCAAGTGCCGTATCCCCCATACCATTTCTAACATAACCCGAAATCAAAGCCGTCCAAGAAACTGGATTTTTCTCAGGCATCTTATCGAACAAATCATTTGCTGATTCCATATCTCCCCATTGAGCAAACCCCGAAACCAAAGTCGTCCAAACAATAATATCTCTCACTTTCATCTCATCAAACAGCTTCCTAGCCTCCCCCATCATCCCACATTTCACATAAGCATCAACAACAGAGCTCGAAATCACCAAATTCGACAAAAACCCAGAAACGAAAACCTGATTATGAACCTGCCTAGTAAGTTGCAATTCTCTAGACTTAACACAAACAGTCAAAACACCAGCAAAACTGAACTCATTGTACCCAATACACAAACCCCTTAACTCCTTATAAAACTTCGTCGCTTCCTCAAAAAACCCACTTCGTGCATAAGCAATAACCATCGTGTTCCACGAAACGACATCCCTTTCAGGCATTTGATCGAACAACTGTCTCGCAGGCTTTACCATGCCTAATTTCGCATACCCAGACAACATATTATTAAAAGAATACAAATTTCTAACACCCATATTATCGAACACTTTGCGGGCGCCAATTAAATCGCCGCAACTAGAATACATGTTGATCAAATGATTGGATAAAAAAGTACCGGGCTTTTTCAATCCGGTTAGTTTTAAATGAAGGTGAAGGAATTTGCCTTCTTTGAGACACTTGGTTTTGGCGCATTGTTGTAAGAGAGAAGCAAGTGTTTGAAAGGGTAAACGAATACCCTTTCTAGTTAAGAGCTCGAGCGAATTGGTTGCTTGTGAAAGACGGGATTGGGAAGTGACATTGAGAAAGGGTTTCACTAGACAACGAGGGTATCTGCGATTCGAACGAAATGGGGAGCGCATTGGGAAGAGAAACCATGTGAGGATTTGAAATGGGAAAAAGTGGGTTTTTCGTTCTTCTTCATGTCAGCTTAGCTCCAACGAGGCATTTCGTTGCCGGTTCGCGGTGAACGGCGTGGCTGTTGGTTTCACGGGGCAAATTTGAGGGATCTCTGGGTCCATTGGGAGATCCATGTTTTCTAGTTGTCGAACCAAACCCAAAACAAACCGGTTCGCTTCCATTTGGTTCATTAATTTTCGAAAAAGTTACTGAAACATATTAATTTATAAAAATAGAATAAATTACAGTGAAAATCTTTAAACTATTAACAAGTTTATATTTTGGTCACTCATAAAGTTATGAAATTGTTATTAAACTAGTCAAAAAATTTTATTTACGTCACTAAATTATTCGAAACTTTTTATTTAACGGGCTATTAATTTTTTTCTTTTTTAAAGTCTAACTAGTAAGCTCAAAGTAATGATTCAACAATCAGTACAATGGATCAATATTCATCAACGAGTAGAATAACATATCTTAAGTCTAAGTTGATTTGAAGGTCAATAACGAAGATTAGAGAAGAAAACTGTTTGGATTTTGGTTCGTAGATTTGTGACGTTCAAGTTTGTTTCATGAAAAAAAATTGAACTATAGCAAAGAAGGAGAAGAAGAGCTTTCGATTAGTGCAAGTAGTACAAATAGAAAATGCTATAAAACAACGATTTTAATAGCCCAATGAAATTTCGAATAATTCAGTGAACATTTTGTAACTTTTAAATTTGAATAACCAAATCATAAATTTACTAATAATTTAGTGATATTAAGTGTAGTTTAATCTTCACATTATGTCCAATTTTGAAATTTAAGAGTAATAAAAAATAAATTATAAAAAACATCTAAATATGAAATTATTGTGCAAGTTTTACAATATGCAATCGAATTTAATCTGATAAGTAATTTTTTTTTCCATTTACATTACATCTACCCGAGCTTTTATTTGCAACCAAGAACAGATTGTACGGCCCAAAATGGTCCCCTAAATCTTGTACTCCCTTTGGCCACCTAATTTCATGCTATGATCCACCTCTCTCATTTTCATGCAAAAATTCAGGGACCAAATTTTTTTTTCTTTGTAGCATTAAAAAAAACCAGGTAACTTGTCTATATATACATATGTGTATGTATGTATATTTGCATGTGGCAATCTTGGGTGCTTTTTTTTTTTTTTAATGTTTTGGGTGATTTGTATATTTGATCAAGATGTTTGTTAAATTGCTTCTTTGGTGAAAATGTTGGTTTTTTGAAGCGAAATGGAAAATGGGGTTGGAATGGTTGATGATGGTTCGTTAATGGTAGACAACAAGGTTGTGGAGCACGACACAGGTGTGACCACGGTTCAGACGAGTTCGAGTTATGAAGGTAGGGAATTCGCTGATTCTTTAGAGCGGGTGGTGAAACGGGAGGCCGAGGAGGAGAGCGTCGACGAGACTGGTGAAAAGCTTCAGTCGATTAGACTTAAGTTCTTGCGGCTTGCACGTAGGCTCAGGCTAACTCCGCATAATGTTGTTGTTGCACAAGTTTTGTACAGGCTAGACTTAGCCGAGCAACTACGGGGTAGAAACGGAGGTCGTGTTAGTGCATTCAGCTTTGATCGTGCAAGCACTGTGGCGGAACGGCTCGAGGCAGATGGGAATAAAGAACTTGATTTCTCTTGTACGATTATGATTATCGGGAAAACGGGAGTTGGTAAAAGTGTTACTATTAATTCGATTTTCGATGAAATTAAGTTTGGTACTGATGCGTTCCAGATAGGTACGAAGAAGGTTCAAGATGTGGTTGGTATGGTACATGGGATTAAGGTACGAGTGATTGACACACCAGGGCTTTTGCCTTCACGGTCTGACCAACGTCGGAACGAGAAAATTCTTCTTGAGGTCAAGTGTTTTGTTAAGAAAACGCCACCGGATATTGTGTTGTACATTGATAGGTTGGATATGCAAACCGGGGATATTGACGACGATAGGCCTGAATGGTAATGCGTCGAGTTACGACATGTTTGTCGCTCAACGTTCTCATGTCGTCCAGCAGGCTATTCGTCAAGCAGCCGGGTATATGCACTTGATGAACCCAGTCTCGTTAGCCAATCGAGAACCATTCTGCTTGTAGAACAAACAGGGCAGGCCAACGAGTGTTGCCGAATGGTCAAGTTTGGAAACCTCGTTTGTTGTTGTTTTCCTTTGCATCTAAGATCTTAGCCTTAGCAAACTCGGTTTTGAAGTTGCAAGAAACTCCTTCGGGAAAGACTCGAACACGACCACCTCCTTTACCTTTCCTCCTTTCGTGTCTGCTTCAATCAAGACCGCAAGCCGGACGAGGACAGTTGCGATGATGACTTGGATGAATCCTTAGACTCTGAAGGTGAATCCGAATACGACGAGTTACCGCCTTTCGTGCCGTTGACTAAAGCACAATTAGCAAAGCTTACTAAAGCTCAAAACAAAACATATTTTGATGAGTTAGAATATAGGGAAAAGTTTTTTTTATGAAAAAGCAGTTTAAAGATGAGAAAACCAGGCGAAAAACGATGAAAAAAACTGCCAATGAAGCCAACTATTGCTGAGTGATGAAAACACAGAAGGAAGTACCGGTGCGTCTTCAGTTCCGGTTCCCATGCCAGATTTACCATTACCTGCATCTTTCAATTCCAATAATCCGACTCATCGATATCGTTACCTCGACTCCACCAAGCCATGGCTCGTAAGACCCGTTCTAGACACTCATGGTGGGGACCATGACGGTATCAACGTCGAAAGATCATTCATGGTGAAACACAAATACCCCGTTTCATTTTCGGGACAAATCACGAAAGACAAAAAGGACACCAACATCCAAACCGAACTAGCCAGTTCATTAAAGCACGGTTCCGGTAAAGCAACTTCATTAGCCTTCGACATGGAAACGGTTGGAAACGACATGTACTCCACATTATGCGGCGAGACAAGGTTTATTAATTTCTTCAAGGCAACAACCGGAATCTCAGTTACACTCTTAGACGACGTGTAAGCAGCCGGATTGAAAGTCGAAGACAAAGTTATCGTGAATAAACGGTTCTGTGTCGTAATGACCGGGAGTGCTATGACTGCTCACGGCGATATCGCATACGGTGGCAGCTTAAAAGCACAATGGAAGGATAAAGATTACCTTCTAAATAACTCATTGTCTACACTTGGGGTATCTATAATGGATTGCCATGGTGATCATGTCATTGGATGCAATGTACAGTCACATGTTCGGATCGGACGGTCTACGAACGTAATAGCTCAAGCCGATCTGAATAACCGAGGCACCGGACAAGTGAGTATACGAATAAGCAGCTCGGAACAGATTCAGCTAGCTTTGGTTGCTTTGTTTCCATTGATGAAAAAGCTAATCAGTTATCCCCAACGAATGTTGTATGGAGTATGGGCCATTATAAAAATGGTTAAAATATATCATAAGTCCTTGTAATTTTCGAAGATTTGGAATTTAGTCTTATCCTTTTATTTTCAGGAATTTAGTCCCTCCTCTTTTCAAAATTTAAAATTCAAGTGAAACTATGCATGTCCATTTTACGGTTAATGTTCAAGGTTCACGGCTATCCTTTCTAACAATGTCGATTCAAATTTAAAGGTGAAACTATGTGCATTCTTTAATGATGTAAAGCAATATTTAACCTCTAAATTTTTTTTTTGTTTATATTAATCCTAAAACTTGGAAATTTTTCCTAATTTAGATTTTGCTAAGGTATGATTACGAGGCACTTGTGATTATGGCACATCATCATTTGAATATTTTGAAATATCTTAAAATTTCTTTATAATTTTTTTTGTATTTTAAAATTTTCAAGTGATCGTGAGAGAAAATCTTAGAATGTTAAGTCATTGTACTTTTAGTAAATTTAAATTGAAGGAATAAATTTTAAAAGATTATCAAATTTGAAACTAACGTAATAAAAATTAAAAACGAAATTTATAAAATTACCAAATTTATGAAGAGCTCTTTTCATAAATTTTAGAATTATTATTTTACTATGATTTTTTAAATTTTAAATTTTAAATTAATTTTATATGAAACATAGAATGAAATTATATCACACCAAGAAAAAGATTAAATCGAATAAATATATAAGAATTTATTTATTTTAATAAAGAAAAAAGGTTAGAACACAATCCGACAATAATACTTTTAACATTTGGAGGAAAAGGAGTGATCATGTTGTCTCTAATTATGAAATATAATAAAACAAAACATGTCTTGTCTCTAATTATGAAATATACTAAATGTTATATATATATATATATATATATATATATATATATATATATTTGATGGGTAAACTTAAAAATAGTCACTTTTATTTGCCTCAGATTATATTTTAGTCACTTATGTTTGAAATGTTACGTTTTAGTCACTTACGTTATTTTCTTGTTACGAAGTGGTCACTCTATCGTTGAACTCATTTACCTCCCTAATAGTAGTCTTACGTGGTAGTCCAAATGGGCTTTAAATGTCAACTTGGATGTCCAGTTGTTGGGATGAAAATAAGTTTTTAATTAAATAAATTTAATTTCGACTGCCACGTAGGACATTCAAGTTGGCATTTAAAACTCATTTGGACTGCCGCGTAGGACTGGCGTTAGGGAGGTAATTGAGCTTAACGGTAGAGTGGTCATTTCGTAACAAAACGATAGCGTAAGTGACTAAAATAAAATACAAGGTAAACAAAAGTGACTATTTTTATAGTTTACCCATATTTGATACAAAAGTCCATAATTAGGTTGTCCAATCATGTCTTTCTACTTTAATTTAACACTATTTAGTCCCATTTGTAGGTCCAAATTGATAGCACAATCAACTTATGCCATTAAAGTGATTATGTGATTTTTTTTTACTATTATCCGACCATGTAAGGTTATATGAAAATCCAATCGTTATGTTTAATCACTAATAAATTTACACGTTAATCGAATACTTAAGGTTGTTTAAAACGAAACAAAACTCATGTTATCACTTGAATTGTAATAATTAACGGTGTTATAAATTCGAACATATTGTTAATTTTATGATTAGTCGTCATGCTTTATCAAAATCGGGAAGTTAATGTAATTTGATAAACACGATTAAAACTTTTTGTTAAAAAGCTAACCTAAAATCATCAATTCATACGTAAATTCAACCATTTATATGCCAAAAATCAATCATTCAAATTCTTATGTTAGCCTAATTTTCCTAAAATGCGAGATAAATTAAATAGAGATTGGAAATTCAAAATTAAACCTAACGATGGAGATCAAATTTTAAATTTCAGTATAATAAAAGGACTAAAACCGTAATTAGACGGTAGCCATAACAAGTGCATGATAGAGTATATAAATTACACTAATATAGTGTCTTATTAAGTAAAATAAGCAAATCCATCATTAAAAGTGCACTCAAATTAACGTTAGACCAAAGAACAAATTAATTTTTTGGCTAAAATTTTATTCTTTTGTTTTATTAAAATTATCGTGCCTAATAGAACTCGACAATGATATATGACGTGACAAGTATACTTTTTAACAATAATAATAAATAAAAATTTTAATAAAAATATTAGTTTGTTTTTATCTAAGATTAATAATTTCTTAGTAAGAGTTAAAATAGAATTAGACTATTAGTACATGATTTTACCTAATGAACGATGGTAACATTATAAGCAACTATAGCATCACCGACCTCGTTATACCAATGAGTTTTCGCCACCGCATACCCACGTGCCAGCCGGAAAACGCCGGTTCCACCGACGATAGGCATTTCCCGAACCGGACTCAAAGCCGAGTTCTTACCGAGAATACTTATAGAGCTACCATTATACATCCCATCAGTGAAACAAAAGCTCATAACCATCAATAAAGCCAGCTCTTCCTTCCCGGCCGACCCATAAATCCCTTGTGCCCGTCCGATCAACTTGGATTTCGGGTCCGGCGTTTCGGTCAATGGGTCATCCGCCATTAACAAAGCTCCGAATAGGGTCGGTGATTTCTCGGTGTCGGCGGCTTGAGCTACTCTAATGGCGGTTGGGTCTTTACCGCTGATCGTATCGTGGAAGTAGAACTGGAGATTGGTTACTGTTTCTTGTTTGGTTTCGAGCTTTGATATTGCCCAGTTATTGATATGGAAGCTTTGTGTTAACGGTGGAGATGTAACAATGAGGGAGATGATGAACAGTAGAATGTAGCTCAGCTTCACCATTTTTTAGACTGTTTTTTTAGCTAATTTGTAGCAAAAATGGTGGCTTGATTGAAAAAGGAGGAGGAGGTTTTTGATGAATGTTTACTGTAAACAAATGTGGGTTTTATAGGGACGAAAGGGAAAGGATTCAAAGGGGAGCATAGCCATGAGAGAAGAAAAGAGAGAACCCCTTTTTATATGGGTAAATTATATTTAAGGTCACTAAACTATTAATAAGTTTACGTTTTAATCTCTCAACTTCAAAAAGTTACAATATGGTCACTGACCTATTCGAAAGTTGTCATTTAAGTTACTGAACTATTTGAAAGTTTTTATTTAAGTCAACTTTTTTCTTTTAAAAAAGTTTGAGTAGTAAACTTCAAGTGACGATTCGACGATTGGTATGGTAAATCAGTTCCCATTGACGAGTAGAAAACATATCTTAGATCCAAGCTGATCTAACGATCAATGTTGGAGATTGAAGAAGAAACTTGTTTAGATTTTGGTTTGTAAATTCGTGATGTTCAAAACTATATGAAAATAAAACTAAACAATAGAAAAAAATGAGAAAGAGAGCTTTCGATTAGTTCAGGCCGTGCGAATAGATAAAGCTATACATTAACGATTTTAGCAACCAACTTAAATAAAAATGTTCAATGACTATTTTGTACCTTTTTTAAATCGAGTAACTAAAATATAGATTTACTAATAATTTAGTAATATTGAATGTAGTTTACCATTTTTTATCTTTGAATTTTAAATTAGTCATCATGGGCCAAACTTTAAAAATGTTTTACTTGTGTCGTCAAAATGTCTTTAATATCCTTAGTTTAAAAGATACCACTATTATTATAACAATCATGAAGACATGAGTTCAAACAAAATTAAGTGCGTTTTTTCTTCGATTTAATGGTTGAAGAAACATTATGGAATAGAAGTAAGCATTTTAGTAAAGAATATCTGTAACTTAACCATTAGCTCGGGCATTAAATCCTTGGTCAAGTCTAATGTGGAGCATTATATCCTCACTCCAAAATTTTGTTGATCTAAATTGTCTATGCAGTAAATACACATATTTACAATTTGATAGAAACATTTTCCATACAGGTCTAGCCGGGGTAATAAGAGGATACAATTAAAATTTTAGTGCCTCCCAAATGTAAATAATTCAATCTAATCCCTTTTAGTTTTTTTTAATGAAAAATTGTAATTTTGCCTCATTTTAAAAAAAATTCAATTTAAATCATTTTAATATAAAATTTTCAGCTTCCCCACTTTTTTTTTAACTTTGGTTCTATCACAAAGTTTGTCAATTGATATTTAACACATAAAATAATAATTAAATAAGTGAAACGACTTGATTGATATAATATTAATATTTTGAAATTTAAAATTAATTTTTAGAAATAGAATTAGTTAGTTCAACCAAATGAAGAAGAAAGGGGATCTGAGTAGTTGGGGTAAAGTTTTTTTTTTTTTTAATGAATATATAAGTCATAATGTATGTGACCTACTTCTTTGTTAATGATATCCACATCCATGCCTTAATATGAATGGAACCAAAATGGCACAAAATCAGTGCATAGATTTGGGGAGACTTTGAAGAATAAATTAACTACCTAATTTACTTTGTTGCAATAGTCTAAATTAGTGGTACAAAAATCAGACATTAGTGTTCATATGGTATTCAAGTTCAATTTGGAAAAAAACTTAAACTCAATTTGATAATTATCGAGCGACGTTCTTGTTGAATTCGAGCTTATTATTATTTAACTCAAACAACTTGAGAGCCTTTATATTATTTTTATATTATTAAATTATATTACTGTCCTTATCATATATTATTAACCCTCAACTTAATTATTGAGCTGAACTCGAACTTAAAAATAGATATTCAATTAAGCTCAAGCTTGATAATATCCGGGCTCGGCCCTGTTCAATTACACCTTTAAGTACATGTTAATTCAAGTGGTAAAGAGTTTGATGTTCTTTAAGTAGGGTTTGAAGTTCATTCTTTTGCATTTAAAAAAACGGCACTGAGAGATTTTTGCCTCTTATTTATGAGTCTGACTTGATTTGATCTCGAATTTAATTAAGACTCACTGTAATTACCGAATATAATATCGAAAGATTACTGATGAAAAAGAAATAGTGGTATATAAAATCAGTCCTCTTTTGAAAGATTCAACAGGATCAAATTATGTTGTCGTGATTACAGGCGAGCTACCATCAAAATGCATTTGAACAGTTAGGTAATCAAAAAAGGGTTTAGATTTTGAAATTGAAAAACGATAATCATGGCTGCTTTTTAGTGGTTAGTTAGTGAATATATTTTAATGATAAGGGAAAAAATAGTGGATTTAAATTTGAATGATATAATATATATAAACTTGTTTATAGTCGAATTATCTGTCCGAAATATAAAAGAGTTTAGATAAAAAAAATAAGGATTAAAAATGAGTTCAAAAATAAAAAGAAATTAAGTCTGTTTAAAATATAACCAAGTTTGAGCTTTAACATTGAAAGTTTAAGTTTTATTTGACCCGTTATTTTTGTAATATATTTTTAATTTATATTTACACCACACTTGAACATTAAAAATTATGTTAAATTGTCCAAATTTAAAATTTTAATAAAAATAATTTAAAAGGTTAAATATTAAATTAAAAATAATATCTATTACTATTAAGAAATAATATAGATGGAGCTAAAACGGGTTTGGGTTAATTATTTACAAATATGAGTGAACTTAACAAAATTTTAAACTCATATTTCAAACCAAACTGAGCTTAAGCAAACATAAAGCATACTGATATCACATATAGGTATGACCTAGATATGACCCTAACTTGACCGGCTAAATTAGCCATATATGCCGTTATTTTTCTTTAATTGATTAAATAAGCCGTTTTTTTTCAAAATTTAAGGAAATAGACCAATCTTGAAGAAAGTATGAAAAGCATGTCAAGCTAGATGTGCTTTTTGCACAAATAGCACATGTGCACAATTTAGCCAACCCGACCCAAAAGCACTTTTAATACGTCTTTTCTTTTATTAATACTTTAGATTCAAGTTGTTTATATGACAAAGTACATATTTGTTTACAATTTAATTCTCGTGTTTTAAAAATGTTCTCACATTAAATTTAGACTAACATTTAACAACTAAATAACTAGAGCAACGGAAAGAAAGTTGGTACACGATGTTCCAGCTGGTGCGACAAGAATTGGGCGGAACAGGCCAATGAGATTGGTTCAGACAAGAATGTTAGCCGATACGGAATAGGAAGTTAGTTGCATTGGTTTATTACTGAAACGGTGCACACCGACCGGACTCAATGTGGAACCAACTACATTGGTTAGCATACACACATACAGAATAGAAATGTACCAACAATTCGAACAATTATGTCAACTACTGATGTAGTAGTATAATGACAAATAACTTGCATTATTTACATATCTGTTGATATGGACATAAAAAAAAAAAGATTTATTCGATCAACAACTCGAACAATTACATCAACTAATGATGGAGTAGTATAGTGACAAATAACTTGCATTATTTACATCTTTATTGATGTCAAGTCTTGAGTTTAATTCTAAACAAACCTTTTTCTGTCCGTGCCTTCAATTCTCAGGAACACGGCCGTTCATCGTTTCCTTGGCCCTGGATTCGAGAAGAAAAAAATATCAGAGTCTGCAATGTCCAAAGTTGTTATGAAACACACTTTGAGCAACACAGTTTTTCCATAAGAATGAACCAAAAGAGGGATATAATAGGCAGGGAATTTGGTTTGGACAAGATAAAATGTGTGCATTTCTTTTTGGTATAGCCATAACTGTCCTCATCCATTTATCGGTCTGAGCCTAATCCTATTTGAGCCAGGAGTGGTATTTAGGTAAATCCCTCTCAATAATGATGACTCAAGATTTCGAACTCAGTCCAAATATCTGGGGAAGAAATTCACTGCCACTTCTTCCAACCATTTGTTGGTTTTTTTTTTGGGGATTTTCAATTGCCCATCTTAAACATAAATGTGAATACTCATATAACAAGAAAAGGGACAAGTTAGACCGACGCCTTAGGTCGAATAATTAAGGAGCTTGATGTCCCGAGGCTTGGGTTAGAGTCTTGTGGGTGGAGAAAGTAGCATTGGGGAGCTTTGACATCGTTTAGAGGTTCGACCTGGCTTGGCTTTGGATTTAGCCGGGGTCTAATGTAGCTACGGGACACGGGGGGCTCAGACCAAAAACAAATGAGACAGTTGAGATGCCAAAGATGCATGGTTATCATTCTCCGTTTATCTATTAAGGCTAATTTCATTTCCCAGAATTCATGCAAAAACAGCACAAAGCAACTATGACAGACAATAAAAATACAAATATGCTACTTTTAATCCAGTTCATAAGATCAAAATGAAGTTTTAAATGACAGAAGAGAATGAAAGAGCCCACGATAGCAACTGCAATGTATTAAGCAATACCTAGAAGCAGCATATAAACAGTTTATATATAATCCAAGAAGATTCATTCTGAAAAAAGCGTGCTCCTACACAATGTATCATCACCTTAAACAAACAATAAATATGCCAGAATTCTCGAATTAACCAAGCAATCTAATTTCAGCTAAATGAAGAAAACATGCTACTAAAAATGTATTATCATCTTAAACAAACAATACATATAGCAATGTTCTTGAATTAATTGAGCAATCAAATTTCAACTAATTGAACAAACCTTTAGGGTTGATTAGCAGCCTCAACAGACTCAGCAGCAGCATATAGAAAGTTCATATACAAACCAATGAGCTTCATACTGAAGAAAGCATGCTCCTACACTATGTATCATCATCGTAAACAAACAATAAATATAGTGATATTCTTGAATTAACCGAGCAATCAAATTTCAGCTAATGGAACAAGCCTTTGGGGTTGATTAGCAGCCTCAACAGACTCTGAAGCAGCATATAAACAGTTCATATACAAACCAACGAGATTCATACTGAAGAAAGCATGCTCCTACACAATGTATCATTGTCTTAAACAAACAATAAATATAGTGATATTCTCAAATTAAACGAGCAATCGAATTTCAGCTAACCGAACAAGCCTTTGGGGTTGATGAGCAGCCTCAGCAGACTCAGAAGCAGAGCATATAAACAGTTCATATACAAACCAACGAGATTCATACTGAAGAAAGCATGCTCCTACACAATGTATCATCATCTTAAACAAACAATACATATAGTGATATTCTCGAATTTACCAAGCAAACAAATTTCAGCTCATCGAACAAAACATGCTCCTACACATTCTATGATAATCTTCAACAAACAATGAATATAGCAATATTCTCGAATTAACCGAGCAACCAAACTTCAGCTAATCGAACAAACCTTTAGGGTTGATTAGCAGCCTCAACAGACTCATTCTTCCTCCAGCTTCTTTCCACCGGCACACGCTCATTCCCGAAACTTCCCTTTCCTCCTTTCTCAGCAACTGCTGATGTCTCTTTAATCTTAGCAGCTTCCATCTTCTCATCAATCTCCTTCCAATCTTTCCCTTTTTCCTTCAAAACCTCCTCTCGCGGCCTCGCCTCACCAAAAGGATTTGCCCCCTTGGGCTTATCCGCCGGAGTCGCATCCTTCTTACCCTTTTCAGTTTGAGGAGCTTTACGTGGCTGAAGCACAAGCTTTGGTCTAACCCCACCGCTACCAGCAGAACTGGCACTTTCATCATTTTTCTTTCCCCAATTATCCAAATCCCTCGGCGAATCTCTCGCTTGAGTCGAATCGAAACTGCTTCTTTCGAAACCCCCACCAAATCTCCGAGGCGGTGCCTCTGCGGCGCTTTTATAGTTCTTATTAGCTGCCCAGCTATCTACTTCATCGGCTTTCGATTGCGAATTGGAAAACCCACCACCGCCGCCTCCTCTCCCTCTCCTCTCAAATCCACCCCCAAATCCGTTCGCGACGGAAGTCGATTTCTTAGCCGAAGCCCAATCATCAATCTCATCGGCGCGTGAGGGAGCAGTTTCTCTATCTTTATTCAATCCCCAAGAAGATCCCCATCTACTATTACTCGAAGAATCATCGCCATCGGAACCATACCTATTCGAACCATAAGATTTAAAACCACCACCTAGTCGGTTGCGATCGAGTTCCTCAGCGGAACGTTGTCGAGGGCCGGTGGGGAGTGCGAGAAGATCCTCGCGAGTGAGTCGGGTTGGCTCACTGGGCTTAGAAGCAAACTCGGCGAGAGATAGGGTTTGACCCTTCTTTTTCTTCGCCTTGGTGGTGGTGACAGCGGTGGCTAAGGAAGGGAAATCCCCGAGCTTTTCGGTTGAGGAACCGGCGCCGCTTTGTTGTCGCTCGTCTTCCGCTTCATTTTCTTCGGCGTCAACAGCCCATGCGCCGGGTTTACCCCATGGAGATGATAAAGTCGCCGCCATGGCGCGGCGGTGATATTTTTTGGAGAGTAGCGTTTAACGAAATTTCAAATTCAAAGCTTGCGTATTTATGGTCGTTTAAATGTTTGGCGTTATGCGGTTTTTATACGTTCTTTATTTTTGGAAACTTTTATAACTATTTTGATATTTTCCCTTTTTTCTAATTTATTTTGTTTTCAAAAGGTAATTAATAATATTTAAATTGAAAATAAATATTAGTAATTAAAATCAGTTAAATTATTTTTTAAAGTTAAAATTACAATCAATATATTCCATAATTATTTGTAACCAATCACGACAAAACACAAACGGAATTATAGTTAATAGGTTATGACACGGTTACGATATGAGTAAAAATAAAAGGCGTAATATTAAATTCAACTCTTAATGTTCATATTTTTTGTCAATTTAACTCTTATTTTTTAATTAAATTTAGCCTTACACCTTAAAAAAAGTCATTTTGCCTCTTTTCTTTTATATAGATATATTGACTAAAACATTAATTTTTAATGATGTTAACATGAAAATTCATGTGTACTTAATGTTGATCGACACTATTTATCTTCTATGTCATGCCAACAAATAATTTTAAAATTATAAAAATTATTTAAAAACAAAAATGAAATTCAAATAAAAATAACATTTAGTACATATTGATTATTATGCAAGTTGTCATATTTAAAAATTAATATTTTAGTCGGTGTTTCATTAAGAAAACAACAATTCAACTCTTTTGAAAGGTTGATAGTCAAATATAACTTTTATTAAAAAATTGAGGGCTAAAATTGATAAAAGATATAAACATTAAGGGCTAAATTAGACATTATGTCAAAATAAAATTATGTAACAAATGTATTTATAAAGAATTGGTATAAAGGACAATGAAGTTTTAATTAAAAAGCAAAATAAAGACGTTAAAAAACATAGCGTTTTAAGTTTAAATCCCATTATGCATGTGTATTTTTTTATTTATTTTTTATATAAAAGATATAAGAATAATAAAACATCCTTAAAATAATATAATTTACCTTGTAAAATAATAGATTTTAGTTATTACCAGAGACGTAGCTAAGGGGACTGACAGGGGCCCTGATCTTCGCTAAAATGGAAAATTTTTCATTTAAGTTCTTTAAAATTTTTAAAATTTAAAGATATAAGTTATTAAAATAGTGAAATTGTTATAATTTAATTTCGGTCTCCTAAACAAATTTGCTGGCTTCATCCTTAGTTAATTACACAACTAAATTAACAACACCACAATTAGAAGCTTAATATATAGTACAAATAATTAATATCTCTAAATAAATATGATCAAAACCAATCATTACAATACACAAACATACTCATAATGGAAACATATCTGAATATAGATCAAAATAAATCTGAATAAAACTCACACGAGATGGAACTTAACGTAAATGTGATATTTTATACATAGGGGTGAACATTCGATCGAATTGAGTGAAAATTTTTTGAGTTAATTGAGTTGGCAAGTCTCATTTTATCATCCTAACTCAATTTGAAAGTTTTCGAATTGAATCGAGTAAAATCAAATTCGAGTCGAGTTGAATCAAATGAAATTGTTCAAGTTAAATAAAAAAAATTAAACATATCAAACTAAAATCTTATTACAATATAAATAATTCCATGTTAGAACACATAAATTTGAATCTATATATTTTTGAAAAAAATCAAAGCAAAATAAGAGAAAAAAAATCAAAATTATTATTTTAGAATTTTTTTAAATTTTTACATATTCTTCAGATTTTTAATACTTTTTAAGCTTTTATAATTTTTAAAATATAAATTTTGGAATTTTTATAAATATTTTAATTAAAAATTATTTTGTAATTTTTGTTAAGAGAGACCAATTTGCTCATTTTAAAATTGATAGGGCCAAAGGTATATTTATACTAATCAATTATTTGAATTATTCAAGTTATTCAAATTGTAAAATTTAACTCAACTCAAACTCAAATTACTTATTCGAGTAGAAAAAAAGAATAACTTAATTCAATTAACTTGAAATTTGAATTTTTATTTTATTTTTCGAGTTGAATTGAATTTTGATCGCCACTATTTATGCTTAATAAGACTCAGAATATAAAATTAGACAGTTGTTGAAGTCTCACCATGGTATGTTTAAGATGAATTTACAAAGGGTAATGGGTGACAAATAATTACAATTAAAAGAAAAATAATTTAAATGATTTGATTTCTGATTATGCCCAATTAGATTATTCTGCTGGATTTTAAATTTACGGTAAAATTATAGTTTTGCTCCTATACCATACACGAATTTGAGAATCAATTTTGTAATTTAATTTAACATAATTTGATATTCTTGCTATTATTCATGTTATGCCTTAATCCATATCATTAATATACGGAGTTTTATTTAGGAAAAAAATCTCAAATCATGAGGTTGAGCAATTCTTTTAAAATGATAAATTAGTAAAAAAATAATTATTTTGATAACTATAATTTCACCATTTAAATGACATAAGGAATTTTGAGTTTCGGGTTTTCAAAAATAATTTGGCTTAAGGCATAACATTTATAATAGTAAGAAGATTAAATTATGCCAAATTAAAATACAAGTAGTAAACCCCAAAGTTGAATATAGTACAGGGACTAAAACCACAATTTAACCAAAATTTACCTTTTCCATTTCTAACTGATACACCTATTGGGGTCTCATTTGCAAGTGGTTGGAGAAAAGGCATTCACCAAAACTACCTTTCAGGCTTTTGTTGACCCCCCCCCCCCAAAGTAACTCTTGCTTTGCTTTGGTTTCCACATGTACAATTGAGGGGGTGAGAGCAATCATCTTAGAATGGAAAAACCTCATGGCTCGTAATACTCATCGAGACGGTGGTGAGTGATTAAATGTTCTTCCTCGGGACTCTTTAAGGAGTCGCCATTGATGAACCATGTCACGGTTCCTGCAATGTAAATGAATGCTTTGATATAAGCACAAATAGGTTTCTATGGAAAGTTGAAGCAATTACTTGTTTGCAATTCAATAAAGACAATCGAAGTTACAATAATTCCAATAGAATCGATCATTGGAAGTACTCAACTGAATAACTAACTCAATTCTAACTAACTAACTAACTAACTAAACAGAATAAATTTGGAGAGAACCCACCCAGGGCCTCAACCTTGCATGGAAAGGTTATAATATCATATAAAGTTTCAACATGTATGGTTATCATGCACATGCAAGGGAATGCAAAATTCAAATTGCTCATATAAGGAACTGACACATAGGTGAAATGGTGGGAGTGGCGTTGCGCAGGTAGCTCATCCCACCCATAATACCATTGTAGTCTATCCATGGAAGGATAAGTTTATAGTTTCGAGTTTAAACAAGGGCAGAAAGAAGGGGCAACTCATGAAATTTATAGTTTCAAGTTTCGACCTTTCCCCTGCCAAAAGGGGGAGGGGGGGGTGACGAGTTCTGCATGTACCTACTGGAGGAGGAGGTGGTTCCTGTTCTCTTGTCACATGAAGTATGATTGTTCCCGAGAGCACGGTGATGAATCCGCATATCTCAGAAGCAATGCTGCCTGCATTTTGGCCTGACCAGTCCTATAAAAATAACAGTATAACAGCAACCATTACAATTAACAAGCATAAGTAGGAATCGGTCCCGTGGTCTTGTGTTCTGATGAATTAAAATTTTCACCTTAAACATGATTACACTAGCGATAATGGTCAAAGTCGTGAACATCACATAATATACCGGAGAAACAAGTGTGGCATTGAATGTATCCAAGGCCTACAAAAAAGAACATATGCACATCAGCCAAAAACAAGCCAACCAGTCCTATTTGAAAGATGCACAACTTTAAAAATATTACACCGGACATGAGAACGAAAAGAGAAGGCTTGTAGTTATAGACCTACTTAGGGCACTTTCGACGTCCAAAAATATCAGTGGTACTGTAAAATGAAAGGATTATATGCAGAAATAGTTCATCAGATGATGCTCCAGAAGAAGCTACACTTTGCATGTAAATTTCTTGACACAAAGCTTTTGAAACTGCTAGTAATTCCGGGATCCAAAATAAGAGATTTTCAGGTAAAGGTACCATGGAGTCACCTATACTAAGAGCTAGATTGTATTTTGCTCCCTTTACTCAAAAAAATAGCAAATTAGTCCATGTATGTTAGATCAAATAGTAAACTAGTTCTTTTGTGTTAAAAATTTCATCCATTTCAACTGTTAAAAACTGACGTGGCTGATAGAATAATCAGACAGTTAGATATGGCATGCCACATGTGCTTCATTCTGACGTACAATGACCAGTTATTAATAGTAGAAATGGATGGAATCTTTAACAGGATCTATTTGCTCCTTGGTCTAAAGTACAGGGATTAATTTGCTCATTTTTCTAGTAGAGGGGGCAAAATGCAATCCGATTATTAGTACAAGGGCCTCCATATTACTTTTACCGAGATTTTCATCAAAATGTTAAATTATTGAGTCATTCGATTAAGTTCCCATACCTAACATGCAATAATTTAGCATATCTAATGACAAAACTATGCTAGTTGCATAAATAGAGCGTATGTTTTTCAAGTCATTCACTCAAATGAAGGAACAGACAACCAAGGAGGCATGGAATCGAAAATACTAACCTTATTGAGATAAATTAATTGTGTAATGACACAGATAACAGCAACTGTAAGAAAAAACCAAGTCTGAGGATAAGCAATCTGACTCATCCCATCCAATGTAAGCTTTATAGCAATTCCAATGGCTTTGATGCTAACAACCTGTGACACCACCTGAGAAACATTGTGCTTACAGCATAATTTGCCGAGAAAAGTTCATTAATTAGACGTACATACCGTAAGAGAACCCATCAATGAACATATTCCCAAATAAACCAGTATATTAGTCTGTCCATAATGAGGCTCAAAATGCAAAACCAAAGCTAAAACTGCTGAAAGTGTAGCTACTACATAAACCAGAAAAGCTGCCAACATAAACATGCGAAAAGGAACAAAAATTAATGACTCAAAACAAGGTTTGAACGCCAAAGGATAAAAAGTATGAAGAGAACGATCAAACCTGGTTGTGTCGCTAGAGTCCATATGTCTTGTACGGAACTCGGGGTATGCTCTTGTGGTGCATGAATTACAATCACCACCGAACCAACAATGCAGGAAACACAACCTACAATCCCCATTTTCTGAATTCGTTCGTTCAACAAAAAGTGTGCCAGGCAAGCACTGTAGATGTTTATAAAGCTTGTAAGTTATCGAAAACATATGAATCACTGATCTTTAACAAACAAAAGGAACCTCACCTCACAATTATGCTTAGAGCACCAAGCGGGGTAACTAGAACAGCGGGAGCATAGATATAAGCCACGAAATTCGCAATCTCTCCCATGATCACTTTCCACACGAAACTTGATTAATTTAACAAGGAATGTGATTTCGGGCTTATATGTTTCGAGAAAAGAAGATTATTGTGAGTAATAAACTTACTTGTTATCATGCCTGCCCACCAAAGTGGCTCTAGTAAGTAGGTATAACCTCCAACTCCTATATTATACCATAAGAAACCAAGAAAGAAAGTTAATTACATAAGATAATACTTGCATTCTACAATCTCAATAGCCATCTATCGATCAACGTAATCAAGCACTAATGGATTAAAGAAAAGATCGATTTATTGGAAGAAGCCTGTGAAGTGTCATTTGTCAGGAATCAACAAACCTTTAACGGATCAAAAAATCTCTCACTGATTAAGGATCCAATCCAATGATTCGACATTTTCCAACATTTTTCTTGAATTTCTTACTGTAAATTGAACGTCATACATCTAAAAATGAATTTCTAGAAAATGAACAGTAAGCTCTCTCCTAATATCAAACACATTCAAAATTCAATACCATTGAACTAATCCAATAAACAAAATCCTATTAACTCCACTGAAAGTTCAAAAAAAAAAAAAACAAAGAACACAAAAGAATCAAAATTAAACAACGCAAAACAAGCTCAATGGTATGTCATAATTAGCAGCAAAAAAAATCACGTATCAAAATTAATTTAAAAAGGAAAACAGACCTGCGCGAATACCCGAAGCACCACCACGCTTGAGCCCTTTCTTCTTCAAAATAAAACTTGAGCCAATAAAAGCGCTCGACGCCACTGCTAATATCACTCCCTTCAAATTGTCCGACAACCCCATCGCTCTTTGATCACATAAATGATCAATCAACACTTAAATTATTATTAATCAAGAAGAAGAAGAAAGGGGAATCGAATTCCCGCCAAAAAAGACAAGAATTTTTGTTCAGATGGAAAAGTGAATTAAATGATTAATTAAAGAAAATGAGAGAAAGAACATAAAACCCTCTTTCCCTCCATTAAACAAGAATTGAACTTATTATTATTATAAATTCCGTCGTGTTGCCGGAAACTTCACGGGTTTTTTCATTTTTGTACGGTCCAAATTAATGGATAGATTAACGGATCCCCTGCTTCGCGCGTTATTTTACCAACTTACACTCAGCTTTTCCCTCTATCGTTGGTTGCAACTACTAACTACTACCAGAAGAGGGGAAAAAATAATTAAAGATAATCAAGGCTTTGTTACAAAAGATGGTGGATATGGATGGATTTCCATTACCATTTTTAAATTTAATTATAAGGAAGCTTCGTAGAATCTTCTTTTAATCATAGGAAGCTTTCCTTTAAGTGCTCAAATAGTCGGAATTTAAGATTTAATTTTTAGTGGACTAGCAAAGGTTAAATTATGTTATTTTTATTTTATTTTATTTTGATAATTTATTAACTTCTTTTATTTTCAATTTTCAATGTAATCTAAAAATTAATTAATAGATTTACACTGAAAATAATTAAATTAAATAACCAATTAATGAATTTGGCGTGTATAAGAACTAAAAGTTAAAAATGATCATTTTGAATAACATGAATTAAATCGAATTAAATCTACAAATTTTCATAAAGAATAAGACTAATAGCAAAGTTTAACCAAACCAGTTTGACGCAATAGGCTTTAAAATAAATATTTTAAGATCAAAAGTATAATTAAAATTGATCAGAAAAACATGAAAAACTAAGTTAGAATTAAATTTATAGAAACTGACAAAATTGAGCTAAGCATAGATGAAATGAAACTGATGTTTTTCCAAAAACAAGAATCTAATAATTAATTATTTTAACTAATAATCATAAAAATAAAAGAAGCAAATTAAAACTCATGGACTAAATCTTAATTTTGAACATGATAAAAGGACCAAAACCAGAAATTGACCATTAGCAAAATTCCCCAGGTTCCTACCACTTCTAATACACAAGTTAGTTTTGCTTCAAAAAGGCTCAATTTCGGAATCCTCGTGAAAATTAAATCTGAAGGTTTTTTTTTTTTAATTCTTTCACATACTACAATAGCAAAGGTATGCCATTTTCCCTGGGCCTAATTCTCAAACTATTTGTGCCCTCACTTAAAACTTTCCAAAATGCCAAGAAATGAGTTTGCAATTAGCCTGCAAGCACCGCCCCATCTACTTCTTTTTCTTCGATTTGGAAGCTGACTGAGTGTAAGCAGTTCCCTGAAATAGCCAAAACACAAAATTATCAATAAAGGAGACACTGATACATAGTTCGACCAAATAAACTGAAATTTGAACGGATAATTATCAAGCCGAACTTAAGCTTGAGCTATCAATTGAGCCAAATCTGAGCACTATAATACTCTATTAGAACGGGCCTAATCAATCTTTTCCTTTTTAGCATATTTTTATATTATGAAATTACATTTTGAAAAGCTTAATTACGAACAAACTCAAGTTCTAGCTTGAGTACAAAATCGATATACAAGCTTAATCAAGCTATTAGCTCGA